>NC_090076.1:3361875-3667500 GCF_038355195.1 Osmerus mordax
CACAGGGGTAATACAGTAGGAATGAAGCAATATCACAATTTGGACCTGAATTAAGTAAATGTAAAAGATAGTTGGAATTGCATGTAATCACGTTAAAAAGTTCAAGGTTTGTTTGTCTTCATAAAGGCTCAGCTTATGCTGCATGAACAATGGGGGAGGCCTACCCTTTCCCAGATCCCAACATTTGGACTCAGTGTGACCACTTCTTAGACAAGCATGACAAAATCTAACTTTGTTGTTAGCATAAAACAAGCGTGTGGGTGGAATAGGCATATTTCTACCAAGATCCCAACATCGCATTCCGGTGTGTCCTTGTCTTTTACAGAAGTTACACTGTATATGAGGGGGCTGCTGGGGCTTGGGTTTTACCTCTGTCGCCATTTTTATGGCAGCAATGTGGCGGATCAGGAACTCGACGGTTCTTTGTAGAACACAGTTTGGGGATTTGCGCAACAATTCCACTGTCTGTGTCTGAACACTCCGTAGAATGTGAGCCAGCATGGCTGGTCTCTTCACTGTCTTTGTTAGCGGTGTATTGCCTTGTGGCACAAAAAGGGGTCGCTGCTTTGAGGACAGAGTTGAGAAGACATTTGCCAATTAAATGTACAGTAATCTTCAATATTTGTTTCTTTTCTGCTTACTTTTTATGGACTCCTACAGTTCGCCAATGTAGTGTAAAATCAGTTTTAAGACCGTTCTTGTCTTTCTTGCTCAATTCAGATAACGTTCGGTTAACGCTAACTTCTTCCCATAGGTTAAGTAATTTGTTAACTTCAGTTTCCCATTCAATTTTTTTTTGTTTTTATGCAGGAGCTAATATCAGAAACTAGAAATAGGCTTCTACCAACAGAACCAGGCGGAACACAATTAATGTACATTTGTAAATGCTTACTCACCATGGTTTTAAACGCCGGTATACCAAACTTTAACTGAATTGCTCGAAACAGTTAGGTCCATAAGTATTTGGACATTGACACAATTTTCATCATTTTGGCTCTGTATACCACCACAATGGATTTGAAATGAAACAATCAAGATGTGCTTTAAGTGCAGACTTTCAGCTTTAATTTCAGGGTATTTATATCCAAATCAGGTGAACGGTGTAGGAATTACAATACATTTTATATGTGGCCCCCCCCTTTTTAAGGGACCAAAGGTAATTGGACAATTGGCTGCTCAGCTGTTCCATGGCCAGGTGTATGTTATTCCCTCATAAAGGGAGTTCGTTATTTCATTGACAAGGAGCAGATAAAAGGTCTAGAGTTCATTTCAAGTATGGTATTTGTGTTTGGAATCTGTTGCTGTCAACTCTCAATATGAAGTCCAAAGAGCTGTCACCATCAGTGAAGCAAGCCATCGTTAGGCTGAAAAATCAAAACAAACCTATCAGAGAGATAGCAAAAACATTAGTTGTGGCCAAATCAACTGTTTGGTACATTCTTAAAAAGAAAGAACGCACTGGTGAGCTCAGCAACACCAAAAGACCCGGAAGACCACGGAAAACAACTGTGGTGGATGACAGAAGAATTCTTTCCCTGGTGAAGAAAAACCCCTTCACAACAGTTGGCTAGATCAAGAACACTCTCCAGGAGGTAGGCGTATCTGTGTCAAAGTCAACAATTAAGAGAAGACTTCACCAGAGTAAATACAGAGGGTTCACCACAAGATGTAAACCTGTCTGCCAGAGCGGCTTCCAGGTCATCCGTCATCATTCTGCTGGACCTTTCTGCAGCGTTTGATACGGTTAACCACCAGATCCTGCTCGCCAGACTTTCTGAGATGGGCATCACTGGCACTGCACTCCAGTGGATCTCATCCTACCTGTCGGGAAGATCCTACCAGGTTTCCTGGGGAAGCAAACTGTCAGGACCTCGCCAGCTCTCCACTGGTGTCCCACAGGGCTCTGTCCTTGGACCCCTCCTCTTCTCTCTGTACACCACCTCACTTGGACCAATCATCACCTCCCATGGCTTCTCCTACCACTGCTACGCTGACGACACGCAGCTGTACCTGTCGTTCCCTCCGACCGATCCGGGGATCTCAGCTAGGATTGAGGCCTGCCTCACAGACATCTCCGCCTGGATGACCGAGCACCACCTCCAGCTGAACCTCGCCAAAACAGAACTTCTCATCATCCCGGCTAAACCCTCCATCTCCCACGATCTCTCAATCACCCTGGGATCTGCGACGGTGACCCCTTCATCCTCTGCCAGGAACCTTGGGGTTACCATGGACGACGAGCTCTCCCTCACGGCCCACATTGCTGCGGTCTCCCGGTCGTGTAGATTCACCCTCTACAACATCCGGAAGATCAGGAGATACTTGTCTGAGCACTCCACCCAGCTGCTAGTCCAAGCACTTGTCCTCTCCAAGTTGGACTATTGCAACTCGCTGCTCGCTGGTCTCCCAGCATGTGCAACCCGCCCTCTTCAGAGGATTCAGAACGCAGCGGCCCGCCTGGTCTACAATCTACCCAGACGCTCCCATGTTACCCCGCTCCTCATCTCTCTCCACTGGCTACCTATCATGGCCCGTATCAGATTCAAGACCCTGGTATTGACCTTCCGAGCAGTGAACGGGACTGCACCCGTCTACATCAAGTCTCTCCTGCAGCCTTACACCCCCACCCGTCACCTACGGTCTTCTTCGGACAACCGCCTGGTGGTCCCACCGCTCAAGACCGCCCGGTCCCAACACAAGCTCTTCTCCTGTCTGGCCCCCCAGTGGTGGAATCAACTCCCCACCTCCATCAGAGATACTGACTGTGTCTCCACCTTAAAGAAAAGGCTCAAGACGCACTTGTTCCGGGAGTACAACGGTACTTAGGAATGGTTCGCTTGACCCGATGTTAGTTTCCTCAAGGATCACAATGACTCTTGCTTAGAGACTTGTTGCTCTTGTGGTTAGTGGTAACTGTTTTAAATTTTTGTTCTCGCTGTGATATATTGTTTTTATTACTGTTGCTTGCTTTTTTCCACAGGTACACTTGCACTTATAGCGGTTCATGTTGTTTAATTGTAACTTGTTTAACTACATGCTCTTATGGTTCTTCCCTTTGGCACTTACTTTGGTTGTTCACAATGTGTGCTTCATGTTTTGGCTACTCGCAATGTTTTTTTGGCTATCTTGTTGTTATGATCAGTGACCTATGCACTTTGTAAAGCTCTCTCTTGGAAGTCGCTTTGGATAAAAGCGTCTGCTAAATGAATAAATGTAAATGTAAACCATTGGTGAGTCTCAAAAACAGGAAGACCAGATTAGAGTTTGCCAAAAAACATCTAAAAGAGCATGTACAGTTCTGGAACAACATCCTATGGACAGATGAGACCAAGATCAACTTGTACCAGAATGATGGGAAGAGAAGAGTATGGAGAAGGGAAGGAACTGCTCATGATCCAAAGCATACCACCTCATCAGTGAAGCATGGTGGAGGTAGTGTTATGGCGTGGGCATGTATGGCTGCCAATGGAACTGGTTCCCTTGTATTAATCGATGATGTGACTGCTGACAAAAGCAGTAGGATGAATTCTGAAGTGTTTCGGGCAATATTATCTGCTCAGATTCAGCCAAATGCTTCAGAACTCATAGGACGGCGCTTCACAGTGCAGATGGACAATGACCCGAAGCATACTGCGAAAGCAACCAGTTTCTTAAGGCAAAGAAGTGGAATGTTCTGCAATGGCCAAGTCAATCACCTGACCTAAATCCAATTGAGCATGCATTTCACTTGCTAAAGACAAAACTGAAGGGAAAATGCCCCAAGTGTTGTTTAATTGTAACTTGTTTAACTACATGCTCTTATGGTTCTTCCCTTTGGCACTTACTTTGGTTGTTCACAATGTGTGCTTCATGTTTTGGCTACTCGCGATGTTTTTTGGCTATCTTGTTGTTATGATCAGTGACCTATGCACTTTGTAAAGCTCTCTCTTGGAAGTCGCTTTGGATAAAAGCGTCTGCTAAATGAATAAATGTAAATGTAAGAACAAGCAGGAACTGAAGACAGTTGCAGTAGAGGCCTGGCAGAGCATCACCAGGGACGAAACCCAGCGTCTGGTGATGTCTATGGGTTCCAGACTTCAGGCTGTCATTGACTGCAAAGGATTTGCAACCAAGTATTAAAAGTGACAATTAGATTTATGATTATGTTAGTTTGTCCAATTATTTTTGGTCGCTTAAAAAGGGGGGGGGGGCACATATAAAATGTATTGTAATTCCTACACCGTTCACCTGATTTGGCTGTAAATACCCTGAAATTAAAGCTGAAAGTCTGCACTTAAAGCACATCTTGATTGTTTCATTTCAAATCCATTGTGGTGGTATACAGAGCCAAAATGATGAAAATTGTGTCAATGTCCAAATACTTATGGACCTAACTGTATCACGTCGGGGTCACCAAAACTGTAGGGGGTTAAATATTGTCCAAACAACCAAAACGAATTCCCCTATGGTTTAAAGGAAGATGGGAAACTCAACAGTGTATTAGCATGAACCAAATAATGCCAATACAAATAGAATTCCAGGTATTTGACTCTATGGGTTAAATCAGAGCAAGAATGGTCAAAGTACGGTTAAATGAAATACGCATTTAATAACATTGCAAATGAATGAAATCAATTACAAGGCAAACATGTTACAATATGAAAGCTTTAAATCTTACCTACTCTACCATGATCATTGTAAATCAGAGAGAAAGAAAGAGGTGAGCAAGGAGTAGGACAGTAGGACAAGCCAGAACTGAGGAGAAGTCTCAGGAGATGAAGAATCCACAGAACAATGCATTTACAATTCCCTTTATACACAAGGACAACCAATCAGACCACATCTTGAATGGGGTGTGAGGGCCATCAAGTTGAGACCGTCCAGAAACTCCAGACTTTAGCATATGAGAGGTGGGGGCAGGTTTGACACCCAGTCTTACAAACATATCCCAGTCAGTACAGTCCAAGCACGTCCGCAGATCCTCCATAGCCTCACTGGTCCACTGTTTTGATGTCCTCACAACAGGTTTACAGAGCTTTAATTTCTGCCTGTATGCAGTAATCAGATGGACAATGGTATGGTCAGAGTGACCCAGTGCTGCACGAGGGACGGCGTGGTAGGCTCTACTGACTGTGGTGTAGCAGTGATCCAGAGTGTTCTCTTCTCTGGTTGGGCATTTGATGAATTGTCTGTATTTAGGGAGTTCGTGGCAGAAAAAAAAAAAAAAAATCCAAGATGGCGCCGATGATGGCTGCCTCGGTCGTTAGGTGCGCTCTTTTCTTTGCTTTGTCTTGTTTTGTCTGTTAATTCAGTGTTCTGCCAAGATTTCCGGGGTTCTCTAACTAGAGAAGTACTTCTAAACATCAGGACTACAACTCCTGTGGATTTATTTCCCACTTTTCTGCTTCCAGCGGCAGAATTAGTGGGAATTATAGTCAAAGCCACCCTCGGCTTTGTCCTAGCAGCGAAGCGCCGTAGGAGAGGCAAACGAGCCGGTGCTCTGGTGCGACTCCGTCGGCGTGGGGCACGCACAGCGTTACCGGGGATATTTCTCTCCAACGTGCGTTCACTGAGCAACAAACTGGATGAACTTCAGCTACTGGTGTGGAAAAACAGAGATATGGCTGAGTGAACTGATCCCAGACTCTGCGCTACAGCTAGCAGGTTTCAAACTGCTGAGAGCGGATCGTGACCCTGTGCTCTCTGGCAAAACGAAAGGCGGTGGTATTTGTTTTTACATTAACAGTGGCTGGTGTGAAGATGTGACGGTGATTCTGCAGCACTGTTCTCCTGATCTGGAATCATTTTTTATTCACTGTAGATCTTTTTACTCGCCACGAGAGTTTGCATCATTCATTCTGGTTGGCGTCTACATGCCTCCGCAGGCTAGCGTCAATGAGGCTCAACGTGTGCTCGCCAGCCAGATACTGATATGTTCACGACTGCTACCAATAGTCTGGATGAGCTCACAGAGGCTGTGACATCATACATCAGCTTCTGTGAGGACTGCTGTATACCAACACGCACCAGGGTAAGCTACAACAACGACAAACCCTGGTTTACAGCTAAACTCAGAAGGTTGAGGTCAGAGAAAGAGGCCGCGTTTAGGAGTGGGGACGAAGACAGTTTCAAGGAGTCGAAGAACAGGGTTAGCAAGGCGGTGAGAGAGGCTAAAACACCAATTCTCTGCAAACAACTCTGCTTCTGTCTGGAGAGGGCTCAGGCAGATTACCAACTACAAGCCCAGAGCCCCCCACTCCACTAACGACTCCCGCCTGGCCAACGACCTGAATGAGTTCTACTGCAGATTTGAAAGACAATTGGACAGTCCTGAACTACCCCTTCCCACCCAGGAGGCCTCCCACCTCCCCCCCTCTACAGTGACGACTCTCTACATTCAGGAGGGTGAAGTTAACAGACTTTTCAAGAGGCAGAATCCCGGCAAAGCAGCTGGGCCGGACTCTGTCTCTCCAGCCACCCTCAAGCACTGCGCTGACCAGCTGTACCTACATCTTTAACACCTCCCTTGAGACATGCCATGTGCCAGCCTGTCTCAAGTCCTCCACCATCATCCCTGTGCCCAAAAAGCCAAGGCCAACAGGACATAATGAATACAGACCCGTCGCCCTGACCTCTGTGGTAATGAAGTCTTTCGAGCGCCTGGTGCTGGCACACCTTAAATCCATCACTGACCCTCTACTGGACCCCCTGCAGTTTGCCTACAGAGCCAACAGGTCTGTGGACGATGCAGTTAACATGGCCCTCCACTTCACCCTACAGCACCTGGACTCCCCAGCATCCTATGCCAGGATCCTGTTTGTGGACTTCAGCTCTGCCTTCAATACCATCATCCCCGCCCTGCTTCAGGACAAGCTCTCCCAGCTGAACGTGCCTGATTCCACCTGCAGGTGGATCACAGACTTCCTGTCTGACAGGAAGCAGTGCGTTAAGCTGGGAACACAAGTCTCTGACTCCCGGTCCATCAGCACCGGATCACCTCAGGGCTGCGTCCTTTCTCCTCTGCTCTTCTCCCTGTACACCGACAGTTGCACCTCCAGTCATCCGTCCGTCAAACTCCTGAAGTTTGCGGACGACACCACCCTTATTGGGCTCATCTCTGGTGGAGACGAGTCTGATTATAGGTGGGAAGCGGCCAACCTGGTGACCTGGTGCAGCCAGAACAACTTAGAGCTCAATGCTCTTAAGACAGTGGAGATGGTTGTGGACTTCAGGAGGAACACAGCCCCACTCACCCCCATCACCCTGTGTGACTCCCCAGTCAACACTGTGGAGTCCTTCCGCTTCCTGGGCACTATCCTCTCCCAGGACCTCAAGTGGGAACTGAACATCAGCTCCCTCATCAAGAAAGCACAACAGAGGATGTAATTCCTTCGGCAGCTGAAGAAGTTCAACCTGCCAAAGACAATGATGGTGCACTTCTACTCAGCCATCATTGAGTCCATCCTCACCTCCTCCATCACCGTCTGGTACGCTGCTGCCACTGCCAAAGACAAGAGCAGACTGCAGCGTATCATCCGCACTGCTGAGAAGGTGATTGGCTGCAATCTGCCTACCCTCGAGGACCTGCACACCTCGAGGACCCTGAGGCGAGCGAGGAAGATTGTGGCCGACTCCTCCCACCCTGGTCACTCCCTGTTTCAGTCACTCCCCTCCGGCAGAAGGCTGCGGTCCATCAGGACCAATACATCACGCCACAAAAACAGTTTCTTCCCTTCCGCTGTTGGCCTCTTCAACAAGGCCAAGGGACCACACTGACTCTAATGACTTCTTGCTTAAAACACACTGCTTTTTGCACTGCATTACAATAATGGTATCTTGTACATTTGTATTTTTTGTAATATTTGTATTTTTATATTGTAATTTACGGCAACTTATATTTTATTTTATTGTATATTTAATTCTATTCTAATCCCACTTAGTACTGCTAGTTTATGTACCCTTAGTATAGATAGTCCACATATTTAAATTTTAGGTATATGTTTATTGTATGCACCTTCCTGCCAAAGCAAATTCCTTGTCTGTGCAAACTTTCATGGCGAATAAATCCCATTCTGATTCTGATTCTGAGATTACCTTTGTTAAAGTCGCCGAGTACAATAACAAGGGAATCCGGGTTTGCACGCTCCACACTCAGAATCTGGTCGGCGAGCATGCGTTGGGCCTCTTTAACCTGTGGACCCGGTGCCATGTAAACTCTGACCAAAATGAGTGATGCAAATTCTCGTGGCGAGTAAAAAGGTTTACAGTTTATAAAAAATGATTCCAGATCCGGAGAACAATGTTGCAGAATCACTGTCACATCTACACACCAGCCACTGTTGACGTAGAAACAAATATCACCGCCTTTGGTTTTGCCGGAGAGTGCAGTGTCCCGGTCAGCTCTCACGAGTTGAAAGCCTGCCAGATGTAATGCGGTTTCCGGGATCAAATCGCACAGCCATGTCTCCGTGAAGCACAAAACCGAAGATGAGACAAAGTCTCTGTTTTTCACCATCAGTAGCTGAAGTTCGTCCATTTTATTGCCCAGTGAACGTACATTGGAGAGGAAAAAACTTGGAAGCACTGTTTAGATTCCACGTCTGCGTAGCCGAACTAGCGCTCCCGCTCGCTTTCCCCTTCTTCTGCGTTTCACTGCATGGGCAAAGCCTAGCGCGGCACTGGCTAGAATTCCCACTAAATCTGCCGCTGGAAGCAGAAAAGTGGGAAATAAATCCACAGGAGTTGTAGTCCTGATGTTTAGAAGTACTTCTCTTGTTAGAGAACCCCGGAAATCTTGGCAGAACACTGAATTAACAGACAAAACAAGACAAAACAGAGCGCACCTAGCAACCAAGGCAGCCATCATCGGCGCCATCTTGATCTCCATTCCACTCCACAATGTTTTAAAAAATGCATTGATTTGTTATGGCTCTCCTCTGAGTTTCGACTACTCGTTTAACTGAGTGTGTGTGAGTTGGCTCAGCCCTCCCTCATGCAGCATAATTTGTTGACACAGCGTGTATGATTGACAGGAACAGAATGTGAGGATGATCGTGTGCGCCTTTAGGCCTACAAGTATTTTTTTGTTGTTCTTTGAATAAGTGAATTATTTTAAATACAATTAAAATGAATTATTTCATAATCATAAATTTTTTATAGGATATAGTAATCTATTAAAAATAGAGTTGGCTCTTCAGATATGCGAGCCAGCTCCCGACGTTCACCTACAAGAGCCGCAAATGACCCATCACTAGTGTTTTGTCCCTCGGGAGTTGCCGTAGGCTTGATGCTGAAAGCATTACGTGAAATTAAGGATGGGAAGATTCACCGGTTAAAGTAGAAAAAAACGCACTCTCAAGCTTATCTCATTGCTTATTTTGACCAGTTTATTCACAGACGCGTTTCTGCCTAAGCCATCGTCAGTGTGTGATTCACCGGTTTCCCATCGATGCATTGGCATAAAAGCTCACAAAGCGATGGCCCGGATCAAAAAAGTGTGCACCGGATACAATGTGGGAGGAATCGCGATGCATCGTTTCTAACATTTTTGCATCGGTATAATCCGATGTATTTATATAGAATCGTGTGTAGGCGAACACCATTTAGTATTTAGAAATGTGAACAATGATTTGTGACCAATAATTTTATATTTAGATAGATTCCTCCTCTCTAACTGTTTCTTAAGCGTGCTCTCATCTCCACTGCTGTCAGTGGCCGATTCTCGTCAAGTCTCTCGGCCAAGTTTCGCGCGAGTCGGAGGCGTGTTCGGGCGAGTGTTATCATGGCGAATTACACGTTCCTACGAATTGCAATAAATCCAAGGTTTGGCAACACTTCGGATTTTCCAAGAAAGATGGGCAATTCGAGAAGACCCAAGAAATTGGCAAGATATGTCGTGCTGCTATAAAGTACACAGGCAGCACGGCTAATTTAGGTACTCACCTGAAGAGGCTACATGGTATTTTTGTGGAGACGTAGCTATGGCTAGCCACTCTAGCTCCACCGGTACCCCTAGGAAGAATAGTTTACCTTTTTTACATTCCGGCCTGATTTTATTTTATCTTTTGTCAAAGAATTTGTTTAATATGTGAAGAAAAACTTTCACTTTTTAGTTAATTTATGATTTACTGTCTGACAAAGAAATAAATCATTATGTACCTTATTAAATTGCATAGCATCATATTCTTTCACATCGCACCTCGTTGAATCGCATCGTGTCGAATCGCACTTCATCACAATAGGGGTGAATTATATAGTATCGCATTAGTAGTTGCTTTTATGTATCTTTAATGTATTAGATCGTTGGCAGTGCATCGAGATGTGTATCGCATCATCCTCAATGATAGAGATGCACATCCCTACAGGGACATGCACAGGTACGGGCTATGGTTGCCCAGGCAACAGCTCGTTTGACTGATTGGCTGATCTGCCCCTCTGGAGAAAGAGCCAAAATAAACTTTCTTTTGTTTTTTGCTGCATCAATACGATAAGCCCGTCATTAGTAAAGTTAAATTAAATTAACTTGCGATATCATCCAGTTCTGTGTTAATTTATTTTGCCACCATAACGTTAGCGTTGCCCTCTGCCCCCTAGTCACATGGCATTGTTTGTATTCTCACGCCGGTGGTTGCACAGCGAGGGAAGCTCGAGAGGGAAAACCCTTCCACTTTAATGTGACTTTTTGAAGTAATGGATTATAATGACAAATGCCCTGTAAATAGTAAAAAACTAAAATCCACTTGTGTCTCCAATAATGTGCAGCATCAGCTTGGAACGTTTGCATCACGTCGCGCTACCTTGCCTGATATTGACGTATAATCATGCTATGTTACATGAATCAAAGCTAGCCTATGTAGAAGAAGCAGGCTAATGTAGCTACTAGAGCCCGACCGATATATCGCCAGGCAGATATTATCGGCCGATATTGGGCATTTTCCAAACTATCGGTATCAGCATTTATAATGGCCGATAAATGAATATAATTTTATTTTTATTTCTTTTTTATTATGTTTTTGTTCAAAGGACTTTAAGTTTCATATCTTAAGTTTGTATTTTTATACATTTTATTTATCAGAAACTGCATTAACATATTATTTTAGTGAGGAAATAATAACAGGAGTCAGATGGCTGAGCAGTTAGGGAATCGGGCTATTAATCAGAAGGTTGCTGGTTCGATCCCTGGCCATGTCAAATGACGTTGTGTCCTTGGGAAGGCACTTAACCCTACTTGCCTCTGGGAATGTACCTGTACTTAGTTGCTCTGGATAAGAACTTCTGCTAAAAGTGACTAAATGTAAACTACAAATAACTACTGTTAGGGAAATCAGTTTGTTTTGTTACACGTTTCTGGATTTAAAAAAATAAATAAAATATCGTCCGATATCGGAATATCGGATTTTTAAATCAACAAATATTTGTATCGGTATCGGCCTTAAAATCCTTTATCGGTCGGGCTCTAGTAGCTACGTTATGTCCAGTCTTACATTATTGTGCGCTCTGTAGTAGTGATGTGTCATTCGTGAACGATTTGTTCATTTTGAACGAATCATTAGTATGACTCCGGAGTAACGAGTAGTCTCAGAGAGTGATTCGTTCATTTTCTTGTGGCCGAAAAAAATAAATAAAGTTAAAATAACAAAACCTGTCATTATCACTTCTGAACAAATCTCATTCACGTCTTACTATACTAAACCTAGCAGTCACGCGAAAGTGAATGAGGTAAACAAATCCTTTCTGTTTCCTCTTCTGAGCCTATGCAGGTCACGTGAACAATTCTCCAAAGACTGGTACCCGAAAACCCAGTCGGGAAATGAACAAATCATTTTTGTTTCCTCTAGTTACCAGTACTGAGCCTATGCAGGTCACGTGAAAAATTATCAGAAAGGATTTGTTTACCTCATTCACTTTCGCGTGACTAGGTTTAGTAAGACATGAATGATATTCGTTCACAAGTAACAATTACAGGTTTTGTTATTTTAACTTTGTTGTACTTTACTTACAGTTCAGTGCAGTGTAATTGTTCCCCGTGATAATTAAATGCTATTGTGATCATAAATTACCATTTCAAATCATACAAACTGTGCACCCCCCCCCCCTCCCCACTCCGCGTTGAAATGAACGAGTGACTCGAAAAAAGAGTTGTTTATTTTACTGAATGAGATTCAAATAACCGAATCAGTAAAATGATCCAAACTTCCCATCACTACTCTGTAGAGAAGACAGAGGCTCAGGGATGGAAATGTTTTGCCTGAAATGCCCCTCAAAAGGTCTGTGCACGTCCCTGCCATGTTATCTCTTGTTGATCTACACACGCACTGACATCGCACCGCTCATACGTGATTGTCATGAGACACTCTCACGAACAAAATCACGGTTTAGTAACACAGTAACGCAGCCTGCTTGCGGGAAAGTAACAGTAATTGAATTACTGTTTTTGCAATTGTAATCCCTTATTTTACTCGTTACTTGAAAAAAGTAATCGGATTACAGTAATGCGTTACTTCTAACTTTTTGCAATATACATGGCAGATTGTTCTATAAATAAACTGGTTATTGGTTGACTGCTTTTATTGTGTTGAATAATTGTGATTTTGGAAATAAATTACAATCACTGATGAAGGTGATGTGTTTCAAAGGAGGAGCAGCACTGCTCTAATACACTGATCTTCCTCAAGACACATCCTCTCCACACACCCGAAACTTTAAACTTTTTGCAGAATTTACACGAATGCACCTGGCATAAAAAAATAAAATGCTTGTTATACAACAGCAGGAGCATCATTTCAACTTGTAAGGGGACAAAGTGCTAGTAACTTTGTCCCCTTACAGGTAAAAACTATTAAAAAAGTAAAAAGTAGAAAACTATTTTCCTAGCTCTTGGTCCTGTCTATTAGGTGCTATCTTACCTTGAGAAGGTCTAGTGAAGGGGAGAATTTCAGGAGCTCCTCAATGACATTATTGTGTCCTTTGAAAGCTGATTTAAATAATGCAGTAGAACCATCCTACAGGGTGGTCAAAGAAAGCATAATACATCAAATGTAATACATCATTCTGCACAGGACTGTCCAGTATCCTTTACTAGAGGATGACATACATTTCTGTAAGCATCTCGATCTGCACCACGCAGAAGTAAAACCTTTACTACATCATCATGTCCCATCTGGGCTGCCATCCAAATAGGTGCTGTGCCATCCTGTGGATTCAATTTGAAGCAAAAGGACACAAGGTAAAGGTAGAAGAGAAAAGGTTAATACTGATGGATTTCAAACAAAAGGCAAAGGACTGACATTCCCAACTGTATGGAAACAATGGTTTAAGAATCATACCTCCCTAGAATGGTTCACTTTGGCTCCAGAGGACAGCAGATGACGAATTACAGTCACGTGACCCCCTTGAGAAGCAAGGAAAAGTGGGGTGGCGCCATCCTGAAACATTATTTGACATACCAACTTTGAGATCAATGGAGCAATTTGCCTAGAAAAAGAAGCACTAATCTTATAGTTTGATAGACAATTAAAGCTACCTCAGTAGCGAGGACATAGTGGTTCATATACAGATGAGTGAAAAACTAAAGGAAAACCTGAAAGAATGAGAGGAGAAACAATTAAGCTATTAACAAAAAGCGAGATAGATGAGCTGGCATACACTCAAGTAGAAGAGACACCAAAACCCTACATCACAAACCAGCTGAGAAATTTTGGAAGATTGCCGATGGAACGTTAATCATCAAAGTTAATCATCCAACTTGAAACTTAGCCAAGAGACTATTTTAAGAACTGTGGAACTTGTATTCCTTTATATGAATTAGATGCGTTCTGCAAGAATGACCTGTGTCCTAGTCAGAATTGTGCCAGGTTATGAGTTAGGACACAATAGTAGAACTGAAAGGTCATGACAATAACATTTAAGTAGCCTGCCAGAAAGTGACAGGATCAAATACAGAGATTTGATTGGAAGTATCGAAGATGTTCTAATACATTTACATTTAGTCATTTTAGCAGACGCTCTTATCCAGAGCGACAACCTTCTGATTAATAGCCAGACTCCCTAACCGCTCAGCCATCTGACCCACCACTAATAACTGTAAATTACTGCAACTTAGATTTTATTGTATAGTTTATTTTAATTCTAATTCCACTTAGTATTGCTAGTTATGTACCCTTAGTATAGTTAGTCCTCATATTTAAATTTTAGATTCCTATATGTTTAATGTTTGCACCTTCCTGCCAAAGCAAATTCCTTGTCTGTGCAAACTTTCATGGCGAATAAAACCCATTCTGATTCTGATGTACCATGTTTGCTGAATGTTTCTGCTGTTTATTTTCTGAGGAGTCAGAAAATAAGTAGTCTTAGTGGGATAAAGTAAGCGGTTTTCTTTTATCTATCATTTCACTGTGTGGGGAATTGGCAAATTGGCGCCCCTACAGGCAGCTGCAGGCAGCCCTGCTTGCTGAGAAGGTGCCATGCACAGAAACTGTGTGAAAAAAGGGGAGGGGGGGCAGACTGGGTCTCCCAAATGGAACGGACAAGGGAGGGAACGGGGGGGGGGATCCACTGTATAGTGCAATACTCTAAATGGAGATAGTGGGATAAAGTCAGTCGCACCTCGACTTACTTCCACATAACGCACATTTCATTCATAATATTATAAATATCTAGACCTAAAGTTCCTGCACATTTTCGTTTTTCTGAATTGTGTGAAATGGCTAATAAAAATATGTAACACAAAACGATTGTGGTCACCAAGGTGAATTAGTTTAGTCTTGACTTCTGGTCGTGACTGACAGTGTTGGGGGGATGGGAAATCTGTTGATTGTTGAGTGCCAAAGAAGATGGACAGGAAAAGGTCAAATAAGCCATCAGGTGCCCAATTTTGAAAAAAAAGAAAAGAAGAAGAGGCAAAACGAGAAAAAGATAAATGTATGCAACTATGTTCTCTCTGTATGATTATTACGGTATCCATGTCATGAATGAAGGGCTAATGTTAATTGGTGGGTATAGGCTAACTCTTACGCTTGTTAGCCTTTTTGCTATGATGCTTGCTATGCTTATACAACAATAATTCGGTTTTAACTCAACAAACACGAGATCAAATGTCACCATAATAGTGTGCTTTGCAACAAAACTGTAACAAGTTCAGTTATTATTTCCATCATTTGGGTCAGGCCCTGTAATTAGCCAACAGAATTTTCACATCTGTAGGTAGTTTCAAAGACGAACATTTGCTATTTGCTACAACTCTATTTCTTGACAAAGTATAGTTTAACAACATAACTAACATAACTAAACGTGTGCCAGTGCTATGCATAGAATTTGAGGCAGTAACCAAGGAGCTAATGTTCCTCCCTAAAAGTTTGATTAATATAGCGTGTAATGACAGACATTTATCGTGTAAGGGCATGTTTATGTAACCCTCCTATTATGTTTGGTGTCAATTTGACCCCAGGCTGTTATAGAACATAAGTCTTACCATAACGGTCTTTTGATTTCAATTGCAATTTCAGGGGCACTTCTAAAATGTTTTGGAGCATCCTCTGTCACTGGCCACTACACAGGACTGCTGGAATAGTCTCAGTGCCTCAGGTTGAGGAGCTGCCATCTACCTCATCAGCTACACAGGCCTCTCCTGGAATGGTCTCAACCCTTCAGGATGAGCTACCATGTCCTCAGCTACACAAATATCTCCACAAATATTGGATATTGAGCATGAAGACCTCTTTGCCTCTACTTCTCCCCAGCATGAGCCTTCAGGTGAGTTTTTGCATATGTTTGTATGTATGTGTGTGTGTGTTTGTGGGGAGGCTACAAGACAACTGGACAACTGCAATTTAATGTAATTTTAATATTTCTGATAATTTCTGAGTATGTGTTATATTCCACTGCTATATGCTTTAAGTAATGTGCCAATATGCTGTCTGATAGAAATGCCTGGAGTTGAACCCCAACTGAGCCCCACTGCTGAGGATGACCCTTTGTCAACCGACCCTGCTAACTGGCTCTCACATCTGACTGAGCTGGTTCGCAGAGGACCAAGTAAGGTGCCATCTGGCTTTGTTTTCTGTAGGAATGAGAGTGATGGGAGAAGTTGCCACCACCAATATTTCAAGAAGACATTAATAAGTGGTGAAAAGATTGCATGAAGTTGGCTGATTTATTCAACAAAGAACAACAGCCTCTTTTGCTTCTGCTGCAAATTGTTTTCCAAGAGGCTCATTAATTTAACAATTGCAGGAATGGCAAATTGGAAACATGCAAGCAAATACCTCACATCACACGAAAAAGTCCAGAACACCTCAATTCCATGAAAGCATGGAAGGAACTGTCAGTGAGGTTAAAACGTGGGGAAACTATTGATAAGCTGGAGATGGCACTTCTGGAGGCTGAGAGGGTGAGATGGAGAGCAGTGCTGACACGTCTCACTGCTATCGTGAAGTCACTGGCAGTCGAAATATGGCTCTAAGGGGACACACAGATACACTGTTCACACAATCAAATGGGAATTTATGGCCAGGTTTGATCCCATTATGGAAGATCACCTTAACCGTGTCGAAAGAGAAACAGCAAGTCACAACAGCTACCTAGGCCATCATGTTCAGAATGAGCTGATTGATTTGTTGAGCAGCAAACTAATATCTGCTATAGTGGATGACATCAAGCAGGCAAAGTTTTTTTCTGTAATTCTGGACTGCACCCCAGATATAAGCCACACAGAACAGTTGTCAGTGGTCATTAGAGTGGTGTCACTGATGGAGAAGCCCCATATCAGGGAACATTTTATGGGATTTTTGGAAGCAGAGGAGTCCACAGGCCAGCACTTGGCATCCATGATCCTGACGAGACTGGAGGAGTCGGGAATTCCTTTTGAAGACTGCAGAGGACAGTCATATGACAACGGGACAAACATGAAAGGCAAAAATAAGGGAGTTCAAGCCAGGCTCTTAGAAAAGAATCCCTGAGCTCTGTTTGTGCCATGTGGGGCACATACATTGAATTTAGTTGTGTGTGATGCTGCTAAGGGATCTGTTGATGCAATGAGTTACTTTGGTGTCCTGCAAAAGCTATACACATTATTTTCAGCCTCCACCCAAAGATGGGCCATACTGAAGAACCATTTGAGCATCACCTTAAAGATGTGGGCAGAAACAAGGTGGGAGAGCAAGGTCAAGAGCGTCGAGCCCATGAGGTACCAGGGAGCTGCCGTGAGAGAGGCTTTAATTGAGGTGAGAGACCACACCAAAGACCCTGCTATAAAGGCTGAGGCCCAGTCTTTGTCTGAGGAGGTGGGGTCGTACCGCTTCAGCATCTGCACAGTAGTTTGGTATGACATGCTATCTGCAATACAGCATGCCAGCAAACTCATGCAGTCTCCTGATATGCATGTGGACCTAGCTGTGAAGAAGACTGAGCGAGGTCTCCAGAGCTACAGGGCAAGTGGCTTTGTGACTGCACAGATGGCGGCCAAAGACGTGTGAAGAAATGAATGTGGAGGCTGTTTTAAAGCAAAAAAGGCTGAGGTCCACAAAGCGCCACTTCTCATACGAATCAAATGATGAGCCTTTCAGTGATGCACTTAGTTTATTGTACAGAGAAGTTGGAGGTTGGATTCTTCAACGTTGTTGTTGATGCTGCTACGTCAGCCATCAAGAAGAGATTTTCCACATTGGAAAATGTGGGAACAAAATTTGGGGTTTTGACACATTTCCCAAGTCTTGCACATGAGGAGCTGGCAGAGCAATGTGAGGCACTAGGCACCACACTGCACTTTAAGGGGCACTCTGATTTGGACAGTAGAGAGCTTGTGCAGGAAATTACGAACTTTCCTGACCTGCCATCAAAGACCATGAGCCTCCTTGAGCTTATCACTTTTATGCACGATAAGGATCTATCGGAGATCTACCCCAACTTTTGGACTGCTCTCAGGATTGCACTTACTCTGACAGTCACTGTGGCTCAAGCAGAGAGGAGCTTTTCAAAACTAAAGTTGATCAAGTCATACCTGAGGTCAACCATGTCCCAGGAACGGCTCACGAGCCTTGCCCTCATCAGTATCAATCACTCAATAGGGGAGCAGATTTCATATGATGACATCATTGATGATTCTGCATCAAGGAAGGCCAGAAAGGTCAGGTTTTAGTTAGTGTTAGTGCAATAATTAGATTCTCTTTATTGTGTTTTCACATTTGTGTGATGAAGGATTTGTGCCATTTTAGAATATTCTATATTTTATTTGTATATTATTCTTAATATTTTATATTATTGTTGCTCTCTGCTCTTGTTACATTTTGTATATATCTGATTGTATATATTTTTGGCATATTTATGTATATAGTGTATATTTATTTAAGTTCTGATAACTTATACTGTCATATTATGTGTAGAATTTGTGTAGGCAGGCAAACAGCTAGACCTCATCCTGACACGTAACTGTATCACTGACTTAACCTCTGTAACCCCACTGCATATTTCTGATCACTACTTTATCCAATTCTCTATCTCTCTCCCTCCAACTCCTTCTACCTCCCCTCCCCTTGTAACTTTCCGGCGCAACCTCCGCTCCCTATCCCCCTCCCATTTCTCCTCTATTGTAACATCCTCCCTCCCCCCCATTGACGAGTTCTCGTCCCACCCCACTAACACTGCCACCGACACCTTGTTAACCACTTTAACTGCATCACTTGACTCTCTCTGTCCCCTGTCAACCAGGCCTGCACGATCTTCTCCCTCCTGCCCGTGGCTTACGGATGTTATTCGTGAAGAACGATCCACCCTTCGGGCAGCCGAGAGGAGATGGCGCAAGTCCAAAGGCGGTCTGGACCTTGATAAGTATCACTCCCTCCTCAAATCCTTCTCTTCTTACATAACTGGTGCTAAAACCCTCTACTTTCTGAACAAAATTAACTCTGCTTCAAACCCCCACAAACTTTTCTCTACCTTCTCCACCCTTCTTAACCCACCTCCCCCACCCCCTCCCTCCACCCTGACAGCAGACGACTTCTCCTTCTTTGAGAAAAAAGTCGCCGACATTAGCAGTCGGTTCCCTAAACCCACCTTTCCTACCCTCTCACCCTCCATGACTGACCCAACTAAATGTCTAAACTCTTTTTCTCCCCTGTCTGAGGCAGAGATCTCTGACCTCATTCTCTCTCATCGCCCCACCTCCTGTCCCCTTGATCCTATACCCTCCCCTCTCTTTCAAACCATCTCCCTCTCCATCATAACTTTTCTTCTCCATGTCCTAAACTCCTCTCTCACCTCTGGCACCTTCCCCTCTGCCTTCAAACAGGCTAGAGTTACCCCTCTACTCAAAAAACCCTCCCTTAACCCTGCCGTTCTCCAGAACTACAGACCGGTACCACTGTTACCCTTCCTTTCAAAAACAATTGAACGTGCTGTATCTAACCAACTGTCTAACTTTCTCTCTCAGAACAACCTGCTTGACCCCAACCAATCGGGCTTCAAGACTGGCCACTCCACAGAGACTGCCCTCCTTTCAGTCACCACTGCCCTCCAGTCTGCCAGAGCGGCTTCCAGGTCATCCGTTATCATTCTGCTGGACCTTTCTGCAGCGTTTGATACGGTTAACCACCAGATCCTGCTCGCCAGACTTTCTGAGATGGGCATCACTGGCACTGCACTCAAGTGGATCTCATCCTACCTGTCGGGAAGATCCTACCAGGTTTCCTGGGGAGGCAAACTGTCAGGCCCTTGCCAGCTCTCCACTGGTGTCCCACAGGGCTCCGTCCTTGGACCTCTCCTCTTCTCTCTGTACACCACCTCACTTGGACCAATCATCACCTCCCATGGCTTCTCCTACCACTGCTACGCTGACGACACGCAGCTGTACCTGTCGTTCCCCCCGACCGATCCGGGGATCTCAGCTAGGATTGAGGCCTGCCTCACAGACATCTCCGCCTGGATGACCGAGCACCACCTCCAGCTGAATCTCGCCAAAACAGAACTTCTCATCATCCCGGCTAAACCCTCCATCTCCCACGATCTCTCAATCACCCTGGGATCTGCGACGGTGACCCCTTCATCCTCTGCCAGGAACCTTGGGGTTACCATGGACGACGAGCTCTCCCTCACGGCCCACATTGCTGCGGTCTCCCGGTCGTGTAGATTCACCCTCTACAACATCCGGAAGATCAGGAGATACCTGTCTGAGCACTCCACCCAGCTGCTAGTCCAAGCACTCGTCCTCTCCAAGTTGGACTATTGCAACTCGCTGCTCTCCCAGCATGTGCAACCCGCCCTCTTCAGAGGATTCAGAACGCGGCGGCCCGCCTGGTCTACAATCTACCCAGACGCTCCCATGTTACCCCGCTCCTCATCTCTCTCCACTGGCTACCTATCATGGCCCGTATCAGATTCAAGACCCTGGTATTGACCTTCCGAGCAGTGAACGGGACTGCACCCGTCTACATCAAGTCTCTCCTGCAGCCTTACACCCCCACCCGTCACCTAAGGTCTTCTTCAGACAACCGCCTGGTGGTCCCACCGCTCAAGGCCGCCCGGTCCCAACACAAGCTCTTCTCCTGTCTGGCCCCCCAGTGGTGGAATCAACTCCCCACCTCCATCAGAGACACTGACTGTCTCTCCATCTTCAAGAAAAGGCTCAAGACGCACTTGTTCCGGGAGTACAACGGTACTTAGGAACGGTTCGCTTGACCCGATGTTAGTTTCCTCAAGGATCACAATGACTCTTGCTTAGAGACTTGTTGCTCTTGTGGTTAGTGGTAACTGATTTAAATTTTTGTTCTCGCTGTGATATATTGTTTTATTACTGTTGCTTGCTTTTTTCCACAGGTACACTTGCACTTATAGCTGTTCATGTTGTTTAATTGTAACTTGTTTAACTACATGCTCTTATGGTTCTTCCCTTTGGCACTTACTTTGGTTGTTCACAATGTGTGCTTCATGTTTTGGCTACTCGCGATGTTTTTTGGCTATCTTGTTGTTATGATCAGTGACCTATGCACTTTGTAAAGCTCTCTCTTGGAAGTCGCTTTGGATAAAAGCGTCTGCTAAATGAATAAATGTAAATGTAGAATTGTGTTCATTGTCTTTTGGAAGTGGAGCCCCTTAAAAAGTGTAATTTCCTGTTGCAATAGCAATAGTTCAATAACTGGATTCTCTTAAGTGTGTTTTACAAACGTTCTAATGAAGGATTCGTGCAATTGAGATATTGTGAAATGTTGTCTTTCACTTATGTTCTTCAAATATAGTATAAGTTAAAGTATGTGTTTTAAAGTATGTGGGGGTTTATTTTTTTTGGGGGGGGGTCTCATTTATAAAACTGTGCGTAGGATTCTTACTAAAAGTGTACGTACGCCCAAAAGCCTAAAATGGCGTAGGCCCTCAAAAAATCCGATTTATAAAACCGTGCGTACACACACCTGTAAGCAATGTTTCCTTTAAAAATCACAGATTACCCAGAAGTGTGCATACGTGAATCAGCATTTTACCCCGCCCTAAACACGCCCATTTTTACTATAAATGATCAATGCAAAGCACCTCATGAATGCTAATCCAGTATATTAATGACCCTGGCATGTGATTGTTCTTTACGGTGAATCATGATCACCAATAATGAAAGAAAACAGTGCGAGTGGCGTCAACTGTGCCAGTGATACCCTGAGTCGAGACAGAATTTGAAAACAAAAGCGTTTTGTTATGAACAGTAGTCTATTGAAGTCTGGACTGATAACAAGGACGTAGAGTGTAGCGATTGAGCGGGATCTTAACGACTGTATTTCCAGTTTTTGACATGATGATATTTGCACAGTAATAAATAAATATATTTAGTTATACGCTGTGTTCTGCAGTTATGTAAAGGTAGAATATGTGATGTTATCCTGTATTCCATGCAGTCGGGGCATCTCCCCCTCCTGCACTCCCGTAGTGGACAATCTGATGGTGAGACAGCGCAGAATTTTGATTTAAAATTTGAGTTGGATTGTGTTTATTGAACAATTATCACTCAGTACAAGCGCAAATAACACTGCTGGATTTAATCTTCATGATAATGATGACATGGAGTGAAAAAAACGTGTGTGAGGAAAACAAAATATATAAATATTACGAGTAATCGTTCTTCCCACATTTACTTTCTGCAGTCTGACTACAGTACGGTCATCTGCGTCGCCAATTCCCACTGTTTCCAAAATGTGCGTAGGCCTACGCATGGGTCAGAGTTTGCGTGGAGGACCGCACATTCTCCCGTCAAGTTTGTTTTTTATAAATTACAACCTTTACCTGGGAAGTGGCGTACGCACATTTTAAGCCCCGTTTTGTGCGTACGCAACGTTTATAAATGAGACTCCAGGACTCTTCCTAGAGTTGGCTGCCCAGCCAAACAATTGGGGGAGAAGGGCCTTAGTCAGGGAGGTGACCAAGAATCCGATGGTCACTCTGACAGAGCTCCAGCATTGCTCTGTGAAAAGAACCTTCCAGAAGAACAACTATCTCTGCAGCACTCCACCAATCAGGCCTGTATGGTACAGTGGCCAGACGGAAGCCACTCCACTGGGAGACAAGTCAGGATCAAGGGAAAGATTAATTCAGCAATGTACAGAGAATCCTTGCTCCAGAGCGCTCTGGACCTCAGACTGGGGCGAAGGTTCATCTTCCAACAATGGCGCCGATGATGGCTGCCTCGGTTGCTAGGTGCGCTCTTGTTTTGTTTTGTGTCTTGTTTTGTCTGTTAATTCAGTGTTCTGCCAAGATTTCCGGGGTTCTCTAACAAGATAAGTACTTCTAAACATCAGGACTACAACTCCTGTGGATTTATTTCCCACTTTTCTGCTTCCAGCGGCAGATTTAGTGGGAATTCTAGCCAGTGCCGCGCTAGGCTTTGCCCATGCAGTGAAACGCCGAAGAAGGGGAAAGCGAGTGGGAGCGCTAGTTCGGCTACGCAGACGTGGAATTCGAACAGTGCTTCCAAGTTTTTTCCTCTTCAATGTACGTTCACTGTGCAATAAAATGGACGAACTTCAGCTACTGATGGTGAAAAACAGAGACTTTCTATCATCTTCGGTTTCCCGGACACCACACCAGATCTGGCAGACTTTCAACTCGTGAGAGCTGACCGGGACACTGCACTCTCCGGCAAAACCAAAGGTGGTGGTATTTGTTTCTACATCAACAGTGGCTGGTGTGTAGATGTGACAGTGATTCTGCAACATTGTTCTCCGGATCTGGAATCATTTTTTATAAACTGTAACCTTTTTTACTCGCCAAGAGAATTTGCTTCGCTCATTTTGGTCGGAGTCTACATGGCGCCGGGTCCACAGGTTAAAGAGGCCCAACGCATGCTCGCCGACCAGTTTCTGAGTGTGGAGTGAGCAAACCTGGATTCCCTTGTTATCAACAAGGGAACCTGGTGCAGCCAGAACAACTTAGAGCTCAATGCTCTTAAGACAGTGGAGATGGTTGTGGACTTCAGGAAGAATACAGCCCCACTCACCCCCATCACCCTGTGCGACTCCCCAGTCAACACTGTGGAGTCCTTCCGCTTCCTGGGCACCATCCTCTCCCAGGACCTCAAGTGGGAACTGAACATCAGCTCCCTCACCAAGAAAGCACAACAGAGGATGTACTTCCTACGGCAGCTGAAGAAATTCAACCTGCCAAAGACAATGATGGTGCACTTCTACACAGCCATCATTGAGTCCATCCTCACCTCCTCCATCTCCATCTGGTATGCTACTGCCACTGCCAAGGACAAGAGCAGACTGCAGCGTATCATCCGCACTGATGAGAAAGTGATCGGCTGCAATCTGCCTACCCTCGAGGACCTGCACACCTCGAGGACCCTGAGGCGAGCGAGGAAGATTGTGGCCGACCCCTCCCACCCTGGCCACTTCCTGTTCCAGCTACTCCCCTCCGGCAGAAGGCTGCGGTCCATCAGGACCAAAACCTCACGCCATAAGAACAGTTTCTTTCTATCTGCTACTGGCCTCTTCAACAAGGCCAAGGAATCCCATTGACATTCATTCATTATTATTGACTATGTTGACCACTCATGCTGCTCATTCTTATTCTTATATATAATATATATATAATATATTTTATATTTAAATTGTTAGATTGTTTAGTTCTTAAGAATAGTTAAACTTCTGTACCTTTACTTATTTTAAGATTCGTATATGTTTAGTGTTTGCACCTCCCTGCCACAGTAAATTCCGTGTTTGTATAACATACATGGCAAATAAACCGAATTCTGATTCTGAACAGGACAACGCCCCTAAGCAGACAGCCAAGATAAGGAGTGGCTTCGGGAGAAATCTGTGAATGTCCTTGAGTGGCCCAGCCAGAACCCAGACTCGAACCCGATTGAACATCAGTGATCTGAAAATGGCTGTGCACCAACGCTCCCCATCCAACCTGATGGGAGTTTTGAGAGGTCCTGCAAAGAAGAATGGGAGAAACTGCCCAAAAATAGATGTGCCAAGCTTGTAGCATCATACTCAATAAGACTTGAGGCTGTAATTTCTGCCAAAGGTGCTTCAATAAAGTATCGAGCAAAGGCTGTGAATACTTATGTACATGTTGTTATATTTTCGTTCTTAATATTTGCAAATCAATAAAAAATATGAAACAAACTTTTTTCACTTTGTCATTGTGGGGTATTGTGTGTAGAGTTGAGGTAAACAATTAATTGAATACATTTTGGTAACGGCTGTAACAACAAAATGTGTAAAAAGTTAAGAGCTGTGATTTCCGAATACACTGTACACTGAGCACTGTCCGAATATCTAGACACAAATTGTCAATAATAAATGTTTTGAATTTTACATATTTTTTTTAAAATTTAATTGTGGAACCATAAAAATAATTTGTTTTAATTGTACTACATACATAGTGAATCAGAAAGATGCCAGGGCTGAAGGGAAAATATTGGAAATAGGTGAAAATATGGTTCTTACATGCAGCTGGTCATGAACATTGGCTCCATTCTTCAGCAGGGTCTCCACCACCTTAGAATGGCCACACTGACAAGCAACCGAGAGGGCTGTGCCTCCATCCTGCCAAAGCATGACAATAAACAGAGAAAATCTCAACATGTGCACGGCTCTATTGTTATATTGCCATGAAGTGTTAGCACAGGTTATAGGAGTGTTGGCCTCTTCCAAGGGCGTAGGATTGTCTTTGACATTGGGGGGGACATATTGGCCACTATGAATCAACGTCCATCCCACCACCATAATAGTAACATACAGTATGGTGACGTGGTACAACATATATGGAATCACAAACAGCAAATAAACAAAATCATCCAATCTTTACTTCTGTTTATTATTAGACAAATATTGGAATTGGGAAACATAAAAGTGTACAAGTGTAACATCCCTCCACTACCTGTCCGCTTGTGATGTCACAGTATTTTCCATTGGAATCTTACCCAAAAAGTTATACTTTTGCTCATGTGATAATGTAATGGGGAAAAAACATTCAGCATGTTGAAATGTACAGTAATATATACACACAATGTACCAATTTGGCATCTCTTAGTGCAGAATTGGCTTAGAGGGGGAGGGGATGGGGCACATAGTATGGAGCCTAGATCAAATGAGCTAGAGGCAGACTCCATTTGCATCCAGGCCAAATAGTAAATACAATTAGGTAGAGCAAGCTTTTTAAGTCTTTGGAGGGCGCTCCTTTTGATGACTTTACTGTTCCAAATAAACTAAAACTAAAAGATAAACTCCTCTCCAATGAACTAAAAAATTATTTTTAAATCAGGATGGGGATATTTTGAAAGAGGTTAAGAAATTTTGGTAACATAACCATTTCAATAACATCAATTTGGCCTGCTAAGGACAGCGGGAGATTCATCCATCTAGCCAAGTCTTTTTTTACATTTTAAAACAAGATGTTAAAATTCTTAGTGAAGAGGGACAAAAAAGGAGGAGTGATCTGTACCCCAAGATATTTAAAGCCCTTGTTGACAATCCTAAATGGGAAATGTGATGCAGGGATTAAAGTGGCTGCCTGATTAAGAGGAAACATCTCGCTTTTTTCTAAATTGATTTTATAGCCAGAGAGATTTCCGAATTGAGCCAGGATGTTAAGAATGGAGGGTACAGAGTTTAGTGGGTCTAAGACATATAAAAGAATGTGGTCTGCATATAGGGATAATTTGTCCATGAGGCTCCAATGCTCTATACCCCGGAAGTCCCCAGATTGTCTAAGAGCAATGGCCAGCAGCTCAATGGCAATGGCGAAGAGCAGAGGAGACAGACTGCAGCCTTGATGTGTGCTCGGCCAAGAGAGAAATGCTCTGATTGCTGTCCATTATTAATTACCGTGGCTGTAGGGTGAGAGTAGAGGAGTTTTATCCAGGAGATGAAGGAATCTTCAAACCCAAATTTTTTTAAGGTTGCAAACAAATATTGCAATTCAACTCGAACGCTTTTTCAGCGTCAAGAGAAATAACCATTTCTGGGGAGCGGGACAGAGGGGAATAAACAATGTTGAAAAGCCTTCTAAAATTTGAGCTAGAGTGTCTATTTAGGATGAAGCCTGTTTGGTCTGCTTCGATAATTTGTGGGATAACTGTCTCCAATCTAGCCACCAGAAGCTTGGATAAAATGTTGTAATACACATGAAGGTTATCAAAGAAGAAGAAAGATTGAGCTGTAAAAAGTTATCATCACATTCAGAGCTGTACAATTTACTATACCGTATTTTACGGAAAATAGGCTGTTTAGTTACCCAGGACAGCTTGGATAGCCATCTAACTCGACAACATTCACAATCAGGGTGAACACTCAAATGATCTAAACTACAGACCATAGCATTACACATATCAAAACAGAACTAACACAACAATAGAACTCAGAACAATGCTTATCTAACTAAGCTAATGCCCTTAACTTTGTAGCTTTTCAGCTTGCCACGGGGCATTCTGGGTACCAAGCAAATTGTCGCTACAATACCAAGCAATGCGCAAGTATAGGCGATTTTACAGCATTGTGTAACACACTTCGGTTGTTGATAGTATGTCCAGAAATAAAGCCAAGTCACTCATTTAGTGGCAAAATCCATTTTTATGTCTACAAAATAATTTTAGATTTACTATAAGTTTACCTAGCTTGCAAATCCTGAGGATAGCCTACTGTAGCAGACCTTATGTAAACATACTGGGCCCTTATCTTGATCTGGGGGAAGGGTGAGCATTTGTTACAGACTAAGTCTGAGAGGATGTTTGGGGGGTTGAGCTTTTACGACACCTGAACCAGAGATTCAAACTTAGAGGGGTCAGACAGCGCACACACGTACTGACACGCACACACTCAAACACGCACGCACACACGGGTGCCAGGTATATGCAAGTGAGCCAATGAAAGAAGAGATATGGGACATTTGCATGCCTTTGTATTAGCCAATAACAGTCCAGAGCGGTTCTGTTTAAATACTTGTGGGCCGGCCGCAAGCAATAAAGCTTTCTTAACTTGTTCACCGACTGACTGTGCAATACTTGATAGTGTCAGAAATATTAATCTATGTTCAACGGAAAAGGGTGTTTTGTCCCTCGGGAGTTGCCGTAGGCATGATGCTGATGTAAGCATTACGTGAAGTCAGTGAGGGCTGTTCGGATGGCGATGTCAAGAAGAGAAGTGGAAAAATACAAGTTGTGAAAAAAGACAGCGTCTTATTGTCCGCAAGACCATATAAAAATATAGCTGCAAGCAGCAATGAGGTGGCCAAACCGGTAAAGCAGGTAAAATGAACAAAAAACATTTTAGACATTCTCAGAACAGGGTTCTGAGTAAATGCAGCTTTTAATCCATCAAAGATTTGCTGAGATACGACCCAACTTCCTGTTTGATGGCTTTGCCACAGATTTCGATTGGCTGTACCGATCAAACCTTTTCGAAAATCTAAAATAATTTTGATAGTTTGTGTGAGGATTGCCATGACTATATACAGCTAGACTACAGGTAGCTAGCGACTGCGTTGTACCTAGGGATGAGTATTGATAAGATTTTAACAATTCTGATTCCATCAATTCCTGCTTATCGATTCAATTCTCTTATTGATTCTCTTATTGATTCTTATTGGGCAAGGGGGGGGAAAAAAGAGCACAAACGGGTTAATTTACATAAATGTTCTTTTATATCATTTTCTATAATGCTACACACAATATACAGTATGTATACATACACATTTACATGTTGTCGTTGCTCTTCTTCTACACTTCTATTTGACCTTGGCTGAAAATGGAAGATTCTATAGCTAAGCTATGTCAGTTATAGCTACGCTAGCTTAGCTATAGAATCTTCCATTTTCAGCCAAGGTCAAATCATATAATATGACAGTGTCGCTCAGTTTAGCTAATTTTGGGTTAACACGACAACGCAAACGTTTGCTGATAACACACGCCCTCCGATAATTAACGTGAAGTGATCAATAATGGGAGACGAATGTCGGAGCAAAAATGTATGCTTCAAACGACGGGACAGAAGATAACTTGATCGACTACACACAATAAAGGCAAATTGCGTCACACAGTGACAAGTGGTTGTGATCACTTTTGAGGAGTTTAGCTCACCTTTATGAAGCGCGAACGTTAGCTGCGCTGCTGTGTGCATCGAAGACATGACATTCCAGTAGCTTCCTTCCATGCTGTGTGTTCAAATGCTTCTTCATATTTGTGGCATTTCCTCCCTTCGACGAAATATACTTTTTACACGCGTTACATGTGCCTAGTTGCCATGTTTGCTGCAGTCTGAATAAACTATAAAAGTTTGCGCATGCGCAACGGCACAGAGAACCGTTAGCAGAATCGTTAGAATTTGGCTGATGATTCCAAGGAATCGGTTCACTGGGAACCGGTTCTAAACAAGAACCGGTTCTCGATACCCATCCCTAGTTGTACCTGGCTTCCTTTGCAGCGGCTTACAATCTTGCTAAACAGAAAACCAGTGACATGGCAGGCTCGTTGGCTTTGGCTGGATTTGAACTTCTTACGTTGCCCTTGCCAGGACACCAATTTATGCTAGTGAGCTATTCTCAGTGCTGGAAATTACTGTGTTCAGTTACTGTGTAAAAACATAAGCAGTTTTTCAACTGGCAAGCGGTTGTCAAATTTGGCCCGAGTTTAAACAGCTGTAATTCAGTCCTATTTTGACATGTGATTGTGGTCTGAAGATAATCTGTGCCAAATTTGGTGATTATTGGAACATTTTGTTGGAGGAATAGGGAAAAAACGTTTAATAAAACGTTAAATTGCGGCCGCATCAATTAATCTGGTATCACAAGTTAACATGTGTCAGACAAGGGATCGCCCCCTAGCGGTTAGATGACACAACCTTTTGTGGTCCTCTTTAGAACAGGATCCCGAGCACCTGTACCATGTCAGTTTGATGTCAATTCAGCAAATATTTCCTGAGATATGATCTCACTTCCTGTTTTGGCGGCTTCATCGCCGACTTTGATCAGCTGTACCGGAAAAACAGTTTTGAAAATCAAAAACCATGTGAAAACGTTTGTGAGGCTTGATCTGAAGATAATTGGTGCCAGATTTTTGCTTATTGCAGCGCCACCTAGAGGTGAAATGGCATGACCTATTGGAACTCTTTAGAACAGGGTCCCTAGTCCTTATACCAAATTTGGTGTCAATGCAGTAAAGAGGTGCTGAGATATGACCTCACTTCTTTTATGGTGGCTTGGTTGACGACTTTGATTGGCTGTTCCAGTCAAAAGGTTTAGAAAATCAAAAAAACGTGATGTTTTTTGTGAGGCTTGGTCTGAAGAGGATCTGTGCCAAATTTGGTGAAGATTGGACAGCTTTATAGGAGGGGTAGCGAAAAAACGTTATATTCATTCGAAATGGCGGCCACATCAATTTGGCTGGTATCACAAGTTAACGTGTCAGACACGGGATCTACTAAGATATCACAAGACAAAGGAAACACTTAAATAAGACAAACACATCAACAGTTATTGGTCAACACACAATCGAGCCTATTGTAGTGCCCCCTAGATGTCAAATGTCACTACCTGTCTCAGACCTCTTCATAAGAGGGTCCTGAGTCCATACACCAAGTTTGGAGTCAATGCATCAAAGATTGACTAAGATATGACCTCACTTCCCTTTTTCCAGATCAGTTGCTCAATTTGATTGGCTGTAACTAACAAACGATTTTGAAAATAAAAAATCCATACGATAACTTTTGTGGGGCTTGGTCTGACGATGATCTGTGCCAAATTTGGTGAAGATTGGACAAACTTTATAGGAGAGTTAGCGAAAAATATTTCGCTAACTCTTTTCCTTTAAATTCAAAATGGGGGAGAATCTATATAACTGGGTATGACGTCATAGACGAATGAGAACGATACCTCATTTTCGAAAATGAGACGTGGTTCAAAAGTAAACATGACATTTTTACAACTGATATTTCTGTATATTTTATATAAAAATGCATAGGGCCTACTTATTATTTATAAAGATTACATAGATTTAAAAGCATCTTTTTTTTGCTGCTCATTTACAACTCAAAATACGAGTGAGGTGTAGAATGAAATATGATGTCTTCTCATTTCCCCTGCAAGAGGCAGCCTCATAGCTGAATCAAAACGAATAAATTTGGCAGACCGGTGTAAAAATTGACCTCATCTCTATGACTTAAACGTCCTTTTAAGTTTTCCCTTCTCGTGATATTTTCAGGCATTTAGCCTACTCATATTGCATTCATTCATTAATAAAGAACCACCTTTGAAGATTATTCTATGACGTTACCGGCAGTAGAAGATGGAATCGCGATTCAAACAGTACCATCTGCTAACTGAAAATATGCCCCCAAAAACGTAAATAAGCTTGACATTTATTTAGTGGAAAATCGCTCATTCATAAAAAGCTCACTGGTAGCGATCATTGTCAGTAACAACGCAAAATGCGATATAGCCTTGTGTGGAGAAGCTGCCCCGGTAAATTGTACTACTACAGTACTAGACTACTGCTGTGTTCGTCTTGGTAGCGATTGCATTGGTTGAATTCGATTTAACGTTCCGTTGTACGGTTTAGGCTGAAATTAATTATTTTCATGAACAGATTGACAAAGTTTAGGCTGTGGCAATGAAGTTCAGGTTAGTAGTCAGATAGTTTCACCTATTGAAAGACTTTTGATTTAAGTAAGGGGAGTGCCGAACATGTTCTGTCGCCGTTTGACTTCCTAAACAGCTGTGTAGATGTTTTTGTAGTGTGTCTCGCGTAGGCTACAGCGTTGCAGTGAGCAACACTGGTTTGAAACCACAGGTAATGATAATTTCACCAACAAATCAATTACTTGTAATTTAATTTCATAACAAATCCTACAACGAAAATGTATTTGTGAGGAATGTTTATTTTAACGATTGAAAACAGATGCATCATAGACCACTGTAGTATGTGTTGCCCGGGCAACAGAGGCTAATGTCATGCTAATGCTTCAGTGAAATAGTAGACTACCGTTTCCGAAAGTAGATGTGGGCCTACTTCCTTAATAATATCAGCTTATATTGTACATTACATTTAACAATTGTGTTTCACATCACAAAGTCAAATGAGTAAATAGTTATCAACTTGGCCTCTTTGCTTGTGGTGTTTCTGCAGCTGCCTTGCAGTAAAGCTATAGTTAGCCTAGCTATCTCCCATGTTAACAGATGCGAAACTAATGTTCTGCTACAGTAAGTAAGTAAGTAAGACTTTATTTATATAGCACATTTCATACAAGAATTGTAGCTCAAGGTGCGTTACATAAAATCAATAAAAACGATAATACAAGTGATAAAAGTAATAATTAAAATAGCAAATTATAAAAACAATAATATAACTAATAAAAGTAGTAAAGCCCCTCTGAGATAAAATTAATTAAATGCTTCGGTAAAAAGGTAGGTTTTAAGCTGTCTTTTAAAAATGTCTAGCGTATTTGCTTCCCTAATATTTATGGGTAATTTGTTCCATAGTTTTGGGGGGTAATTGACAAAGGCCGAATCACCAATCTTCTTATGACTGCTTCTGGTGACCTCTAATAGGCCTGCATTTGATGATCGCAGTGTTCTAGCTGGTGTGTAGTTTATAAGGGAGTTAGCAATGTAGCTAGGTCCTTGTCCGTGTAGAGCTTTGTATGTGAGGAAAAGGACCTTAAAGTCAATTCTGAAGGTAACGGGGAGCCAGTGTAAAGTAGCTAGGACAGGACTAATGTGTTCTCTCCTTTTAGTTTTGGTTAATAATCTAGCTGCAGAATTTTGAATGAGCTGTAGTCTTTCAGTGGTTTTCTTGGGAAGACCAGTGAAAAGTGCGTTACAGTAGTCCAGCCAGCTGGATATAAAAGCATGAATTAACTTCTCTGCATAATTTTGGTTTATGAATGGTCGTACCTTTGCTATATTCCTCAGGTGAAAGAAAGCTGTTTTGGTCACTTTATTAATGTGAGAGTTGAAATTCAAATCTGAGTCCAGGATTACACCGAGACTCGTCACCTCTGGTTTAAGACAGGGGGTTAAGCCTCCTAGATTCTTAGTAAGCATCTCTCTTTTGGATTTGGGGCCACATAGTAGGACTTCGGTTTTGTCTTTAATTTAAGAAAGTTATCATTCATCCATTGCCAACAGGCAGTTGGTAATGGAATTTATGGCCGTTGCATTGTTGGGTTCAGTGGATATATATAGTTGTGTGTCATCCGCATAGCTATGGAAATCTATGTTATGTTTTCTGATTATGTCGCTGAGTGGTAACATATAAAGAGAAAAGTAATGGACCTAAGCAGCTTCCTTGAGCAACCCTGTAGCAGTTCTCATGTTTCTTGGACCTATGGTCTCCTAAACTAACATAAAACTTCCTTCCTGTGATATATGATTTCATCCAGTTCAATACACTATCCGTGAACCCAATAAGCTTTTCCAGTCTATTGATTAGGATGTTGTGATCAATGGTATCAAATGCTGCACTGAGATCTAACAGGATAAGGATAGAGACTTTATTTGCATCAGAGTTTAGTCTGAGGTCGCTAATTATTTTGGTGAGAGCAGTTTCAGTACTGTGATATTTCCTGAAACCTGACTGCGAGACTTCTAGGATGTTATTTTCTTCAAGAAAATAATTTAATTGGACTAAAACTATCTTTTCCAGTACGTTACTAATAAATGGAAGGTTTGATATTGGTCTGTAATTTGCAAGTAGACTGTTATCCAATTTGGGTTTCTTTAATAGGGGCTTTACAACAGCTGTTTTGAAGGCATCTGGGAAGACGCCAGTTCTAAGGGATGTGTTTATAATCTCTAGCACCGGACCTGAGACACTATCAAACACTCGCTTAAAGAATGTTGTGGGTATAGGATCAATATCTGAGGTTGTGGAGTTAGATTCGCCGACAATTTTGGAAAGTTCACTAAGTGTGATACAGGTAAATGTGCTCATGGTTATGTTGCAGAATCTACTGATGTCAGTTTTGACCCCACTATTAATAATACTAGCTCATATAGAGCAAATTGTTCAGAAAATGTCATCATAGCTGTATCGTCTAAATATATTCTATGGACTAAGAATTCTTTTTTGGTTTTTGTTAGGATAATTTCCACATTAAAAAGTTTATAATGATGGTCTGAGAGGGGTAGATCAGTTATTGAAATATTATTGATATTTAGTCCAGTTGTTATCACTAGATCTAGTGTGTTTCCGTGCCGGTGTGTTGGGTCTGTTATGTGTTGAGTTAGATTGAAACTGTCAAGGAGATTTAAGAGCTCAATAGTTCTTGGGTCTGCTTTTTTATTTACTTGGATATTTAAGTCTCCGTTTAAAACTACTTTGTCATATCTAGTGACACATAGTGATAATAATTCAGAGAATTATTGTATGAATATTGGCGAGTGCTTGGGTGGCCGATATATAATAACAAAAAGTATTGATTCGGTTTTGAGCTCTATATCAAGATATTCATATGATGTGAATTCACCTAGCTCAGTGATTTTGAACAACAGTTTAGAGGAGAAAAGAGCTGCGACTCCTCCACCCTTTTTTGATGTCCTAGAAACTTGGTGAAAGCTGTAATCGGGCGGACACGCTTCTATCAAAGTTGCTGTTGCCGTGTCATTGTTTAGCCAGGTTTCTGTTAGACAGATGCAGTCTAAGTTGTTTTCTTTGACCAGATCATTAACTAGAAATGTTTTGTTATTTAGTGATCTAAGGGCCAGTTTCATCTGTGGGGTATTCACAGATAAAACAGGGGTAGATAAATCTGTTGGAAGAATATGGATAGTTCTGTGACTTCTAACACTTGTTTCAGGTTTGTAACCATGCATTTTACCATGCCATTGTCTGTTTGTGATGATGACCGGTATGTCCAATGAAATAGCATGGTGGCTGTCCTAGCGTAGCTTTTCTTTGGGAAAGTTTATGTCACTGAGCTGTTCCATCACAAGGGAATTCATCCGGGGGGTGCAGACCTGGCCCTGTTGTTCTGTTCCATGGGAGGTTGTTTGCGTCAGTCAGCTTAGACACAACAGGGATAGGGAGAGAAACTTGATTTGTGGTCAGGAGCGCGTGATTGATGTTTGCTGTTAGTAGTCGAGATCCTCTACGGTTTGGGTGGAGTCCGTCAGCTTGAAAACGGTCTGCACAGTTCCGGAACACATTGAAGTTATCGATAAATCTCAGTTTGTGTGTCAGACAGACAGATGCCAACCATGTGTTGAAAGATAGTAGTCGACTGAAGGCTTCTTTTCCTCTGCGAAAGCATGCAATCGGTCCACTGATGAATACATCTTGATATCTGTTGAGTGTGTTCAGTAGCTGGGTAAAATGTTTTTTAAGTATCTCAGTGCCAGTTTTCTTGTGTAGGATATCAAACGAGCCAGTGTGGATGATAATCTTAGGGTTGTTTGGTTTATTGTTGAGGATTGTTTGTACCTCTGACGACAGTTCCTCGACAGATGTGTTGCTAAGACAAATATTTTCTGTCTTTGCCAGTTTAACATGTGCTGTCATGGCATCTCCAATCAAGATTGTGGCCATATGTGGTGTTGTGTTTGCATTTCTAACGTGTGCCTTATCAGTAGCTGTGGAGCCAGTTCTTATCTTATTTGGGTTAGCAATGATAGGACCTTGTGCTAGACCAAGGTTAGCCACTGCGTTAGTGCTAGCAGTAGATTCTATAGTGCTAGCAGTGTTAGCTCCTTTAAGTGTTGATGGGCTGTGGGTAGTCTTAGCATACCTTGGATCTTGATAATCCTGTGATATTGTTGTCTGATTAGGCTTGATAGGGGGTCGAACAGCGCCCCGAGTGGTCCGAGAGGGACTTGGAGTGAAATGGGGGACTCCCGGTCGCAGCAGACGATGATGTGTTGGATTTGCATGTGTGTAGTAGCTACCATCATGGTGTGTCGGCGATCTGGGCCCTTCATGTTTGTTAGCTGCGTGGCTAGCACTCCTGTGCCTCTTCGCCTTGGATTCCACACAGAAGGGAGAGAAAGTTCCCAGTGGTTCGAAACTGTTTCTGAGTGTGACAGGAGGAGAGGTGATGCGGGAAGAGTTTCTGCCTCGCTTTTTTTGCTGTTTATCCTTGGTGACAGTCCTATCTCCGATGAAGGTAGAAGCGGCGCTAGGCCTCTTTGGTTTAGCGCCGAGAGCAGGCCATGACTCATGACTCCGTGAGTGAGAAGGTACAGGTAGGCACGCGTGTTTTCGTGACGTTAGTGACGTAGTGACGTCAGTAACATCAGTGACTGTGGCTAGCAAATTAGCCACCGTTAGCTTCACTTTTCACCACAAAAACGCAATTTCTACTTAAACCATGCAACGGAACGTAAATAAAAATACAACCAACGTAATCGCTACCAATACGAAAGTTTTGACACCTAGGTTGTCTATGTAGGCAAATATTGACTGATCCTTAGGGGGGCGAAAATAAACAATAACTAGAAAAAGCTGTTCCTGCGAAACAGCAGTGAGAATGCTGAAAACCTGAATGGGGATAGCTGACCATGCTAAAAAAGCTGAAAATAGTGAAAATTTAGTAGAAAGTTATAAGCTGAAGCTTCAAAGCGCCCGAAAGGTATTTTTGAAAGGGGCAGGAGCTGGACGAAGGCATAAAACTACAGAAAAGAGAAGAATAATGCAAAAAGAGAAATCATTCAGAAGAATTTGAAAATCTAGTAGAAAGTCATTTGCTCAGGTTTCAAAAGGTCTGAAATGTATTTTAGAGAGGATAAAAGTTGAACTATTGTGGGTAGTAAATAAGATCATGCTACATCTAAACAGCGGATCATCTTGCAAGTGTGTCAAAGTGGTATTTTTACAGACTATATTAACACCGTAGGCGTGAATAATGCATGCATCGTGATTGTCGTCCATCTGTAGCCGAAGCTAAGCTAGAGAGAGGATGCAATGGGAGACTTTCTACAGTAAGCCATATCTACTGCTTCAAATTGAAAACGGAGACCATCTTTTGATTAAATACAAGTTCCTTAACCTCTGTTGTCAATATCGCCAATAAAAAGTAAACACTTCAGTTACGAAGCATTTGTTTGTAGCTAGGTAACGAATATTGTCTGGAAAAATGTAGCTAGCTATGTGACCTGGTTTCGCCGTATGATGACAGTCGTAGTGTCACTAGAATGGCCATAACAAAAGATCATATTTCAAATATGTCTGCTGTTCTACATTGCCCACACAATTATATATATATATATATCTCAACTCTAACATGGCCTGTATCTTGTATCAAAAGTGCTCGAAAATTAGCTTGTCTAATGTATGGTGGACTGAGAACATATTTGTTAGTCAAAGCAGAGCGAGCGGATGTCGTGGGAGAATTCCTACTGTGTTAGATTTACTGCTTCAAATTGAAAACGGAGAAGATATTTAGAGTAAAGACAATTTACTTAACATCTGTGTTCAATATCGTCAATTAAAAGTAAAAACTTTCCAGTTACGAAGCGTTTGTTCGTAGTATTAACGCCAGCTGCAGCAAACACTTACCCCAGCCTCGGTTTGGCTGTTCGTGATGGTCAGCTATGACAGTCTTGAGCCTCGATTTTTGCATATTTCTGTGAAACTTGCTAAAATAAAAACAATCTATCTAGATTATGTACACTTTAAACTCAATGTACATACCTTGTTTGGCCAATTTGGTCGATTGTGGAAAAGAAGTCAAAACGTTTTTAGTTATGGAGAGCCATCGCGCTATCTCGATTATAAGAGAGAATAACAGAAATGTAGCTAGAATCCACACCTCAAACAAGTTAACCTAAACGCAAAACTGTACGTCCAATACAAAAAATAATGATATTTTCCGTGACCCAAGACTCTGCCGAAAACAGAAATATCCTTTATATGTCTGTGCGGTCAGAAATACAACTCTACCTGCAGTTTCAAAAACGTGTACCCAATTCTGCTTTCATGGTGAGTGTCTGTTTGGTTGCCACGGTGATGGCGCAGCTGTGATAGGTAACGAGCTAGGCAGAGTGAAAAACGAACATTTACCTAGCATCCACACCTCAAACAAGTTGACCTAGACGCAAAACTACACGTCCAATCAATAAAATTTGGATATCTTCCGAGACCCAAGACTCTGCCGAAACTAGAGATGTCTTTTATATGTCTGTGCGGTCAGAAATATGTCTCTACCGGCAGTTTCGAAAATCGTCTTCCTTCTTGCTTTCTCTGACAAATTTTACCCACCTCTCCATTGAAGTTAGTGAGAGAATTTTAAAGGCTGCTCTCGCTTCAAGGCTCATAGCTGAAAATCTGTAAATGTGAGCTCTTTAGTCAATTAAGACAATTTTTCCTACATTTTAAGGTATAACTTGTTTCTGTAAGTTAAACTATATGAAAGTTAGAGGAATGTGTTTGACAATTTAGTTGAATATCAGAAAAAGAGCAGGCAGCAGTGTGCCACTCTGCTTGCTGCTCATTCATAAAAATCAAGAAGGAGCAAACATTTTAATGTATTTCAAACTGTCATAATTCAAAATTGGCTGAATATTTGAAAAAGCTGAATCATTTGGGAATAGCTGAATGTCTTGTGAACATTTTAAAAGTTGAATGGTGTCTCTAGCTGAAAGTATGCTGAAGTAGTTACGTTTGAAAGAGGAGGAAGCTTTTTAATGATTTGAAAGGATTTACCATTACTTTTAATGGGAGAATAATTTGCACAAAAACCTTAATATCTTAAAAAGTATAAAAGTCAGAAATACCAAAAGACATAGCACACATCTCCTGAAGGAGCTGAACGTTTTGATACAAAAATTGTAGGGATCGGTGAAAGTATGCAGGACTAGTTAAAGGACAAAAAACGGCAGAAGAACTAAAAAGTTGGAAAAACAATAGTGAGAATGCTGAACAGCATTCTCACAATAAAGAGAAACAGGAAAACAATAGTGAGAATGCTTAACAGCATTCTCACAACAAGAAAGGTACATTTACTGAAGAAAATGTGAGTGTTTGCTGAAAGCAGTCGAAACGATTGTTTTGATGGCTTGAATAGTGAAGAAGGTTTTACAAAATTTTTAAAAGAGGTATGTGCTTTAAAAACTAAATGGTGAGAAAGTGTTAAAAGTATATCTGTCACTGTTATGCATTGCAATATTTTCTTGCTGTTGAAAATTGAGAAAAAACTGTGATGAAAAGAGTATCTTATTGACTTTCATACATTTTTAAGCATTAAAAGTATGCTTCTTTAATACTTTTAATGCTTAAAAATGTATGAAAGTCAATAAGATACTCTTTTGAGAAACCCCTGAGAAACAGAAAAGTTTGAAGAAAAATGAGCAAATATAGTGATGAAGAGTATATTGCATAATATCATAGCAGACAAAAGTATGTCAGCAGTATGAAGGTGAAAAAAAGTGTTGCTTTGAAACCAAAATGGTGAGAAAGTGTTAAAAGTATATCTGTCATTGTTATGCATTGCAATATTTTCTCACGGTTGAAAAAGGAGAAAAAAGAGTGATGAAAAGGGTATCTTATTTAATTTCATAAATGTTAAAGCGTTATGTTAGAGCCTTTTTATATTTTATTACATTCTAACCCTTTTAAATTTTTAGCCCCTTAATATTAGTTAGACTTGTACACTTCTTATTTAAGATTCTTATGTTTAATGTGTGTACCTTCCTACCACTGTAAATTCCTTGTCTGTGTGATTTTTCTTGGCGAATAAAACCCATTCTGAAAAGTATTAATAATTGAAAGATGTAGAAACAGAAAAAGGTTTGGACAGTGGAACAGTGAAGAGCGTTGGCCAATTGGATTGGTTCCTTGTTTCTTGTAACATAGCAACCGTTGGTCATTGTCAACATTTCTAACCTAGAATCTAGGTTTCAGTATCAGGATTCAATGGGAGATTTCCTACAGTAAGCTAGATCTACTGCTTCAAATTGAAAACGGAGACGATATTTTGATTACAGACAAGTTCCTTAACCTCTGTTGTCAATATCGCAGATCAAAAGTAAATACTGTTACAAAGCATTTGTTTGTAGGTAACGAACGATAGACGTAGCTAGCAATGTGACCTTGTTTCGCCGTTCTATGGCAGCTAACGTTATGATGACAGCGTTGTAAGCACTCGTCACTAGAATGGCCATAACTTTAAAACAAACAATCATATTTCAAATCTGTCTGCTGTTCTACATTGCCCACACAATTATGTATATATATCAACTCATAACATGGCCTGTATCTTTTATTGAAAGTGCTCGAAAATTAGCTTGTCTAATGTATGGTGGACTGAGAAAACATCTTTGTCAAAGCGGAGCGAGCGGATGTCGTGGGAGAATTCCTACTGTGTTAGATTTACTGCTTCAAATTGAAAACGGAGAATATATTTAGAGTAAAGACAAGTTTCTTAACGTCTGTGTTCAATATCGTCAACTAAAAGTAAAAACTTTTCAGTTACGAAGATTTTGTTCGTAGTAACGCCAGCTGCAGTAAACCTTTCGTGACCCCGGTTTGGCTGTTTGTGACAGTCGGCTATGACAGTGTTGAGCCTCGATTTTTGCAGATTTCTGTGAAACTTTCTTAAAGAAAAATAATCTAGCTAGATTATGTACACTTTAAGTTCAATGTACATACCTTGTTTGGCCAATTTGGTCGATTGTGGAAAAAAGTAGAACCGTTTTTAGTTATGGAGAGCCATCGCGCTAGATTAGAATAGCGCTATCGCACTCATCACTTCAGTGGTCATAACCTTTAAACAAAATAGTCTATCTTAAATCTGTCTGCTGTTCTGAATTCACGACAAAGGTATGCACATTTCATATCTAATTTATCCTCTATCTTGTATTGAAAGTGGTTAAACAGTGTCACAAATTGACGCGGTGAGAAACAGTTCTGTCTGTGCATGACGTCACAATTGAATTTGACTTCTGAACCATTGAAACCCATTCATTTTTTTTTGCACTTTTTTTGAACTTTAATACCTTAAAAACTTTAAAAGTTATCAATGAGAAAAGTAATAGCACACTAGAGCAGTTCAGACTTTAGAAGTTTGAACGGTGTTTCTAGCTTAAACGGTGTGAAAGGAGTAGGCGACGGAAAAAAGTGGGAGGAAAAAAAAAAAAAATCATAATAATAAGTATGCAGAATAACAATAGTGTTTTTGCTTGCAGCAAACACACTAATTATAATAATATATATGTGAGAGAACAAAGGTTGTGCCCTTGCCGAAGGCAAAGCACACCCAATAAGAATACGTAGAAACACTTAAGGTGGCTTCGCGGCTTGGCCACCAATTATATCTAAAACAAACCTACAAAGAGCTCGGTTACACTACCGAATGTCATTAGCGATGCTAGCTAACGTTAGTTTGCTAGCTGTATAACATTTCAATGGGTCTTGCAGCTGTTTGATTTACTGAAATTATTATGAAATGTTATGTTCTACTAGTCATTTGCCTACTTTAGCAAGTCACTGTATTTCCAAGCCCTGGTAGTGTAACTGAGACAACACAGTAAATACTTCTTCTTTCAAGAAATAAGCCACCGTTCAAGTGTTGAGCATTGAATTAGCTGCTTTAACCCTCGTGCTGCCTTCGGGTCACATGACCCAAAGGTTCATAACGAACCATCGTTGTGTTTACCCAATTTCACCCAATACAAAAACAAATAAAAATAATTTTCTTTTAACCATTCCAATGTGGGGGGTCTGAGACAGCCCGACAGTTAAAAGGAAATGCTTCACTTTGTTTTTGTATGAGGTAAATTTGTCGCAATACGACGGTGGGTCACAATGACTGATGGGTCAGAATGACCCGAAGATAACACAAGGGTTAAGCTATAAGCCGCTTTGAATTATAAGCCATACAACCACAAGAAAACTGTAAAATCGGGGTACAAGCCGCCGCTTTATTTCCGAAAAATACGCTAGTATCATTTGAAGGTGTCGTTCTGAGTCTCTTGCTGTTTTTGCCCTGGAAGAGTGTTCAATTATGTGCCCCCGAAGATAAGCCTTGAGGATCTCTCAAAGTTGAGTGGGAAACTTCCGGGGAAGTGTTGGTTTCATTGAAAAAGTTAATTTGAGAATAAAAGTGGTTTACAAATTGTTCGTCAGCTATGAGGAGGGGGTTAAGCCTTCAATTGCGACAGGGCCTAAGACAGTTGGGTACAGCTATGTGAAATGACACAGCACCGTGATCTGAGATTGTAATACTATGGTATGTGCAAAAGCTGACATGTCCTAGCAGTCTATTGTTTAAGGGAAAATAGTCGATGCGTGTGTATGTGTGATGGACATTGGAGAAGAAGGAGAATACTTTTTGATTATTAAATTTGAATCTGCAAATGTCCGAAACACCATTGTGCGCAATGAAATCATTGACAACTTTTGCAGAATTTGGTGAGGTGTTGGACCTTGTTTGATGATTTGTCTAACACGGTGCTGAGTACACAGTTAAAATCGGCTCCTATTATCAACCTATAATATTTATCACAGGAATGGCGGAGAACAGTTTGTTAAAAAAATTGTAATCATCATAGTTTTAAGCGTAAACGTTGATCAAAATGACAAGACTGGTGAATAGTTGACCTGCTACAATAACAAATCTCCAATTTTTATCAGCAATTACTTCCTCAGCTTGAAAGGGGATGTCCTTATGTATGAGGATTGCTGTCCCTCTGGCCTTCGCATTGAACGGGGAGTGGTATACTTGAGACCAACCCAGCCTTTTTTTAGATAGTTGACATAATCATTCTTAAGATTGGGTTTCCTGCAGAAAGGCTATGTCTGAATTTAATTGTTGTAGATAGGATGTTATTTTCTGTATTTTTACCCAGGTATTCATACCCTTAGTATTTAGAGAAACAAAGTGAATGGGCCAACTTTGAATGTAATTAGATATAGATGTCATACCTTACAAGATTGTGGGTGTGTGTGCAGTGGGCAGCGGCAAGGGCGGGGGGTGGAGAGAGGGGAAGAAAAAAACGGCTAAATGAAGAAAGGCATCTGGAAGGGGACAGGAATTTCGACCAGTGCTCAGAGTTACCAGCTTGGAGAACCCCTAACTTAAAGGAGAGATTGACTGGGTTTTTGGGGTATTTCACACTGTTCCTTAAGGTCTCCGAATAGGGTATGTACAATTGGTTGGGCTGAAAATGGCCCGGGTGCTGTTCTATGCCCCCTGATACATCCAGTGAAATTTTCCCGGGAAAAAACGCTAGTTTTTCTCCTTTTATGGTATGCTCATGAATATATAGATGAGCTGCGCGCTGATTGGTTGGTTTACAACGAGTGAAGCTGCGGAGCAAAGACGCAACACGGCCAATAGCACTCACTGAAACAACGAAGGTGGAGACTTGAAATAAAAACAAACAAATAAATCTATTGTGTCTACACAACACCAACAGATTGACTAGATATCATTTGAAATGATTACGTTAGTTGTTTACACTTCTGTTGTCGAAGCAAACAGGATCGCCTTAGGTGGGTAACATTAGCACTACAGCTTAGCAAACAAACTATCATGATTCAACTCAGCTTCAGTTAGCTCTAGCTATTTTGCTGAAAAATGTATCTGGACAAACATGCATCTTGATTTGTAGATTTATATGACAACACGGGTTCTACCATCAACTTAGGCTTACGACGCTTTCGGGGAAAACGCAGCCCTGTTAACTAAAATTACATATCATTAGCGTGTCCACTTAGACATAATGCATGTTATAGAGTATAGAGGATATAGACTACCTTACTAAAGCATTATAGTCTGCTTTTAATGAAGCATTATGGTATCAATTTGTTCTGTATGGTTGTCCAAGTGAACGTCTTGTGTGTAACGACAATAATGTTAGCCGAATGCTAACATCATCAGTTAACATTTTTCTCTGGAAATGTCTGTGTTGATGTGCGTGTGTTTGTGTGTCAGTATCAAATGTAGTAGACGGGAAGGTGTTTATGAGGGCTAGATGATAGCCATCTCAGAGGAAAAACGAGGATCCTCACAAACTAGAGCTTTGACCACTGAGTGCACATGTTCCCTGTTCTTATTGTGGCAGCCTGAGCTTCTTACTGCCGTTGCAGTACTGTTCACTCGCTGCAGTTGCAGCTCTTTCTGCTGAGTTCCTGCACAGCTACAGGTATAGAAACGTCCTCACACACACTCTGTTTGTTTGTGTAGCCTTGCTGGCTACAGGAGTGCTGTGTTTTTTATTAGAGTAGAGTAGAGTTCTTCAGTTAGGCAGGAGTGTCACTCCAGTTGAAACTGCTCCTCTTGAACTCCTTTTCGACTCCTCAGTAGCAGACTGTCATGTTGGGTCTGTGTGGATTGTCCAATGATCTGTAGTTGTACAGGACTGGGTGATCTTCCATGTATTTGTCGAATCTTGCCTTGAAACTGTTGACTGTGGGCGCTGTGACCACCTCTTCAGGTAATGTGTTCCACCAGGGTATCACTCTGTTGCCAAAGAAGGCCTGTCTCTTGTTGCTATTTATTCTTGTCCTTGTTAGACGTAGACTATGTCCCCTCGTTTTTCCTTCTCTCTTTATCTCAGGTATACACGGAACAGTGTCATATAACCCATGCACATATTTGAAGGTGTTGATAAGATCTCCCCGCAGTCTCCTGTATAGTAGTGTAGGTAGCTTCAAGGTTCTAAGTCTGTCCTTGTATGATAGATCCCTTAATCCCGGTATTCTTTGTTGCACGTCTTTGTACATTTTCAATGAGATCTGTCAGCTTCCACGTACCAGTGGAGATTGATTCACAATCTCATCTCTGACTATAGCTTCTAGAATCTTCCCTGTTACAGATGTCAAACTTATAGGTCTGTAGTTGCCTGGTTCCTTTTTACTTCCTTTCTCAACCCTTGTGTTATCTTCGGGTCATTCTGACCCATCAGTCATTGTGACCCACCGTCGTATTGCGACAAATTTACCTCATACAAAAACAAAGTGAAGCATTTTCTTTTAACTGTCGGGCTGTCTCAGACCCCCCACATTGGAATGGTTAAAAGAAAATTATTTTTATTTGTTTTTGTATTGGGTAAAATTGGGTAAACACAACGATGGTTCGTTATGAACCTTTGGGTCATGTGACCCGAAGGCAGCACGAGGGTTAAAGATGGATGTGATGTGTCCCCCCTTCCAGTCGCTTGGTAGTTTGCCTTTTTCCAGTGACTTGGTGAAGATAATATGTAAGGGTGTTGCCAGGGTCTCGGCCAACTCTTTCAGAATTCTGGGGTGTATAGCATCTGGACCCATTGATTTATTCTGGTTTATTTTCGTGAGTCTTGTGTAAATATTGTTGACATTTAAGTTGATTTTTGACAGCTCCTCGTTGTAGTCTTGTTTTCTTGCCTCTGGTATAGTGTCAACTCTTTCTTTCGTAAAGGTACTAACAAAGAAATTGTTCAGGGTCTCTGCTTTATCTGTGTCGGTGGTCGCTACACCTGTTCCGTCTTTCAGCTCGGGTATACTCTCTCTTGTTTTTGATTTCTTGTTCACATACTTCCAGAATAGTTTTGGATTCTCCTTTATATTCCATGCCATTTGTTTCTCATAGTTCTTGACTGATTTTCTTGCTGCCTATCTTGCCTGGTTTCTCACTCTGGTATACTTTTTGTAGTCTTCTTCTGATTTGGTCTCCAAGTACCTCTTCCAGGCCTTTTGTTTCCTATTCAGCTTGTTTGTAGTTTCTCTGTTTTTCCATGGCAACTTTTCCTTCTTCTTGGCTTGTACTCTGGGTATGTGTTTTTCAACAGCTGCTCTTACAGTGTTGGCAAACAATGTCCAGCTTTCTTCTATGTCTTTGTTCTGTAAAAGTTCCTCCCAGTTGAGGTCTAGTTCTTCTGCCATCATTTGGTAGTTTCCCTTGCTGTACTGGTAATACTCTGATTTCTCATGTGACCTATCTACATAACAATTGTAGGCAAATGACAATACAATATGGTCGCTTTTTCCAATCAGGGGTCTTGTTTGAATGTCCTCTATCATACCTCCTTCATTGGTAAAGACCAGGTCAAGTGTATTGCTAAATTATTATTAATGTGTTTAAAGAGTGACAGAAGGTGATTTCCAGCATAAGTCTGGAAATCTACCTGACTACCATTCTTATTAGCGATTAATAAAAAAGAATCATGTAGACGCGGTTATTGAATAATTGCATAACTAATTACACATGATTTCTCTGCCTCCGCCATGTGTTTCAGAACAACGTTACTCAACAACGTCTCTCCGATGGCCTTTCCTCTACCTCCGCTCCGCGCTCCACTTAACTTTTTTTAGTGGTGGACCGTTATCGGCGTTAACGCGTGTTAATGCGCTGCGACTCTTATCGGTGATAAAAAAAATATTGCCGTTAATCTATTCTCAAAGTTGGGTTGGGAGCTGGGTCTATACTACGCAAGCTATGATGACTTTCACCTTGATATTTTAGCGCGGATGTATACCTAGCCGAATTGCACTGTAGGGGGCGAGAACGAGTCTTCGAACCTGTGTGTATGCCTTGTGTATGAAATTATCACATCAAACGTGACGTGCTAACATGGATGCAGCTATGAAGCTGCCTGGTTTGCTTCAGGGAAACTGTATTTTTAAGAAGCTTCCCAATGGAAACCTCGACAAGACTAAGGTTGTTTGCACCTTGTGCTATGCGGAATTAGTTTACTGTAGGAGTTCTTCCAGTCTCAAATACCACCTAAACGCAAAGCATCCCTTAGCTAATGCGGAAGATGCCGGGCCAAGCACTGATGTAGTGCAGTGGAAGAGTCGTCGTCAAATTAAGATGTTTGAGTGCAACCGAGGCAAGCCCGTCAGCACAGCTCTGTCAGCCAAGCTAACTAATATAATAAACAGTTAATAAACACAAGTACATTTTATTGAACATAATTAATTTTCAATTGTTTTAATTTAGATTAACGCCAAGATTACAGTGAGATTAATCTAGATTTAAAAAAATAATCTATGCCCACCACTACTTTTTTTTTTTTATACTCAAACATCTCTGCGACATATTGAGTGGCGTAATAATCGTGCGACACAACGAATCGATAATGAAATTCGTTGCCAACGCTTTTAATAATCAATTTTAATCGATTTAATCGATTCGTTGTTGCAGCCCTAATTCATATACATCTTGAAGTGGCAAACAAATGATCAAACAGGATTTTGCTAATTGCACACAAGCAACTGACCTTCTCTAATGTTCTTTAACGGTCTCTAACTGTCTCTAACTTTCTCAATCTCTCTCACAATTCTCTCAACCAAGGTCTCACGCATTCAAAAGTTTTGGTTTTGCAGCCTCATTTTATACCCCGACACGTCAGTCTGTTGGCAAGTGCGACACAGGTTCCGTTCAAGAACACGTCACAAAACGTTTCGAAACACTTTATCACGTGACCAGAAGTGTTTTTAAAACCCATCTCGAAACGTTGGTCCGATGCAGTGAGTGTTGAATGTGTCGGGACAGTATCGACACGGTAGTACCGAGCGGTCCATCACTAGGACCATCTTAAGTGTTCCAAGCTACTGGGAATGCTGACACTTTTCAGAATCTTCCCAAGGAACCAGACACTCGACGGGCATGGCTAATGTTTTTCTATGAGAGGATCCCTGTGAAGTTTGACACTCATTTATTCATTTGCTCGAACCATTTCACCAAAGACAGTTTTGAATAAAAACCTTTAAAGAAGGATTTGCTAAGCCGCTGTTGCTGAAAAGAGGTGCTGTTCCAAAGGTATGCTCATCACAAACGCAAGCTGTAAGTAACTAACAGTTAACGTCACTGTGTCCAATCCCGACCGCTGTAAACTACTATTGTCCAAACCCGAACGGGGTTTGGACACTCAGTTTCCGGTCTTTTTGCCAGCATTTTCTTTTGCTATCGGCAGCAAAGTGTAAGTAGTATTATTTTAGGCATACCAAACAATCTACGTGTACAATTTCATGAACATATATGGACGTTTACATGTCTAAATAATATAGGAAAGTTACTTTGGCCGAAAGACCACTCGGCGACACTCGGGCGACGCTTGGGCGACGATCTTTACTCTAAGTGTGTCTTTGTTGTCATCGTACTGCTACTATGGGTTAGCATATGAGTGTATTTCAATGCTAGCTTAACACTACTTTGTCTTGCCAATGAAAATACACAATCTTGTGTGACTTGATCTGTAGTCGAGGGGAGGAAGGGGTGGGGGCTAGCAAACTTTGAGAAGAGTTCAACAAAACATCCAGCAGGTAGTGGTATACAGTCAAATTGAGATTTTATCGCATAGTTTGGAGATGTTGAAGCGTGATATCTTATTGTGGAGGACATAACTATGTCCCCGGATATGTTGACAGCATTGATGGTCAGTTTGGTGACCCTGGATCAAGTTAATATCCCCAGAAAAACAGCAGCGGCCAGTGTTTATAAGTGCGGTCGGGTTTGGACAAGGGTAGCGCAAGGCTAATTTACCGGCGCCAGCGTCTTTTGACCGGCTCTAGTAAAGGCTAAGCTAACTCTAAATTTTTAAACAATATTTAGCTCGAAAGGTAAGAAGTTAAAGCTTAACGTGAAATCAGTAAATCAGCTGAAAACGTGATACGATTATTTTCATCAATATTTGAAGTGGCATTTTCTCAGAATGTTAGCTAAAAACCGGTCGGGATTGGACACGGTGACGCTAGCCTATTAGCAATGCTAACGTCTCCTGTATCTAGCATAGGTAGAATGCCAAATACGTTTCTAAACACATCAACATAGCTCTTACTTAGCAAATGACTAGAGCTAGACTAGCTGTAGTCGGCATTAGAAGGGAAGCTTCCGAAAAAATTGCCAGAAAACGAATAGCAGTCTAGCCTATTGCTAACGCCTGTCTAGATTATCTATTTCAAAGAACTGGAGAAAGGCAGGTGCTAGATACAGGATACGTTAGCATTGCTAATAACTGTTACTGACAAAATCATACTACAGCTTGCGGTTGTGATGAACGTAAGGTCGGAACGCACCTCTTTTACAGCTTCATAGCAAATCCTGCTTTACATTGTCCCAGGTTTTCAAAACCATCCTTGGTGAAATGGTTCGCGCAAATGTGTCGAGGGTCGAACTGCACAGGGATCTTCTACACTAGACAAACATCAGCCATGCCCGTCTAGTTAATGTTAGCTAGACTCTAGCTCATCTGCTTTTTATTAACGCTGATTTGCAATGAATACAAGAACAGTAGTGATGGACCGCTCGGTACTACCGTGTCGATACTGTCCGACACATTCAACACTCACTGCATTCGAACAACGTTTCGAGACGGGTTTTAAAAACACTTCTGGTCACGTGACAAAGTGTTTCAAAACGTTTTGTGACGTGATCTTGAATGGAACCTGTGTCGCAATTTTGATTTTGCTTCTGTACTAGGTCTGGCCATGAGGTATGCAAGTCAGATGTCTCCGGTTAATTTTCTACCAGCCAATCAGCGAACAGAGGGAGTGGCTGAGAACGATGACGTTGATGTTGTGTGCTAGTTTGTGTTGTAGTTCCGTAATGGCGGCGGAGAAAGATGCGAGCGAAGCCATTCGGTCCATTGTGGCAACGCTGCCGAATATCCATAAGCTAAAGCCAGAGCAAGAACAAGTTTTGCTGAGTTTTGTTGGTGGCCATGTGGCCCTCCTCCCCATGGGGTTCGGGAACAGTTTTATTTTCCAGCTACGGCAGCTAGCTGTAGTGGTGAAGGAATTGGCTAAGGCGAACGCTAGCGATTGGTTATGGCAGGTCAGAGTGGCTCTGGGCAGATCCAATAGTTTTAAACTATTGGATCTACCCGCCTACAAGGAAGTCAACGCTTGTCAATGGAGCGAGGCCAGACTCTCTGTACAAATGAAATGTACTAGAGTCTGGTTAGGACCAGGCTAGAAAAAGCCATCTATATGTTGGACAAAACTGAATTTGTCTACATGCAGATAACATCACCAAAAAACACCACTAACCTGAATTCCATTACAAAAGAATGGATTGAAGATTCCAAGCATTATCAGGACTGTTTTAATGCTCATTGTAAGCTCCAAAATCAAGCAGACTCAGTCTGACTGTCCAGGCCCTCTGCATTCAACTTTGTATAATGATCTTTCAACTAGATCTTCTTCAATCAATCCCCTCGGACACTCAATGGAGGCCGAGACCTCACATTTATCAACCCAGTACTTTTTATGGGAATGGGAATAATTATTAAAGAATATATTGTGCTTATTAAAGTTATGCATTGTGCTCAGGCTTAAACATTGGGTCTCACACTGAGTGTGGGAAGCAGGCTGTTCTTGTCTCTATCTTTTCATTTTCAGAAACCACCTTGAATCTGGGTGGAGATGGCACCCGAGCAGGTGGGACGCGGAGGCAAGAACAACTCCCTGATGCACGAGAGAACAAGCTCAACCCTCTTTTCATCTTTCTGTTTTAATTGCACTGTATATTATATGCTGGGGAGGGAAAGATAGCCAGTTGGACTTCGTGAACCAGCCCAAACTCTGTTGCGGGTAGGGAAACGTAGACAGCCCCAGAGCTCTGTACTTGTTGATTTCCAACTGCTGCATTAAAGCTGATATTATCGGACCTCTGCGACTCCAGACCACTCTTTCTAGAACACAGATTTGTGTCATAGAATACCATCATTACATATTGGAATAGACACAAAAGATTTTAAATCCTTCAACTGGTGACCCCGACGCTGAAAAGAGGTAGTCCAGAGGGTTCCGGCCCGACCGACGGATCGGGGGAGAGACCCATACACCGGTGTGAGGAGACAGACTTAATCGTCAGAGGCCTCAACATAAAAAAAGGTAAGCAGACACCTGTTAATTCAAAGTACTGCTATTCGGAACTGAGAACCAAATTTAGACGATTACTATGTTGCATCGTACCTAATCAGACCAACAGTGGTGGGAAATCAACCGTGTTTACTCGTTGTCCTTGTCCAAGGGGAGGTTAGAGTCCTCTCCAGGGGTTAGAGTCCCTAAATTCGTTGTCTTGTCCAAGGGGAGGTTAGAGTCCTCTCCAGGGGTTAGAGTCCCTAAACTCGTTGTCCTTGTCCAAGGGGAGGTTAGAGTCCTTTCCAGGGGTTAGAGTCCCTAAATTCGTTGTCTTGTCCAAGGGGAGGTTAGAGTCCTTTCCAGGGGTTAGAGTCCCTAAATTCGTTGTCTTGTCCAAGGGGAGGTTAGAGTCCTCTCCAGGGGTTAGAGTCCCTAAACTCGTTGTCTTGTCCAAGGGGAGGTTAGAGTCCTCTCCAGGGGTTAGAGTCCCTAAACTCGTTGTCTTTGTCCAAGGGGAGGTTAGAGTCCTCTCCAGGGGTTAGAGTCCCTAAACTCGTTGTCTTTGTCCAAGGGGAGGTTAGAGTCCTCTCCAGGGGTTAGAGTCCCTAAACTCGTTGTCTTTGTCCAGAGGGAGGTTAGAGTCCTCTCCAAGGGTTAGAATCCCTGAACACTGTCTATTTGTGTTGAGTCAGATTGAGTTTAATAAAAAATAGAGGAGTGTGGTGTGTTTTTTCCTTTGACCAAGAAGTTAAAGAAATCCCGAGGAGAGATGGAGAAAGGTGGGGGCTAAAAGAGTCTGTTACGTTGAGATCTTACAAAGGTGATCCCAGAGGGTATACCCCTGGTTTATAAATTGGTTCTAATACAATTGGAAGAGTTATACTAGAGCAAACCAGCTGTGTTGGTCAAAGAATGGTTTGAGGAAATGTATGTGAAAACATACATACATAAAGGATTGGTTTAGAGAGGATCATGGAAGGTTATGAAATAAAACAAGAACGTTTTGTGGATGTGAGGAGATGATTGGTTTAAACACTGATGTTTTGAAGAGGAAACTATGAATATACTTTGAAGGTATATGGGATAACATTTTAAGTCAAAATAGTAAAATCTAGGGTTTTTAAGAGTTTTGATAAAGGTATTAGATGTAATTTGGTTAAAAATGAGAAAGAGAAAATAACTAAATGTACTTTTATTTGGAGTTTAATTATAATTTGGTTTTAAGTTTTATTTGAGAGTTTTATCAGAGCCTGGCATACTGTTTGGGATAAACAGTTAGGCTGTGATAATGTTGTATTATGAAGAGGGTTATTATAACATTCAGTTCTGAAATAATTTGGGAATACTCATCAAGTCTGATAAATTGTGGTTATGATGGTTTGAGCTAATTGGCTCGTTTTGAACTGCAGCAAAACGAGTTATGAAGTTCTACCTATCTGACCTTTATAGAAAATATAGTTGGGAAAAATGTTTGGTTAATAGCTACATTAAGAACATAATTTGGTTTATATTTCATTTAAGAAGCATACGGATTCTGGTTTGGCATAATGAAAATTGCTTTGATCATATCTTTGATAAAAAGAGCTGTGATTTGGTAAAATTGAGAATCTAAAACAATATTGGTCTTAAACTTAACTGTTTTAAAAGACAGAAAAGGTTTTTTGGAGTGAAAGAAATTAGACTAACAGTTGATTTTCTAAAGAAGGGAACAAAGAAACAGATTGTCATTTCTAGGCATGACTAATAGGAGTTGACTATCAAATGATGATGTATGGTCTTATTAGATGCTGTTACATGTGTTTGCTCAACAATAAGAAAACTGAAGGGTCAATACTGCCTGGTAATTATAGATACAGTATGTTTACTATGTGAATTGAAGTCTTTCCCAGTCCTATACCAGATGCATAACACCATTTGAATTGATTTATTGGAGATCATATGTAATACGACAACTTAAACCTTTCACATAGCATGATGAAGAGGCGAATCAAATGGTTAACCAATTTTATAAAAAATGCTAACTAGAAAAGAGATGTCTTCTGCTAAATTCTGTTCCAGGTGAAGCAGTAAACCAAAGAGTGGAGGAGTCAAACGAGGAGATTGGGTATTGATTAAAGTTATCAATGAAAGGAGGGATCTTATGAAAACTTTAAAATATCCTGTCTAATTTCTGGTTTTTCTATTTGTTTCGAATTTATTTTATTTTATTACAATTCTAAAAGCTTGGCTGAAGTTGTATGTATGTGGTGAAGGGGGCCTGTGAGTATGTCCAGGTCTTCCGTGGATACATGGATGTCGAATGTCCACTCTGGAGTGACGGTGGGTTTTCCCCTATAACATCATTAGGGTTTTCCCACTGTGTCCAGTGTGTCCTCACCACTTGGCCATAACGCTGCATAGTCTCATCATTATTGTTGATTTGTATGCCAACATTGTGTAATCAGTAATGGGATATTTTTAAATTTGTGTTTGTTGTCACACCCTAAAAGGGTGTGAAAGGAGGGATTTATTTGAACTTTAAAAATATCCACTTAGAATCCTTAAATGGGTTCTTGATTTCAATATCTGTGTTTAATCATTGGTGTTCGACTGTTCGCATCTCATTTGACTCAGTTACTGCTTGATCATGGGAGATAAGGTGATGCTGGGACTGTAACTCTTTTCTGCTTCAGGACGAGTCAGACCGGCGGGTCTGACTACCTAACCCCTGTTCTAAGGCCCCAAGTTAAGTTTTTGTGGCGAAAAGTGAAGCTAACGGTGGCTAATTTGCTAGCCACAGTCACTGACGTTACTAACGTCACTAACGTCACGAAAACACGCGTGACTACCTTTGGCAGAACATTCATTTCGCATCTGTTAACTTGGGGGATAGCTAGGCTAACTATAGCTTTACTGCAAGGCAGCTGCAGAAACGCCACAAGCAAAGAGGCCAGGGTGATAAATATTTACTCATTTTACTTTGTGATATGACACACAATTGTGATGTGTAATGTACAATATAAGCTGATATTATTAAGGAAGTACATCTACTTTCGGAAACAGTAGTCTACTATTTCACTGAAATATTAGCATCATGACATTAGCCTGTGTTGCCCGGGCAACACATACTACAGTGGTCTATGATGTATCTGTTTTCAATCGTTAAAATAAACATTCCTCACATATACATTTTCGTTGTAGGATTTATTCTGACATTAGTAAACGATTTGTTGGTGAAATTACCATTACCTGTGGTTTCAAACCAGTGTAGCTCACTGCAACGCTGTAGCTTACGCGAGACACACTACAAAAACATCTAGCAACAGTACACAGCTGTTTAGGAAGTCAAACGGCGACAGAAAATGTTCGGCACTCCCCTTACTTAAATCAAAAGTCTATCTAACTACTAACCTGAACTTCATTGCCACAGCCTAAACGTTGTCAATCTGTTCATGAAAATAATTAATTTCAGCCTAAACCGTACAACGGAACGTTAAATCCAATTCAACCAACGCAATCGCTACCAAGACGAACACAGCAGTAGTTTACTACTGTACCGTAGTAGTACAATTTACCGGGGCAGCTTCTCCACACAGGGCTATATCACATTTTGCGTTGTTACTGACAATGATCGCTACCAGTGAGCTTTTTATGAATGAGCGATTTTCCACTAAATAAATGTCAAGCTTATTTACGTTTTGGGGGGCATATTTTCAGTTAGCAGATGGTACTGTTTGAATCGCGATTCCATCTTCTACTGCCGGGTAACGTCGTAGAATAATCTTCAAAGGGGTTGTTTATTCATGAATGAATTTACATTTACATTTATTCATTTAGCAGACGCTTTTATCCAAAGCGACTTCCAAGAGAGAGCTTTACAAAGTGCATAGGTCACTGATCATAACAACAAGATAGCCAAAAAACATCGCGAGTAGCCAAAACATGAAGCACACATTGTGAACAACCAAAGTAAGTGCCAAAGGGAAGAACCATAAGAGCATGTAGTTAAACAAGTCACAACCAAACAACATGAACAGCTATAAGTGCAAGTGTACCTGTGGAAAAAAAGCAAGCAACAGTAATAAAACAATATATCACAGCGAGAACCAAAAATTTAAATCAGTTACCACTAACCACAAGAGCAACAAGTCTCTAAGCAAGAGTCATTGTGATCCTTGAGGAAACTAACATCGGGTCAAGCGAACCGTTCCTAAGTACCGTTGTAGTCCCGGAACAAGTGCGTCTTGAGCCTTTTCTTGAAGGTGGAGAGACAGTCAGTATCTCTGATACAATCACCCCCGCTTGTTCGTAGGATTAAACTGAGGTGAAAGCGTCACTCTCTAACCTATTCCTCTCAATTGGCACATTCACTGAGCGCCCGGAACTTTTACGAGAGATTCCGCTTTCTATTCATTGGACATAACGAACCTTTGACTCCTTCTTCAAACCAACAAAAGTAACTGCGATTTGCAATATTTCTTACTTGTGGCATGTTGTGATTAAATTGTTGATGTTTCATTGTATTTTACAAATGAATTAACTTAACCCTCGTTAAGTCAGTTGCCCTTGCTCGTCCATTGTTACCAGAAAGGCCTACCTGTCCCTCTCTACCCCTCTCCCACTCTCTCTCTCCCTCCCCCCTTCACACGCGCTCTACACAGCCATTGTGTTGCTCGCCCTCATTTGCATGCAGCCACTGTAGTACTCTGACTAACCCATAACTTATCTGGTATTTGTTCATTATAATTACATTTTCCTAAATAAATCATTGTGTATAATATTCGCGTATCACTCACGTTATCTGATCTGCTTTACTTTCATAGAATTCACTACTTAAGATTAGACTGATTATTACAAAGGCTATTATTCATATTATTCAATAAGGTTTCCTCTGTCCCTTTAACAAATAAGAGGTGGTGCCCCTAAGAACTACATACTTAATTATAAATAAACGAGCAAACCCCGCTACAGGTGCGACCTGTTTTAATTTCTTTACAAAGCGCTAATCGCTAAGATAGCGGGACAAGTTATCCCTTACTTCTCAGCGTAAGAAATCCAAGGTGTTGCGTGAAAGCATAAGAAATGGTTGAAATGCGTGAGTCTCTCTGCGAATGCGTGAGATTTGAGAGCCTTGAATTCAACATCATTTGAATTTACTTTCTTTACGTTCTGCAGATTTTAGATTGGTTAGTGTTAGCCGCCAGTTACTTATTGTCACTGTGCTCCGTTGTCACGTGACAGGGAACTAGCACGCAAAATAAATCTATAAACACAATTTTTTTGTTGTGGTGCTCCTTAATATTTTGTGGGTGCTCCTACATTTTTGCTTTTTAAAGTTGGGAACACAAGTGCCACCAAGTAAAATAGTTCATTTCAATCCCTGTTTTAATGTATGACAGAGATAGGGAGTCCATGTTTATGGTCTATTTATAGTCAATGTATCTGTACTGGACGGCTGTAAATCTTTGGGGATGAAGTAGGCTATTGCCTCAGTTATTTTTTTAGCTCTTTCGGAGTTTGGAGGTAACTTAATCATTTGTGTTTCTTCCAAGGTTCGTTGATTTGGGGGTAGGACAACAACTTTGGGTCGTTTCACCTCCTCAGGGGTCGCTAACGCCAAATGGTACCTTGTGAGATGGGCTCTCAAATTGGTCGTATTCCCACTGTACTTAACCTTCATTTGGCATTCTTTGCAGATGGCATACTGCATGTCAAGGTCTTTACTATTACATGTTTTATAAAAACCGAAATGTACCCACACTTTCGATTTAAAAGAAGACGGAGCGTCGTAAACAACCGGTTGAGATGATGAAGCCATTTTCAATTGAATTGCTGTTGAATGCACGTCAACAAAGCACCGCAACAAACGCCACCTTGTGGATGTAATATGCAAATGTAATATTATCAGAGTAAACTCAGAGAAAACCAATGGAGAAAACCCGAAAGTAAAACACAATTATATAATTAAATATTGCAATACTTTGCGCTACTGTATCGATAAAATTGCGTGCGCAAAATATTGCAATACTGAACAGAATCGATTTTTCCCCCCACCAGTAGACTGGAGTGGGGGACTTCTAAATAGAGAGTTGCGTCAATGGCAGTCCAAAATGCTTGATCGTCACGTGGTTCACGTAACCTCAAATAGTTCCGGAAAGTTCTTGACGGGCCATTTGATTAGCTTAAAACAGAGAGACAGAATGCAATTTTTGGTAATTATTAGTAAATAATTATAATTTGGTGTGCTTTGCCTTCGGCAAGGGCATAACCTTTGTTCTCTCTCATATATATAATTATTTGTTTTCCCACCCCTAAGGATCCCTCAATATTTGGACTACATAGACAATGTCGGTGTCAAAAGGTTTGTCTTGGTAGCGATTGCATGGAATGTATTCGATTTTATGTTTCATTGCACGGTTTAGGCTCAAATTACGTTTTTGTGGCGAAAAGTGAAGCTAACGGTAGCTAACCACAGTCATTAACATCACGAAAACACACATGACTAACTTCTGGGAGATAGCTAGGCTAACTAGAAACGTCACGAGGAAAGAGGCCAGGGTGATAACTATTTACTCATTTAACATTGTCATAAAAAACACAATTATGAAATGTAATGTACAATATGATATACGCTGATATGATTTACATTTACATTACATTTATTCATTTAGCAGACGCTTTTATCCAAAGCGACTTCCAAGAGAGCTTTACAAAAGTGCATAGGTTACTGATCATAACAACGAGATAGCCCCAAACATTGCGGGCAGCCAAAACATGAAGCATACATTGTGAAAGACAAAGTAAGTGCCAAAGGGAAGAACCATAAGAGCATGTAGTTAAACAAGTTATAATTAAACAACATGAACCTCAAAAGGTGCAAGAGTGTACCTGTAGAAAAGCAATCAACAGTAAAATATTTCACAGCGAGTACAAGAATTGAAATCCGTTAAAACTAACCAACAAGAGCAACAAGTATCTCAATAAGAGTCATTGTGATCCTGGAGGAATAAGCTAGTACATCTATTTTCGGAAACAGTAGTCTGCGGCTGAGGCGTTAGCATCATTACACATTAGCCCCTGTTTCCCGATACATACGACAGTGGTCTGTGATACATCTGTTTTTAATCGTTAAAATAAACATTCCTCACAAATAAATGTTCGTTTTTGGATTTATTATGACATTAGATTACAAGTAAATGATTTGTAGTCTAACTAGAAACACCACAAGCAAAGAGGCCAGGGTGATAATTATTTACTCATTTAACATTGTGATATGAGACACAATTGTGAAATGTCAATATGATATGCGATGATATTATTAAGTTAATAATAAGCTAATCTACTTTCGAAAACAATAGTCTGCTATAAGGCTGAAAGATTAATTGCATTTGCGATAATATCGCGATATGACAAAACAATATTTTATAATCGCAAATAGGGTACTGCATGCCCTCCAGCACATATTTTAGCCAGGTTGCCATACCGGAGATGTACATAAAATGCAAACAGAGAGTCGCAGCGGAGCTGAAAGTAAACAAGTTTTTCGCTGCTACAAGTGACAGGTGGTCAAGCCGTACATCTGAGCCTTAGAGTCTTATGGTGCATTTTATTACTGAAGACTTCGATCTCAATGCTCGCTGCCTTCAAACTTCCTACTTCCCAGACGACCACACGGGAAAATATTGCAGCTGGCCTGAGAGAGGGGCTTGCCAGCTGGGATCTCCTCGAAAAGAACCTTGTCTGCATTACGACAGACAACGCGACAAATATGGTGAAGGCAGCACAGCTCAATGAATGGACCGGGCTCCAGTGTTTCGGGCACAGATTACATCTTGCCATTGAAAATGCGCTCAAAGATGACAGAGTGTCATCATCAGTGTCAAAAGCAATAGGGCTGTGCAAGAAGCAGGTGGGGCACTTCTCCCACAGTTGGAAGAAGAAGGCAGCAATGACTGAGGCACAGAGGGAGCTCAAACTTCCTGAGCACACCCTCATAACTGAGTGCCCAACAAGATGGGGATCCAAAGAAACATTGTGATATGAGACACAGTTGTGAAATGTCAATATGATATGCGATGATATTATTAAGCTAATAATAAGCGAATCTACTTTCAAAAACAGTAGTCTGCTATAAGGCTGAACGATTAATTGGGTGTGCTTTGCCTTCGGCAAGGGCACAACCTTTGTTCTCTCACATATATATTATTATTTTTATTTTTTATTTTTTTTGCCCCCCTAAAACTCAGTCAATATTTGGCCTACATAGACAACCTAGGTGTCAAAAGTTTCGTCTTGGTAGCGATTGAGTTGCTTCTATTGGAATTTACGTTCCGTTGCATGGTTTAGGCTCAAGTTAAGTTTTTGTGGCGAAAAGTGAAGTTAACGGTGGCTAATTTGCTAGCCACAGTCACTGACGTTACTAACGTTACTAACGTCACGAAAACACGCGTGACTACCTTTGGCAGAACATTCGTTTCACATCTGTTAACTTGGGGGATAGCTAGGCTAACTATAGCTTTACTGCAAGGCAGCTGCAGAAACGCCACAAGCAAAGAGGCCAGGGTGATAACTATTTACTCATTTTACTTTGTGATATGACACACAATTGTGATGTGTAATGTACAATATAAGCTAATATTATTAAGGAAGTATATCTACTTTCGGAAACAGTAGTCTACTATTTCACTGAAGTATTAGCATCATGACATTAGCCTGTGTTGCCCGGGCAACACATACTACAGTGGTCTATGATGTATCTGTTTTCAATCGTTAAAATAAACATTCCTCACATATACATTTTCGTTGTAGGATTTATTCTGACATTAGTAAACGATTTGTTGGTGAAATTACCATTACCTGTGGTTTCAAACCAGTGTAGCTCACTGCAATGCTGTAGCTTACGCGAGACACACTACAAAAACATCTACAGTACACAGCTGTTTAGGAAGTCAAACGGCGACAGAACATGTTCGGCACTCCCCTTACGTAAATCAAAAGTCTATCTAACTACTAACCTGAACTTCATTGCCACAGCCTAAACGTTGTCAATCTGTTCATGAAAATAATTAATTTCAGCCTAAACCGTACAACGGAACGTTAAATCCAATTCAACCAACGCAATCGCTACCAAGACGAACACAGCAGTAGTCTAGTACTGTACCGTAGTAGTACAATTTACCGGGGCAGCTTCTCCACACAGGGCTATATCACATTTTGCGTTGTTACTGACAATGATCGCTACCAGTGAGCTTTTTATGAATGAGCGATTTTCCACTAAATAAATGTCAAGCTTATTTACGTTTTGGGGGGCATATTTTCAGTTAGCAGATGGTACTGTTTGAATCGCGATTCCATCTTCTACTGCCAGGTAACGTCGTAGAATAATCTTCAAAGGGGGTTCTTTATTAATGAATGAATGCAATGAGTAGGCTAAATGCCTGAAAATATCATGAGAAGGGAAAAACTTAAAATGACGTTTAAGTCATAGAGATTAGGTCAATTCTTACACCGGTCTGCCAAATGTATTCGTTTTGATTCAGCTATGAGGCTGCCTCTTGCAGGGGAAATGAGAAGACATCTATTTCATTCTACACTTCACTCGTACTTTCAGTTGTAAATGAGCAGCAAAAAAAATGCTTTTAAATCTATGTAATCTTTATAAATAATAAGTATGCATTTTTATATAAAATATACAGAAATATCAGTTGTACAAATGTCTTTCAAAAACGGACCCCTGTGCAACCGACGCAAGCAAGCACACCCTACAATTTCCCCAGAAATTGTACCCTCTCTAGTTGCATTTGCGATAATATCGCAATATGACAAAACAAGATTTTATAATCGCAAATAGGGTTGCAAAGGGGCGGAAAGTTTCCGGTAGTGACCCCTCCACCCAGGAGCTTTTGGATGTTGCGTTGTTCGTGGACACTACACTGTTAAAAGAAAAAACATTGTAAAAAAACAGCAACAATCTGGCAGCTGGGACGCCAGATTAAACCCATTAAATTACAGTAAAAAAAAAAAAATTTATTAACATTAATTAACTGTAAAATAAATTTAATTTTCCTGTACCAAATTTATAAGATATATCTGTGATATTACATCACAGGCTGTTCTTTGCCGGTAAATACAACATTTATTAATTGAACTTCTCTGTACAAAAACAGCATTTCTAATTTTAATTATGTACTATTATCCTGAATAAACCAAATTTGCGGGGGAAAAAACTATTTTTAATTGTACAAACATATGTACGTTGTGTACGTTCACATTATAAACCCATGTTATGACGATTTTTTTTTACTTCAATGTAAAAATACAGCATTTATTAAAAAGATATATTCAACAAAGCCAAAACAAGATATCACGATTTAACATGTCCATTCAAAACAAGTTGTGTGCACAACATACAGCATCCAGATGCTGTAATCAGTATCCAGATATGTACAACTGTAGCGTCGGCTAGCTTTACCAATTGGAGAAGAATATTGCTCGCCGCACCTTTGTCTTATAAGACAGGTTACATCGTCATCTAACTGGACAACATTCACACTCAGGGTGAACACTTAATTTATCCAAACTACAGACCATCACATTACACATATCAAAACAGAACGAACACAACAACAAAACTCCAAACAATGCTTATCTAACTAAGCTTAAACCTTTAACTCTGTAGCTTTTCAGCCTGCACGGGGCATTCTGGGTAACAGGAGCATTGCCGCTACACAACTATCTAATCAACTTTCCTTCGTCCTACTCTGGAGTCTTTACATTTATTCATTTAGCAGACACTTTTATCCAAAGCGACTTCCAAGAGAGAGCTTTACTAAAAGTGCATTGGTCAATGATCATAAACAACGAGATAGCCCCAAAAAGGCTTTGCAGGCTTTTGTAGTCTTTGATATTGACTGGTGCATGCTGGGATAGCATGACGTCAACTACCCGAGCTCAGTCCACAATTCAAGGTTCCTATGTCCAAACCAAAGAAGTTATTAAGAAGTTTTTTTGTCCGTGGGATGAAAGTAAATATAGGCAAAATAACTGTTACAATAGCTAGTTTGATCAAGTGAAATTATGTGTTTAAACAGAACATTTTGGTGAAAATGTTATTAATATTTGTAAAAAAAACTAAGTAACAATATTTTGCTGTAATTTTAATGTAAATATTTACATTTTGCCATTGTCTTTCTATCTGTATTTCCTGTCATTCAGAAATACAAAAAAACACGTATTATTTACAGACAAAGTACTGTAATTTAATCTATTTTTTCAAAACCAGTGTGGCCTCTTCTGTTTTGCCTGTGCGACTTGAAGATGTCCTGGAGGCAGAGTTAAACAGCTACCTGTTGACCCCTGTCATTGATGGAGAGGACGATCCCTTGCATGGTGGAAGGTGCACAAGATCATCTTTCCAGGACTTTGCAAGATAGCCCGCAAGTATCTTTGTGTACCAGCCACAAGTTCCCCCTCAGAGCGTCTGTTTAGCACTGCTCATCCTTAAAACCAGCAAAAGTTGATATGCTGGTTTTCCTCGCAAAAAAACCTGTGAGCTACTGAGAACCATACAGTAGGATCACACTAGTTACGTTGAACTTTGATTTACCTAAATATTTTCAGACACATAGTTGTTCTCCTTTATTGTTGTGCTCTTTGTGTTTTGTTACTGACTGGAGAAATATATATATATATATATACATTATTTATTTCAAGACTGTGTAGTAATTCTCTATATGTATATTTAGTTTCATTGATTTATTACTTTTGCAGTGATTTGTGATGCACTTTTTTTTGGTTGCCGTGTATTTGTATCACCTTTTCTTTTAACCATTGACCTGCACCTCCTGAATCACCCAAGCATAATTGCCAATAAGATAAGGGACCAATTGGAGTGGGGTTGGGGCGGGCTACCTGGCCAAATTCTACCTATATAAATTTAGGTGGGCCGATGACAAGACGAGCGGAAGTCAAGGGAAGAACGCAGCTGTCAGAGGAGCGTACAGAAGCGATCGGGTGAGTATCACGGGCGAAGTTAAGAAATCCTACAAAACTAGATTCCAAAGGATTACAGAGGGGGAACTGCGGCTAACAGTACACCCGGACGACTCAGTGAGGACGAGAACAATAGTCTACCCAGGAGAAGGTGCGATTGAATCCAGGCAAACCGCACGGACACTGGACGATGCTGCAAGGACGTGTCCCGACGCTGTCTCCCTTAGAGGCTTAAAGACTTTTAGAAATACATTTATGAACCTTTTATATATTAAAATACGATATTCTATAGTAATTGTTGTTGTCTGATTTCCTTTGGTTGTGTACACGCTGTTCCTCCCTATCAGAACCCCAAAATAAGTTCCTAGACTTAAAAACTAGGTGGTGTAGTCGGCACAGCACTACACGCCAGCCACACAAACAGTTGTTACTTTTTTCTGTAGTAGATAGATTAGCGACTAAGTTAGTATTGGGTCAGGCAGGCTACCGAGTTCTTTGATTTGACGTTTGCATGGTCCACTCCCCTGTATTCCACCTGTTCGTTGGTCACTCCCCTTTGTGGAACCACATCCTTGTGTCCTTTCAATAAATTCCCATGTTTGGGTTCTTTGTGATTCAGTTGTCCAGCACCTTTTATATGCACGCTCCCTACTCGCTTTCCCACACACATCAGTTTGTGGACTGTTGCAGTCCTCCTCAACTCTCGTGCAATCTTCCATCTGAGATAGGAAATTTAGCATGAGCTGTGTTTATTATTTGGATAGAAATGTATTATTGACTGCACTATTATTTATTTTTTTCAATACTACTCAAAACTCAGTTACCTTGAGCAGTCAATCCATTTTTCCATAATTCCATGTCAACTCAGAGGGATAAGATGATACAATAAAACAATGTAACAACAGTTATTGGCTTCTGTTTAAAGCTGCAATAGTACCATTTTAAACTAAATTTAAATCTGAGAAACAGCTCCCCCAATTCAAAACTTTTATGCTTTTCTCCTTCTTTGATTGAAAGTGCATTCACAAAATGAGCCAAGGAGGAAAGAGAGCCTCACCGAAGGCGATTGGTTGGAACATGATTAACCAATGATTCTTGCAGGTTTCAGAAAGTCAAATTTAAGACCTACACAACGCATTACCCCCAAAAATATTCAAATCAAAGAAATTCTGAAAAAAAACATTTTATTTCAATGAATTCAGTCATCATAAAACAATCACATTAGTAATTTTTGAATATTTTTTGGGCAAAGTTTGCAGCAAGCCTTGTACCTGGAGCTGGGTACCGCTTGTAACCAACAGCGGAAATCGCTGTGATCTAGCCATGTCTCGTTGAAAGTACATTTTCCCATTTTCCACACGTAGCCAAACTTTAACAAACTCTGAGGAAGCGCAGACATATTTCGCGGGCAGGTATTGCATTTATAACAGAATTTGTAGTTTTAACACCGTGTACATACCAACACCAATATCCCCCAGAAAGAACTAGCGTTAAAACACACCGAACCAACGTTCTGAGGGCAGCATTCTGCTGGTTTCGTTTGTAGAGCTCCGCTTTGTAGGCTGCGACTCAATATTGTTTTGCTACTTTGTCATAACTTTCTGCGGCCAGCGGTTCTGGAAATGAACGAGGGTAAAACCTTTTTTAGACCTGACTAAATGAAATTTAAGACCTCGGATGAAAATATGGCAGTTTTTAAGACGTTTTAAGGCCTTAAATTTAAAGTTCAGAATTTTAGACTTTTTAAGACCCCGCGGGAACCCTGGATCGCTAACGCTAAAACAATGCTTTACACATCCGCCGGTCCAAAACTGATACTCTGATTCAATCACAAGTTAATATGAAGACTCTTGAGAATGTTTCGTACACAAATCTGAGAAAAGGTTGACTGTAAGATGAAAAATAGATTTATTGTGAATATTTGAAATATGCATGCTTGGCTAAATGCTAGGGATATTTCCAATGAAATGTCTCCCCTTGCTCCTCAGCGCGCGCTCCACATTCTCACACACTCAGCCTTTCCCTTGACACACGCGCGAGCTCAGCGAGACGCACACTCCTTGGTTCTTAGCATAGGCCCTTGAGGACAATGGTGTCATTGCATTTCCGATTTTGTATGCAATGGTAAAAAGTTCTCCAAATACTGAAACAATGATAGAATAGACCAAGAGTAACTACCACACCACAAATGGGCCAACTTTTCCCGTAGGTGGCGCTACAGGCCACGCCCTGAAGCACAAAGATACAAGGCTTTTTGGAATGGGTGGGCTGACCAAGCCCCCACCCTTCACTCCTTGGCTTGAAGCAAAGGCCCTTGTGGATCTTGATGGTATTGCATTTCAGATTTGGTATCCCATTAGTAAGTCTGCAGCATGGATTTTTCTATACAGTGACAATTAGTGAAGAATATAAATTTTTCAATGGTTTGCAATGTTTTGGAGGAATCCGCCATTGCTGCTTGCAGCTTTATTTGGTGGCCAAGCAGCAAAGCTGCGGAGCCACTTAAGTGTTTCTATCTTTTCTTATTGGGTGTGCTCAAGCCTTCGGCGAGCACAACCATTGTTGTCTCTCATATATATTTATTATTATTTATTTTCCCACCCCTAAGGATCCCTCAATATTTGGACTACATAGACAATGCCAGTGTCAAAAGGTTTGTCTTGTTAGCGATTGCGTTGCTTGTATTTTTATTTACGTTCCGTTGCATGGTTTAAGTTGAAATTATGTTTTTGTGGCAAAAAGTGCCTTCTGTCAACAAAGGGTACTCTACGTCACAACATCCGCACACGTTAGCAACGACGCATGGATACAACTTGATAGAAACGTTCTAGCACGCAAGTTTGAGCTGGAGCTTGGATAAAAAATTTAGAGTGGAACTGCGATCTCGGATTTTTGATTTAGGTCGTGAAAGTCTTTGTAATTTGAACTAGTGCGGGTCGCCCAAGAGACCGCCTAGTCTTAGGCGGCAGCCATGCTAGAAAGCGTCATAGTAGTATTTTTGTAATTTAATAGTTCGGTCAATTCTACACCAAAAAACAGAAGGATGGCAATGTTATGACGATAGGACTATTATGAAGACGATTTTAGAAGAAGATTGTAATGTAGGTTGCTGTAAAAACTTTGATTTGTTTGCTACGTGAGAGCCCCGTCAGCCTCCGTTGACAATTGCGGCAGCTGTTGTCGATCTGCGTCTGATGAGTATTTTCTTAATTTTGTACCAGGGTCCATTCTACACCAAAAATCATAAGGAGGGCAGTGTTTTAAAGATATGGCAATTGCAAAGACAGCAAGCGGGTCGGCATATTTTAGTGATTTGTGTAAAACTTCCCTGAGTCACCACCTTACCGCGGTGGAGGGGTTTGCGTGTCCTAGTGATCCTGGAAACTATGTTGTTGGGGGCTTTATGCCCCTGGTAGGGTCACCCAAGGCAAACAGGTTCTAGGCAAAGGACCAGACAAAGCGTGGCTCAAAAACCTACCATGAAGAAAACGAACAATGTTTCCCAGTTGCCCCTGCCCGGAAGCGGGTCACCAGGGCCCCCCCCCCCGGAGCCAGGCCCGGGGGTGGGGCTCGATGGCGAGAGCCTGGTGGCCGGGCCTTTTCCCATGGGGCCCGGCCGGGCACAGCCCGAAGAGACAACGTGGGACCCTCTTCCAGTGGGCTCACCATCCACAGGAGGGGTCATGGGGGTCGGGTGCAGTGTGAGACGGGCGGCGACCTTGGCCGTCCGATCCTCGGCTGCAGAAGCTAGCTCTAGGGACATGGAACGTCACCTCGCTGGCGGGAAAGGAGCCGGAGCTGGTGCGCGAGGTAGAGAGGTTCCGGCTAGATATAGTCGGCCTCGCCTCGACGCACAGCATCGGCTCCGGAACCAGTCTCCTTGAGAGGGGCTGGACTCTCTTCCACTCTGGAGTTGCCCTCGGTGAGAGGCGTCGAGCTGGGGTGGGAATACTTGTTTCCCCTCGGTTCGGCGCCTGTACGTTGGGGTTCACCCCGGTGGACTAGAGGGTAGCCTCCCTCCGCCTTCAGGTGGGGGGACGGGTCCTCACTGTTGTTTGTGCTTACGCACCAAACGGCAGCGCAGAGTACCCACCCTTTTTGGAGTCTCTGGGGGGGGGGGGTGCTGGAAAGCGCTCCTCCCGGAGATGCCCTCGTCCTCCTGGGGGACTTCAATGCGCATGTGGGCAATGACAGTGAGACCTGGAGGGGCGTGATTGGGAGGAACGGCCCCCCCAATCTGAACCCGAGCGGTGTTTTGTTGTTGGACTTCTGTGCTAGACACGGCTTGTCCATAACGAACACCATGTTCAAGCATAAGGGTGTCCATATGTGCACTTGGCACCAGGACACCCGAGGTCTCAGTTCGATGATAGACTTTGTAGTTGTGTCGTCGGATCTGAGGCCGAATGTCTTGGACACTCGGGTGAGGAGAGGGGCGGAGCTGTCAACTGATCACCACCTGGTGGTGAGTTGGCTACGATGGTGGGGGAAGACGCAGGTCAGGCCTGGCAGGCCCAAACGTAATGTGAGGGTCTGCTGGGAACGGCTGGCAGAATCCCCTGTCAGAAGGAGCTTCAACTCCCACCTCCGGGAGAGCTTCGACCATGTCTCGGGGGGGGCCGGGGACATTGAGTCCGAATGGGCCATGTTCCGGGCCTCCATTGTTGAGGCGGTTGACCGGAGCTGCGGACGCAAGGTGGTCGGTGCATGTCGCGGCGGTAACCCTCGGACCCGGGCGTGGACGCCGGAGGTGAGGGATGCCGTCAAGCTGAAGAAGGAGGCCTATCGGACTTTATTAGCTGGTAGGACTCCAGAGGCAGCTGATGTGTACCGGCAGGCCAAGCGGAATGCGGCTTTGGCGGTCGCGGAGGCAAAAACCCGGGCGTGGGAGGAGTTCGGCGAGGCCATAGAGAATGACTTCCGAACGGCTTCAAAAAGGTTCAGGAGGGGGAAGCAGTGCACTGTCAACGCTGTATATGGTGGGGATGGTGCGCTACTGACCTCGATGGGGGACGTCCTGGATCGGTGGAAGGAATACTTTGAAGACCTCCTTAATTCCACCAACACGCTTTCCGACGTGGAGGCAGAGTCTGGGGACATCGGGGGGGGCCCTTCTATATCTGGGGCTGAGGTCGCCGAGGTGGTTGAAAAGCTCCGCGGTGGCAGGGCCCCTGGGGTGGATGAGGTCCGCCCGGAGTTCCTTAAGGCTCTGGATGTTGTAGGGCTGTCTTGGTTGACACGACTCTGCAACATCGCGTGGACATCGGGGACAGTGCCTCCTTACCTGGCAGACCCTCTTTAAAAAGGGGGACCGGAGGGTGTGCTCCAACTTTAGGGGGATCACAGTCCTCAGCCTCCCTGGGAAAGTCTATTCAGGGGTTCTGAAGAGGAGAGTCCGTCGGATTGTCGAACCTCGGATTCAGGAGGAGCAATGTGGTTTTCGTCCTGGCCGTGGAACTGTGGACCAGCTCTACACCCTCGGCAGGGTCCTGGAGGGTGCATGGGAGTTCGCCCAACCAGTCTACACATGTTTTGTGGATTTGGAAAAGGCGTTCGACCGTGTCCCTCTGGGGCTAATGTGGGGGGTGCTCCAGGAGTACGGGGTACCGGATTCCCTGATCGTGGCTGTCCGGTCCTTGTACGACCGGTGCCAGAGTTTGGTCCGCATTGCCGGCAGTAAGTCGAACTTGTTCCCGGTGAGGGTTGGACTCCGCCAGGGCTGCCCTTTGTCACCGATTCTGTTCATAACTTATATGGACAGAATTTCTAGGCGCAGCCAGGGCGTTCAGGGGTTCCGGTTTGGTGACCTCAGGATCGTGTCGCTGCTTTTAGCGGATGATGTAGTCCTGATGGCTTCATTGGGCCGTGACCTTCAGCTCTGACTGGAGCGGTTCCCAACCGAATGCGAAGCGGCTGGGATGGGAATCAGCACCTCCAAATCTGAGGCAATGGTTATCGACCGGAAAAGGGTGGAGTGCAATCTCCGGGTCGGGGAGGAGATCTTGACCCAAGCGGAGGAGTTCAAGTATCTCGGGGTCTTGTTCACGAGTGAGGGAAGAATGGAGCACGAGATCGACAGGCGGATCGGTGCGGCGTCCGCAGTGATGCGGGCTCTGCATCGGTCCGTCATGGTGAAGAAGGAGCTGAGTGGAAAGGCAAAGCTCTCTATTTACTAGTCGATCTACGTTCCTACCCTCACCTATGGTCACGAACTGTGGGTAGTGACCGAAAGAACGAGATCGCGAATACAAGCGGCCAAAATGAGTTTTCTCCGCAGGGTGTCCGGGCTCTCCCTTAGAGATAGCCTCAGACAACTTTATGTCAAAAGAAACATTCTAATTTCCGGCACTTTACATTTAGTCATTTAGCAGACGCTCTTATCCAGAGCGACATACAGTAAGTACAGGGACATTCCCCCCGAGGCAAGTAGGGTGAAGTGCCTTGCCCAAGGACACAACGTCATTTGGCACAGACGGGAATCGAACCAGTGACTTTCTGATTACTAGCCCGATTCTCTAACCGCTCAGCCACCTGACTGAATCAGTGAAGCAGCTAGCTTGCCTCTAGCAAACTTCTTTTGAATCAGCCATTTTCCCCTAAATTAATGTCAAACTTATTTACGTTTTGGGGGGCATATTTTCAGTTAGCAGACGGTACTGTTTGAATCGTGATTCCATCTGAAATACTGCCAGTTACAACGTTGTTACAGTAGCTTGTTTCAAAGGGGGTTCGCTTGTTTCAAAGGGTGTTCTTAATGAATTATGCAATATGAGTAGGCTAAATGCTTGACAATATCACTAGAATGGAAAAACTTAAGGGGACGGACAGAAATTGTACCCTCTCTAGTTAATCTTTCTCTCCCATTGGAGTCTATGGCAGCCCCTGGAACCGTATGGTAAAAAGTTGTGAAATTTGGCACACTCTTTAAGGACAGTCCCCTCTTTATTTTCACCAAGGTTTGTGTCTCCCATTCGAGCACTCTAGCGCCACCAACGGGTCAAAGTTGGACTTATGTTTACACATATAACTTTTGAACAGTATGACCGATTTTCAAAAATGAGGTACCGTTGATTCCCTTGATCAAGACGAGTTCAACACATTGTCAACAATGTTGACGTAAATTTCGATTTTCCGATTTAGAATTTTAAGAAAAAACATTTTTTCGCTTCTCCTCCAATTGTTGTCAAATATTCTCCAGAATTGGCACACATCATCATCACAGCAACCCTCGCTAAAAATGTTGACAGGATTTTTGATTTTCAAAAACGTTTTTCCGGTACAGCCAATCAAATTCGGCAGCAAAGACACCAAACAGGAAGTTGGGTCATATCTCAGCAAATCCTTGAGAAATCAACACCAAACTTGGTATGATGACTCAGAACCCTCTTCCGAGGATGTCCAAACAATTCGGTGTCATGCGACTACTGAGAGTGGCCGTGGGAAGCAAAAATTTGTTTTGGCCGATAACTATTGATTTGTTTGCTTTTATTAAGTGATTCCTTTGTCTCATGACATCTTGGGACATCCCATGTGTGACACATGATAACTTGTGATAACAGCCGACGGCCGCCATTTTTTATTACTGAAAAAAAGTTTTTTCTCTACTCCTCCTACAAAGTGTGTCCTATCTTCACCAAATTTGGCAGAGATTATCTTCAGACCAAGCCTCACAAAATATATCACATGGTTTTTTGATTGTCAAAACCGTTTGCCCGGTACAGCCAATCAAAATGTGCAGTTAAGCCGGCAAACAGGAAGTTGGGTCGTATCTCTCGTAAATCTTTGATGGATTCACAACAAACTTGTTGCATGTACTCGTAATCCTCTTCTGAGGATGTCTAAAATGTTTTCCGGGTCATTTGACTGCTTGGCTACCTCATTACTGCTTGCAGCTATATTTATTATTATTATTATTTATTTATTCCGGACACGCAAAAAATGGTCCATAGCACAATACAAAACATAGCAAAAGACAGACAAATACAAGATAAAACACATACAAAAAGAAATGCATAATTTTTGCCATATACATTTTGCCCATCGGCCAATAGTGGTTGCTAGGTCAAAGTTGTACTAGCAGCAAGCTGTGCCAGCAAGCAATGTACAGTATTGCTAGCAATATTGACGGTTTGGATTGATTGTGAAAAGTTATACTTTCATTTAGATAATGCAGACTAGCCCCCAAAAAGCTACAATTTAATGACACCTAGTTCACTAGTGCAAACTTCAGTTTGCACTAGTGAACATGTTTTATCATCATATTTACATGTTGTAAATGAAATGCAGCTTTTTGAAGTGGGATGTCATTAATGTAGCATTTTCTGCAAAAACACTGTGTTTGATGTTAACTCTGAGTTAGACAAAGCATACCTTAGTCTGTAATTCAGTAGAGGCACCAAACTCAAAAAGAAGCTTCACAATTTCATTGTGTCCTTGCTGAGAAGCAAAGAAGAGAGCAGTGGAGCCTGTCTGTAGAAACACACACGACCTTGGATATAAAATGTGATTTGGATAGGGAAAGATCTAAATTAAATGTTGTGATTTGAATACATAGTTTGTTTACCACACCTTTCTCTGCAGGTTGATGTCTGCTCCCTGCATGATCAGCTCCCTGGCACAATCATAGTGGGCACTGAAGGAGGCTACCATCAGTGCTGTGGTTCCATTCTGAGAAAGAAAAAAAAAATCAAAGTAGGGATGAGCGAGTACACCATTATCTGTATCACCAACTACATTATCTGTATATCCAAACTTGGAATGGCCGGGTCTTAAATCGAAAGTGGGCGGAGCACACAGTAAGTTTTAATTGAAGCTTGAAATTAATATTGAAATAAACTGACGGAATGAATATGGGTGATTTATGCACAGACACAGCATCCAACCTTGTGGCTGTATTCTATCAGTCAAATATTTTACAGTTGTAGGAGTGAACCAAAAATAAAATGTACAAACCTTCATTTTGTAACATGTTTGCCTTGTAATAGATTTCAATCATTTGCATGTTATTAAATGTTTATTTCATTTAACCTTACTTTGACCATTCTTGCTCTGATTTAACCCATAGAGTCAAATAACTGTAATTCAATGGTATTGACATAATTTGATTCATGTTAATACACAATATTTAACCACCTACACTAACTATCTAGCCACAGAAATAAATGATTGCGATGGCTCCATAGTATGAGCCTGTACAAAGTGAAATAAGTAACCATAACAACAGGGACACAGTCAAAGCCTACGTTTACAATTTTGAAATACTTTAACAAGCTAACATGTAATTGCAACAATGAGTGACTTCAATATTTATCTTAACCTTGTTACGGCCACGGCCTGGTCCCTGTCCCTTTTACACCCCCTGCTGGTTCTGCTGGTATCATCCTGCCTAGACCCTACACAACTGCCGCCCATAAAAAAAATAAAAAAAATCTAAAAACGGTTATTTAATTGGTTAAATTAAAACACAGTATTTATTACACAAGTAAATCACAAGTGTAGCGTACAATATAGCGAGGTAGCTGACTTCACCCCTCGAATTCGCCTTTCATCAACCCCAAGTTCGCGTGCTACAGATCTGTTGCTACAGGTGAGTGCTTTCTGCACAGATTTCTGTTTGAAAGCTAAAGTGTAAGAACATTTCGGCATGCTGCTTCAGATTTCTACACAGTAGACACACGCGCGGCTTCAATTTTATACTAGGCTTTGTGTTTGACCTCCTTGTCTATTCTTTGTTTGTCTATGGTCACACTACAGCAGCAATTCTCAAAATCTCTCTTACTAATTAAACGCCGCCCTCGAATAAACGCCACACCAAAAATGATCATTGTGTAATAAACGCTGCAGCGTTTATTCGAAGAAATACGGTAGGCTAATCTTAGGTAGCCTACTGCATTGTGCACAGGACTTTTTTATTGAGGTGGTAACCCGTGGATGCATCTTTCAAAGATGCGATACCATCCCCCCTAATGATCGATCGTGTCGTGAATCAATGCATTTGGTCTCAAAATTTCCTTTCAACGGTGTAGCTCTAGCTTACTCAAATTAGCTTACTGTTTGCGGGGAATAGCATAACAGAGATGTGGTTTTAGTAGCCTAGCCGAGGTGGGAGCGGATTAGTGGTAAATAAAATAGTCTGCATCTAAGCGTGTTCAAACTTGGCAAGTTTGGCTCGAGGAAAACGAATTTTGATGCTATTACTCTGTTAGCGAACCAAGACTCTAGGCCAGGGGTTCCCAAACTTTTTTCTGCGAGGGCCAGATCATTTTTCCTTTCTTTAATGTGGGGCCGGGTCGGTCTGTAAAAGAAAATTACATGGTCCGGAGTGACTACCAGTATTATTGTGGAGATTGTATTATGATTTTAAATGTATTTATTATGCTAGATTAGTTTATTATTTTGTTATGCACCGTACATCCGTACATATCATGGGATATATATCCTATTAAAACAGAATTATTATATCGTAATTATATCGTAATCGTAATTACCTTTTTCATATGAATTGCTTAAAAAAAAAAAAAAAAAACTTACTTATGCATATTAATCAGTGTGATTTTTTTAAAATTTATTATAATACAGTCTCTGGCATTGTTCAGACGGCCGGTCCAAATGCGTGGACGGGCCATAGTTTGGGGACCCCTGCTCTAGGCTATAATTACATTTTATGGACCGGACCAAGAGATCTAAGAGAACCGAACTAAAAGTGTGAACACATAAACTCCACCAGCGATGAGCAGTAGCCTAATTAGAAAGTAGCATGGAGTTTAAGCCCCATTTTCTGTTGAGTGCAAATTCATGTTGATGTAAACACACAAGCCACAGTCCAATTTATTGTTCAGGGAGCAAACATTTGAGAACAGGATAAACTGAGCAAGCAGAGATCGTAGCTTCTAGCTTAGAAGTTCCAAACTAATAGGCTACACTACTAGCACTTCTAGGTTAGACCTCTTCATTAGTAAAAAAAAAAATGGGGGGGGATTACCGTTCATGGTTGTAAGGGTAACTGCATTGCCAGGAGACTAGGCATAGTCCGGTTTCAAGGTATACCACGGTTTGAAAAAGTCACAATTTCAATACCTCTCAAATTTTCTGACATACCGTTGTTGTGGTATGAGCATTTTTTTTTTTTATGTCTCGTCAAAGACGGAAAGTGCAGGAATCCCTCAACTTTTACTCAGCGGAGAAAGTAACCCTCCGGTTTGTGTGAGCATGCAGTCAGTCACCACCAGGTGTATAGAATAGCCGAAGGAGGTGCACCCCTGGAACCTTTCCCTGCAGTATGGGAATTTTTGGGGTACCAACAACATTAAGATGGCCACGGATGAAGGAAATACAACTTGTAAGACGTGTTTAAGAGTGGTTGCTGGAGGAGGCAATACGTATGATATCCCATCTACAGGAACACCAACCGTATCATTTAATCAAAAGATTAAATTACAGTACTTTTTCTGTAAATTATACGTGTTTTTTTCTGTATTTCTGAATGACAGGAAAGACAGACAGAAAGACAATGGCAAAATTAAAATGTATATATTTACATTAAAAGTATAGCAAAATATTGTTACTTAAAAATACACTAACATTTCAATCAGGAGAGACCTTGGATGAGTGAAAGATGTTTATTACAGACTAATAAATGTACTATGGTGTTTGGAGCATGAACCCCACGGGGAATTATATAGATCAGAGGGCGCCTGTCCAACGCCCGAAGAAGAATCCCCCACGGAGTCCAGACACTGGTGGCGGTGGCGGCAGCCGACGACCAATCGAGCCGAAGACTGAGACGGAAGCGGGCGGTGACGGGGTGGTGGAGGGTCGCGCACTTGATAGCATGGACAAACTACACAGGGAGAGAATCATATTTAAAGGCACGGATCATGTGACACCATTAATTGATAGCGGGAGCGCTAATCGACCTGAACCCCAGTGACCGCCCGACCCAGGAACGGGGGACGGTATGGCGTTCTTAGCGGGGGGAGTGAGTAGTGTACACTACGATTAAGCCCGAGTGCAGAGATCGGTCTTGCCTGACTGAACTTGCGCAAGCTTCATTTCAATCAGGAGAGACCTTGGATGAGTGAAAGATGTTTATTACAGACTAATAAATGTACTATGGTGTTTGGAGCTTGAACCCCACGGGGAATTACATAGATCAGAGGGCGCCTGTCCAACGCCCGAAGAAGAATCCCCCAAAAGTAAAAAAGGTAGGAAGTTAAGACCAGAACAAAAAGAAAACATACTCACCAACAGGAAGGAACTATGAACCGCTGGGGAATAAGCAACACAAAACACAACACGGAAAGCGACCGACATGGGTGCACCGCACCGATCGGAGCGACCGTGATCAGTACGAGAGCGTACAGAAGGACCTAGGCTAAAAGCATACATACCCGGGCAGGAACCCGCAGGAGGTGGCAAGCCATGCACGGACAGATCCGTAGACATGTTCCTATACCGAGAACCCAAAGGAAAGAGCAGCAATGATTGTAGGCAGTAGCCTCCTGGCCAGAGGCCGATGCCCTAGTGCATGAATGAGTTATGTGCTAGAGGGCCGACCCCCTCATGCTGTCGGTGTTTGCCTAGGCTGGCTGAGGCCCGACGCCCTCAGGAGTGAATGTGATAGCCTTTGCGGCTTTGGTCGGCTAGAGGGCCGACGCCCTGGGTCTATGTGAACAGCCTGAGCCGGCTGGAGGACCGACGTCCCCGCGTACATGACCTATGTAGGCTAGTGGGCCGACGCCCTTGAGTCTATGTGAACAGCCTGTGCCGGCTGGAGGACAGCGTCCCCGTGTACGTGACCTATGTAGGCTAGAGGGCCGACGCCCTTGAGTCTATGTGACAGCCTGTGCGCTGGCTGGGGGACCGGCGTCCCCGCGTACGTGAGTCTAAGTGTGCTATAGGGCTGACGCCCTTGAGTCTATGTGAACAGCCTGTGCCGGCTGGAGGACCGACGTCCCCGCGTACTGATGACCCTATGTAGGCTACCGGGCCGAACCCTTGAGTGTGTGAGCAGCCTTTGCCGGCTGGAGTGCACGTGAGCCTTTGTTGGTAGGAGGACCGACGCCCTCGTGACTTGTGCTAGCAAGAGAGGCAGGAACCAGGGACCCTCTGTGCATACAGAAATCAAGTCGCTGTATCCGCAGGCAACGGTAGCATCGAGCCTGTAAACACGAGACAGTTTAACGAGAGACACAGCAACAACACCGACCACCAGTTGTTTGCAAGTACTCACAGAGAGCCGTTAGGGCCGTAGCGATCTTTGGGCCTCGATGATGGCAGCAGAATCTGGACGGACGTACGAAGAGTATGCTGATGAAGACCAGCGGCCCAGCTGCTGCAGAGACGCAGTGGACACCCCTTGCAAAGCAGCGGACGTTGCAGCGCCTATTCTAAATGAATGGCCTGAATACCGTCCAGGGGGAAAGTTGCATTTGGCTACGACCTGTGCTAGATGGTGGCTGAACCAGGATTGTGACATAGGATTATTGCTAGGGGTTAAGAAGAGGGGGGAGAGTGGATCGGAAGGGCACCTCCTCTTTACGTACCTCAGCATGGATAAGAAAGGACAGAAAGGACCACCCGTGTTAGCAATGATGATTGAGCAAGAGCCTCCGGTTTTTGGAATGTTTGAGAAGCAGAATGAAGAAATCAGGGTGAAACGTTAAGTCAGAAAAACACACATCAGTGGCAGGATTGAACACGTTTGCCCGAGTTGTGAATTCCCCGCACCGTAAGAACCCATAGAAAGCCATTAAAAACGTGCAATCTTAGAGGGAATCGATGTAGGGGGAAAAGCAACCGCGTCTGAGCACCGAGAGCATGGCGTGCAGAATAGACAGAGTGAAAGGGAGTCTATCGTCCACCTTAGCGGGGAAAGCTTTGCCTATGCCTTTGAACAGGAGTTTGACTGCGGGATTAGTGAAAAGGCTGGGGAACGAAGGATCATGGCATCTGGCATTGAATTGAATACCCGCAACCAGACCTTTAATATAGCGTGGCTGGAAGTGGCGAACATCAGTGCAGTGACACACAAAAGCACACACCACGTTAACACACACGGGTACCAGCGGGACAGACAAAGACAGACAGAACATAGCGTACGTTCTCCAGGCGAAATCGTACGATCGAAGGGTAGAAGCAGCCAACCCCTTCCTCATATAACCCTTGGCTACCTCTAAATATGCCTGCAAGGAGTGCTCTTCTAATCTAGGACCAGTGACGCGAGGGGGGGGGGCGGCCAAGGGCCACTGGCTGGCGTACGGGCACAGATCCCTGAACACCTGAAAATTGAAACGGGACAGGGAATCAGCTATCACATTATCGTGGCCCGGCACGTGACGTGCTGTGAGGATGAAATTATGAGTAACGGAGAGCCAAGTGATGCGTCTCATGAATGACATTATGCGTGGGCAGTTAGAGCGCCCCTTATTTATGATGCTCACCACAGCCTGATTGTCGCACAACACAGCTATGCGCTTACGACGCCACGACTGGCCCCACAGGTAACAAGCGACCGCTACGGGGTAGATTTCGTACAGGGCGGAAGAGGCACCGGGCGCGGCGAAGTCATGGGGCCACGGGCTGGCGAACCACTGCTCCTGATAGAACCCCCCAAAACCAACGGACGGCGCGGCGTCGGTGAAAAACCGCAGAGAGTCCGAAGACCGAACAACGTCGTCGTAAAAGAACGACACGCCGTTCCAACCCTCGAGCAATTGCAACCAGAACGATAAGTCGGACCGGCAACCTTCGTCCAAGCACACTGGATCGAGCAAACCAGACACGGAAGACGCCAGAACGAGCAACCGGGAGATGAACGAGCGGCCCTGGGGAATCACGCGCATGGCGAAATTGAAGTGCCCGAGGAGAGACAGCAGCTGCCGCTTGGACATGACGGAAGACGCCACGAGCGACCGGGCCGTGCTGCAAGCTCGCTCGAGCTTCTCAACCGGCAGGGAAGCCTTCATCTCTACCGTGTCCAGCGTGATGCCCAGAAACTCCAGGCGAGTGGCCGGCCCGAGAGTTTTCTCGTCGGAAAGGGGAACGCCCAGTCCGCGGAACAGATTTTTCAACAGCAGCAGGGAAGCGCCGGACGCATCGGACGGAGGATCCACCAAGAGAAAATCGTCTAAGAGGTGGAGCAACGCGGGGACCCGGACCCGGTTTAACAGGATCCAACAAAGGGCCTCGGAAACCCGGTTGAAAATGGAGGGGCTGCTCCTGCTCCCGAACGGGAGACGCACGGCGAAATAGAACCGGTTATCCCATTTCATCCCGAGCAAGTGCCACTGGGACGGGTGAACGGGGACGATCTTGAACGCGTCAGTGATGTCTGCTTTGGAAAGCCAGGCACCGGACCCCGCCAGCTTTATGAGCTTAATGGCGTGGTCCACGGTGGCATAGTGAAGCGAAAAAGGCTCGAGGGGAATAAGCCCGTTAATGCCGGGAATCAGACCGGAGCGCGGAGCAGACAGGTCCAGGATAAGACGTTTCTTACCGGAATACTTCCGCGTAGCGACGCCGAGGGGACTACTGCGAAACAGTGGAAAAGGGGACGAGTCGAACGGGCCTATCACGTAGCGTTTACAGCACTCTCTGGCCAGCAGCTGGGAAACGACACTTGGCTCCCGCACTGCTGACTGGAGATTGCTCAAAACAAGTGAAGATGACAATGGACATGAAACCCCCACCCTGAAACCTTGAGTCAGCCCCGTGAGTAGGTGATCAACGAACACGGAATCGGGATGGGACGAGAGTTCGAAAGCCAGTGCAGACACATTTATTGGAGTGGAAGGGTGCTCGGCCGTTAGTTCGGACCACCACGACGCCCTCGCTGAGGGCGGCCCCGACGTGGACACACCGACCACGGATGGGCTTCCTGACAGCCGCTTGCGGCCACGAACGTCCACGTTAGCCTTTCCGATGGCAGCACCAAGCCCGCGAGCGCGATGCTGGGCCCCGGGATCCCCCGGGAGAAACGGAACCAGTCGACAGAGAGGAGCAGCATGCCCCAAGCCGCCGCACGTGCCGCAAGACACGGCCTGGGAGCCCCCGACCAGCATAACCAGCAGCTCGGTATCCAGCACGGACCAGTCCAGCAACACGTTCGAGCGGGAAACGTAGAGAGCAGCCTTGCTCGAAAACTCTTTGTGGTACTGGTAGAACAGGTTTCTCCCGTAGCGCAGATTCAGGTCCCCAATCAGAGCCATGTAGCCGTCTAGTTCCTGCCATCTAAGGGGAAACACGGAGCACACCACATCGCGGAATATCCCGAAAGCTACCAGAAACTCCCCGATAGACAGGTCCCTTGCCAACCTGGGGTCAGCAGAACGGAGCACCGTGCTGTACTGATCGCTGGAGGAGACGCTCGCGTCACACTCGGGCGAGGGGAGGATCAGACGAATCAAATTGATATTCCTGCCTTGCAGGATGTGGGATCTTAAGCGGGGGGTAATGTCAGCCCCCGAAGGGATGTAAGGCCTACCTGCTGACAGAACAGCTACTGCGGAAGCCAGGGTGTGCAGTGGCTCCTCCATGGGCACGAGGGGCGCCGAGGCTGGGAGCGGCGCAGCCACGGGAGCGGAAGCCCCGGCGTTCTCCAGAGACCGCAGGCGGGCATCGATGGATTGAAGGGAAGACGCCAGGACCAGAAGGGTAGAAGAGAGGGCTTCCCCGGGCCGATCGGAAACGGGAACAGGCAGAGGAGCGACGGCAGGGCCGGAAGACGGCCCAGCGTCCGAATCAAGCACCTCCGGACGGCGCGACTTCCTTGTACGCTTCCGACCTTGAGCAGCGGAGGAGACAGGGGGAGCCTCGGGCGACGGGACTCGGCAAGGAGACACGCAGTCCACCCCGACGGCCAGGGCGCGGAGCTGGGAAAGCCCCAACCCGGGCGCTGGAAGGACACCCACGGCGCGCAGACCCGCCTCTAACGCAGACCCGTCGGAGCCCCGACGAGCCGCGAGCCGGGAACTGCGTCGAGCAGCGGGGGAGGCGGAACCCGGAACCGGGACGACCTCCTCGAACAACTCCAGCTCGAAATCCGACATAGCCTCCAAAAAACAAGACAAGGGAAGGTCCAGCCACACGACACATCAACAGCAATCGCGCACTTGATAGCATGGACAAACTACGCAGGGAGAGAATCATATTTAAAGGCACGGATCATGTGACACCATTAATTGATAGCGGGAGCGCTAATCGACCTGAACCCCAGTGACCGCCCGACCCAGGAACGGGGGACGGTATGGCGTTCTTAGCGGGGGGAGTGAGTAGTGTACACTACGATTAAGCCCGAGTGCAGAGATCGGTCTTGCCTGACTGAACTTGCGCAAGCTTCATTTCTTTTCTTTTTTACAAATATTAATAACATTTTCACCAAAATGTTCTGTTAAAACACATAATTTCACTTGATCAATTTCACTTAGCTATTTTAACAGTTATTTTGCAGATATTTACTTTCATCCCACGGACAAATAACTTCTTAATAACTTCTTTGGTTTAGACATAGGAACCTTGAATTGTGAACTGAGCTCAGGTAGTTGACGTCATGCAATCCCAGCATGCACCAGTCAATATCAAAGACTACAAAAGCCTGCAAAAGCCTTTCTGGGGCTATCTCGTTTATGATCAGTGACCAATGCACTTTTAGTAAAGCTGTCTCTTGGAAGTCGCTTTGGATAAAAGCGTCTGCTAAATGAATAAATGTAAAGACTCCAGAGTAGGACGAAGGAAAGTTGTCCAGTTAGATGGCGATCTAACCTGTCTTTTGTGCGGCAAGCAATATTCCTCTCCAATTCGTACAGCTAGCCGGCACTAAGGACGAGTATAGCGAGTGGTGGCAAGTGGCGACCCACGAGAGGACCCGCCGGCCTTTTTAAGATTGCAAGTTTGCCATTCAGTTACACTAGTACAGGCGAGAGAGTGGTGGATAAGACAAGCACTGTGTGTCGGCGTTGTTCAGCAGTTGTGGGAGATTTGCCCACAACTACTGAACTAAACTCAGAGTTCAGGGTTACGCTGCGTCCACACTGCAGCGACGCAAATCGCTTTCCATCACTCGTCTTCCCACAGTGCACCACGCTCGGAGGCGTGTCAGACAGATTAATGCAGTTGTAGTTCTTTAAAGTCACTGCTGTAGTTCGTATAATGTCATGGCAAAGTGTGCAGACAAAATACAACTTTTACACACAACTTTTACACACTTTTACACACAAGCAAAAATCCGCTACGCTTTATGTACTGCACACAATAGCAGTAGCCGGGTGCCACGGTGGATCCTAGTATCCGAGCTCCACTTATGTTGGCTTTTAATAGTTCTCATGCCCGCGCTTAACTCAGAGTGGACGTACTCCAAGTTGACTTAACAAATTCAAATCAGCTTTTCTGGAACCGAAAAGTCACAGTTTCTCATTTTAAAGTAGATGAACTCAGAGTTCAGGGTTAGGCTCACAGTTTGTTAAACCCGCTACCTGGAATACCCCCCTGTTGTTCACTCTTGTTGTGCATGTTGTTTAGTTTAATGGGACCCGAGAGCAGTGTTGCCACAGTTACTTTGAAAAAGTAATCTGATTACTGATTACTCCTTTAAAAAGTAACTTAGTTACTTTGCAGATTACTTGATTTTAAAAGTAACTACGTTAGATTACAAGTTAGTTACATTCAGCAGCTGCCGACAACACCAACACCGCCTCAACATAAAAATGACAACCGGTTTTGCCAACACTCACTGTATTAGAAGTGCATTTTTAACAGTAATGTACACAACAACAATGAATGTGTACAATGAACCTTGATATTTCCATCTTTAGCTGACAAATACTCAAAATAGTGATGGTATTTCCAACTCGAAAATGTGCATCTCTCTCCTCCTCCATTGTTGTTTGTGTCGCTGCGTGGTACTTCAATTGTCTCCAAACATCTCCACTGTAACTTGATGGCCGATGAGAGGCAAGACACAAGTGTAATGTTGATTTATAGACAAGAGTTTCTTTTGAAATGTTGACCTAAGAACGCACTTGGAAAAACGACTCAAGTCGTAGGCCTACTTGGGGAAAAAAACAAACCATAAAAAACGCCCCGAGTACAGTAAATCTGAGATCATTTGCGAACCATTACTTTTAGAAAGAACATGGATTTAGTTGCGGTTCATTGCATTTGTTCATGTAATAGTTTATTAATCTTATTTGTCTTTCTTATTTGTCACATATAATCAAATCCAGATGGCACCGGAGCAAAGGGGCTTGAGGAAAGTGACGACTCAGAGTCACTGTGAGGGAGTGGTAGGTCTATGAATATATGCATGACCCTCATGCTGAAAACGTGACTTAATTGTCGCATAGGCTACATGACTTCACTCCCAGAGACGCAAGAAGAAATCAAATATATATTTTACTATTAATGACAAAATAGTAACACACAGTGACTTGGACAAGTAACTTTAATCTGATTACTGGTTTGGAAATATTAACAGTTAGATTACTCGTTACTGAAAAAAGTGGTCAGATCAGAGATCAAAGGGCATCACTGCCCGAGAGTCTACTACAACTACAAATATGTCAGTCTTGCGCACACTCAGTCCTAGTTTGGGTTCTGCCCCAGCTTAGTGATGGGGGAAAAGAACCTTTCCAAAGCAACAAGATTTGTGGAATAAATGTGTCAAAAAGAGTATTGCTTTCCGTAGCATCTGATACATCTTCTCCAAAGGGACATCTGCTGGTCAGTTCATGGTATGGCGACTGTATAGAGAGATTAAAGGAATCGAGTGAAGTCAAATTCTCAAGACATTAGCCTCACAATCGTCATTGACGATTTGATAAATAAAGGTTATGTGACAAATGTTTCAATGTTTACGTGTCAAAAATATGTTATGACAAATCTTGTAGTATTATTAACAATGTAACTCTTTGCTGGGCCGTGACCTTCAGCTCTCACTGGAGAGGTTCGCAACCGAATGCGAAGCGGCTGGGATGGGAATCAGCACCTCCAAATCTGAGGCCATGGTTATCGACCGGAAAAGGGTGGAGTGCAATCTCCGGGTCGGGGAGGAGATCTTGACCCAAGCGGAGGAGTTCAAGTATCTCGGGGTCTTGTTCACGAGTGAGGGAAGAATGGAGCGTGAGATCGACAGGCAGATCGGTGCGGCGTCCGCAGTGATGCGGGCTCTGCATCGGTCCGTCGTGGTGAAGAAGGAGCTGAGTCGAAAGGCGAAGCTCTCTATTTACCAGTTGATCTACGTTCCTACCCTCACCTATGGTCACGAACTGTGGGTAGTGACCGAAAGAACGAGATCGCGAATACAAGCGGACAAAATGAGTTTTCTCCGCAGGGTGTCCGGGCTCTCCCTTAGAGATAGGGTGAGAAGCTCGGTCATCCTGGAGGGGCTCAGAGTAGAACCGCTGCTCCTCCGCGTCGAGAGGAGCCAGTTGAGGTGGCTCGGGCATCTGATAAGGATGCCTCCTGGACGCCTCCCTGGTGAGGTGTTCTGGGCACGTCCCACTGGGAAGAGGCCCCGGGGAAGACCCAGGACACGCTGGAGGGACTATGTTTCTCGGAGACTATGTCTCCTGGGAACGCCTTGGGGTCCCCCAGGAAGAGTTGGTGGAAGTGGCCGGGGAGAGGGAAGTCTGGGCCTCCCTGCTTAGGTTGCTGCCCCCGCGACGTGACCCCCGGAAAAGCGGCAGATGATGGATGGATGGATCGGTAACTCTTTGCTATTTTACATTCATAACGTATATTTTTAGGTTCCGACAGCATTATTCACAAATACAATTTGGTTGAGTATGGCCTAGTGGTAAGAGTGCTGTTGTTCAAGCTAAGATTATGTGATCAAAATCCTTTCTCTTTGTTTCATAGGAAGTATATGCTAAATGAATACATTATTAATTGATAATGTAGACTAGGGGCTACGGTATTGGAACATGCTTTTGCAACCGGGAAAGGGATGGCCACATTTGAAGGCTGGCAACATTTTCTTAACTAGAGAGAAATGTATGTGCATGTGTAAACAATGCAAGGTGTTGATTACAGAACTGGTCAATCTATGTATCTCTTGGAATCTATTTGTATCTCTGGTTCTGTCAATGAATGTATTCCATAGCGTCCGTAAATATGTCTTCTCTCTATAACCCATGAATATTAGTGATTTCTGATGTCTTTTAAGCATTTGAATAAAACGCAGTTTGTCTTGGATCCTATTTGACTGTAGCACGACACTGTCAGCTGCTCGTGTGATGTCCGAAGCTACAACGGGTGATCATGTGTTTTAATGCCCATTTGAAGCCACGTTTGTATCGGTACCCATTGCTTCAAAAGTTCGATACCGCTTTGTGAGCACGGCTTTGAGCGTAACATCACTAACCTAGCCCAGTCGAGTCGTACTAGCAGGCGTTTAAGCATGTGCTCTGCCCTAGCCCAGTTATCCTCATAACTCTTGTCTCTTGCTGTTCAACTGAGATTCTGGAATGCAATCAACTCGGGCTAATTCAGGTGTGATGTCATTCCTAGTTCTGAGTCATGATGGGCCTGACCAGAGCATAGGTGGCCCTATATAGACGATGCCTCAAAGTTGTCAATTTCAGAGGGATGGAATTTTGACCCATCAGGCCAAAATGTCTGAAAGTTGGTATGTATGCCTTATTGCTCATGGGGAACAGAAAAGTGGAGTCAGGTGGCTGAGCGGTTAGGGAATTGGGCTAGTAATTTAGTAAAGTTTGCTTGCCTCGGGGGAATGTCTCAATAGTATGAACCTGCAGAGCCGGAGACATTACATTTACATTACATTTAGTTACTTAGCAGACACTCTTATACTCTCTTAGAGCGACTTACAGTAAGTACAGGGACATTCCCCCTGAGGCAAGTAGGGTGAAGTGCCTTGCCCAAGGACACAACGTCAATTGACAGGGCCGGAATCGAACTGGCAACCTTCAGATTACTAGCCCGATTCCCTAACCGCTCAGCCACCTGACTCACCCGAGACCCGGAGAGCTGCAGTTTCAGGACCGCAGTTCTAGGACCCTCGTTTTATCTGACAGCGCCACCTAGCGAATTGGATGACGAAATATACTATTGAGTAGGCCTACGTGTCACTAGATCACAACAAGATAGGCTATTTGAATGGTTTGAGAGAGGCAAGAAACAAGGAAAACTGGGGAATTTGATTATTCAGATATGGATATATTTAAAATATATATACAATAATAAACAATAACAATCGCAGTAACACATCCATCCACCACATTGCCCCATCCAACTCTTCATAATTCCCTCCACCAACCAGCAACATTTTGAAGGATTTCTAGATTTTCGCAACCACCAAAATACCAAAAAGACTGACCAAAGCAGTATTCCCCACAAACAGTAATTTCTGTCTTCAACTTGGTTGTTAACAGTTGTTTGTTTGGCAATCAGTGTAGCCCATAGGTAAAAGTAGCTAATGTGAATCACATGTGGTTATGTATAAAACCACTCCGGTGTCTTGAAATGATTTCGACAGCAAAGTTGAAGTTAGCTAGCTAACGTTAACTTTATTGTCCAATTCAAGACACCAGAATTGTTTTATACATAACCACACATGATTCAAATTAGCTACTTACACTCTGATTCTCGTCCATCTTGTCATGAAACAAGCTACATCACTTCCTCTTCTTCTTGTTATAATTTAATGTCGAGCCGTAACCTGCATTCACTACTGCAGGAAAATATTGATTATCTTGTTCCGGTCCATGGTTATCCAATTCGCTAGGTGGCGCTGTCAGATAAAAAGAGGGTCCTAGAACTGCGGTCCTGAAACTGCAGCTCTCCGGCTCTGCAGGTACATGCTACTCGAATGTCCCTGTACTTACTGTAAGTCGCTCTGGATAAGAGCATCTGCTAAATGACTAAATGTAAAAGTCTCAAGAACTACAGTGACAATTTGTGAAGAATAAAAAAGCTTAGAAGTTTATTTAATTTGGTACATCGATACAACAGGCCATGACTAGCCACCAGACCAAGAATGGCCCACATTTGACCTTAGGGGGCGCCACAGGCCATGTCCAAAAGTCCCAAGTGATGGCATTTCTACCCCATTGCGCCAAGTCTTCTAAAACTTGGTGTACATGCCTCGTTTCTCATGGGGACTTATGGATTTGGCTGTACAGTGAAGATCTAGGAAAAACCTACAAAACTCTTCTTCTCTTGAACCGTCCACCGTTTTAAGTCCACTTGACTTAAACAAAATGGCTAAAAGGGGTGTAAATGTACACTTTGCTTCAATATCTTTGTGTCAATAAATCAAATGTAATTTTGACTGATGGTTTTTCAAACCTAACAGTCTTCAGGATGACATTACTCTGAAGTACCTTGATATGTCAAAATATGACTAAATTAGAGCTGTTTGAATTCAAATGCTTGCCACAGGAGACATGTTTGGAGGCTTGTTTCTTATACAGTAACTGAACAGAGCCCTTCCCAGCAGTGTGAGTAGCTCACTAGGATAAGGTGTTGACCTATGAAGTGCAAAGTCAGAGGTTAAAATCCAGCAACGGCCATAATGATACATTATCTGTTTAGCAAGACTGTAAGCCACTGCAAAGGAACCAGCTAGCTACCTGTAGTCTAATGATATATTGTCATAATAGTAATGGTAATGTTTCACTCTGAGGGGATTACTACACAAAAAGAGCTAGAACTATTTGGGATTTGTAAATAAGACCCTGCTATATCTAGCCATCTAATCAGATTTATTGCATCATGTATGTTGTATTTTGGCGGTCTACTTATCCCGTGGATCTCACAGACAGGATAAATGCAGTCAAAATGAATATACAAGCCAGGTTATTATACCTAATTCAATCACTCCCAGTGGAGGTGCCCTAAGCATAATTCACAAAAAGGGACAAATTGATATCAAGATTTGTATGGGAAGAACGACAACCTAGAGTCGCTCTGGATAAGAGTGTCTGCTAAATGACTACATTTAGAGTCCGATTTACTACTCTCCAGCTACCCAAGGGTGTCCACTGTGTTTACTGACCCTTGTTAGTGACACGTACATGAACATGGGTGTTTATGGCACACTAGCACCAGTAATTACATCAAGTGTAACAAAATATAGCAATATAGATAATGAGTTGTATGGGAGATTTATGAAGTAAATGTATGTGTAAATGTAAAATACTTGATACTCACCCACGGCTAAACTAATAAATCTCGGTCATGAGGCTGACAAATCTTTGTAGGAGTGTTATATTGTATAGTTAGAGGTACATTCCAGCTCTTTTTGCCTATTGTGGTCAAAAACTTTTGACCACAATTTGGGATATACGAGTGCCGTATCATAGGAGCAATTAAAGAAGGCCAAAAATAGTTTCGTTTTTAGTTTAATTGTTTTTTTTCTTAGATATATTTTTGGGCATTTCTGCCTTATTTATTTCTGACAGAGATAGTGATTTGTGAGTGGACAGGAATGTGGGGAGAGAGAGGAGATGACATGCAGGAAAGGGCCTGGGCCAGTTTTGAACCCAGTTAAGCCGGCGGGACACAATGTTTATGAAAAAGCTCCCACCCACAGGTACATTTTCTTAAATGATGAGGAATATGGCAACTTTGCAGGATATCGGTGATGTTAACACCTATTACAAATGTTATCTCATACTGCCCACGTGATAGGTGTGAGACCTGACTATTGGAAATGCAAATAAAGGTGACTAGTTCTGGTTCAACAAAAATGCAGAAGTTGCAAGCATGTTTTTGCCTCTTCCTAAAATAATATTAAGTGCTGGTTATCATTTCCCAAAATGGCTGCGGCAACAGGTGAGGTGTTACTTAAAATAACTTATTTGTGTGTACAAAGATACATAAAGACAACTACCACTAGTGGTTTTTGGATAAAATGTGCAGGTGTGTTGTAGGGGCATGCATCGTCCATACACTGTCTCTGCAGTCAACATCCACACGTCCACTGTTGAGCAGCAACTGAAGCAAGGCCAAGTTTCCCTTACGAGCTGCCCAGAAGACAGCATTAGCCAGGGGCGTCTCCTTCTGTAGAATAAACACATAGGCTTCATAATAATGTTGACCTTAGATGGCCACCCTCACAATTCACTTACTAAAGAAAAATGTATGCCAACAATCTCAGATTGCATTTATACACTAACGCAACCACGCTTTTAACACATAATTTAAACCTAAAATAAAAGCCAGTTTGACAGTAATTTACACCGTCCTCTGCACCAGTATGATCGAAGCTAAGGAGCATAGCTAACTGAAGGTCAAACATTTTAAACATTTCTAAATGTTCCACATAACTTCTGCGGCCGAATAGCAAAGCAACAATGAAATCCTCGTAGAGAAAATAGTGATTACCTTAACCGACATCTTGCAACCTCATTCGTGAGTCATTGCGTGTTCTCAGCTCACAACAAACGAACTTATACTCGTCAGTACCCTAGGTGATGGACCAGTGCCGTTGTCTTGGTACTAGGCTCCACTCCTTAAAATCGTGAGTGCCCCCCCCCCTCCCCCGCGGAAAATTTGAATACTCATCATCCCATCACGCAGAAGGGCTGCAGCCAAGACAACAAATCCTTTTGAGGGCTAACAAAGTGTTTCGTTTTCATTTTGTGGCGTTACCGTCACATCCTTTGAGACAAGTCGACATTTCCGATGTAAAAGCCTTTTAATGTCGTTAACCGTCAACAGATTTACACGATTAAGCTATTTTCCACCATTTCACTTTGGTTGTACAAGAGACATAACTGTGGGCTGTATTACCTAGGCTACAACGCTGGGGGTCCCAGTTTACACACGTTGCAGCAAAATCTCGTCGTACCCTGTGGATCCGGGCCAACATTTGGATTTTAACCTTTTCCTGCCTAAGCCAACATTCCAAACATTCCATATGCTGTTGAAATATGATATTCATATTAATATGCACATTTTATGAATTCTCATATTAAATCATACACCTTAACTGTTGACACCATATTGAAGAACAGAACTAGGGGATTTTTATGATGTGAATAAATATATGATCACTTAAGGCAAATCATATTTTATCAAGGTGATTTCAGGCAGCCATTTTTTACAAAAACTTCTCCATCCACCATACCTCATCAGACAACTTCATTTTTAACCACTTTAATTACAGGATGGAGGAAAACTTTAAGCAGGTGGAATATCCACAAATATGTGGGCAATGTAGAACAGAAGACAGATTAGAAATATCATATTTTGATTAAAAGTTATGACCATTCAAGTGACTACATGGAAACACGTGGAAACATGGGGAAACCGAAATTTCTCTGCCCCAAAAGTAGCTAGCGCTATGGCTGGATACTCCTCTCGATAACTAAAAAACTAGTTTCTTCCACAATCGACCGAATTGGCCAAACAAGGCATGTACATTTAGCTTACAGTGTATATAATCTAGCTAGTTAATGTTGTTTTTCTAAGTTTTTTAGAAATCTGCTCAAATCGAGGCTAAACAGTGCTACTAACGTCATTACTGCCTGTCCTGCCAGGCAGAGTTTTTTCAGGAAATAACTCGCGTCCTGCCGTCACTCCCACAAACAAATTCTTCGTAAGTAAAAATTTTAGACTTTTAATTGACAATATTGACAACACATATTAATAAACTTGTCTTTACTCAGAATATCGTCTCAGATTTCAATTCGAAGCTGTAAATCTAACACTGTAGGCAATCTCCCATGGTCTCAGCTCTGGCTCCGCCTCGAAAAACAATGGCTGCCGTTGCAGACGATACATTTATTTTCCCCTCCCAGTAACCCCTTAACCAATGATATGTACTTTGAGCTTAACTTGTCATGAGTATCTGGCAGTTTTCAGAAATAAAATCGGTGATTGGACGGCAAAGATATTAAGGCGGGTCTTATGGGTCTTTTTAGACCCATATTTGAATGGGCCGGCCAATATTGCAGGCGACAACTGTACTTGTATAGGCCAGGGGTGTTGTTGTTAAACACAGCTCTCGACACTACACGAAAATGTAGCTCTTGATATCGATAAAAAAAATGTCACTTTCACAAATGAAACTTTTATTTTGGCAGTTGGAATCTATGTAGCCATGGGGTTACTTAGTAACCAGGGGCGTGTCTAGAACATTTTGAACAGGGTGGCCAGGCAGGGGCACAGCCCAGAGCAGGCTGGCCATCAACCACGTATCGACACTCTAGTTTAAAAATGGTTCTTATATACTAGTGTAATAATTGGACCAATACGGTGTTCCTATTGGTCCAGAAGACGTTCTCAAAAGTTAATAAATCCGTTTATATACCTCCTGAAAGTTCGCAGAGGTAAATAAAAGTTTTTACGGACCTAGCAACAAGCGGTTGCCTTGGAGATGTAGCCATTGACCTTGACGTGGCATCTGCTCGGCAACAAAGTAGCCTAAATTGCCAAAAAAACAACTAAAACAACCAAATATGGTTTTTGCACAGGTCCGCAAACGCCCCGCAATCGCTTCCCGTTTTAAAGAAGTATCTGAAGCAGACAGAAGACGAATTGATGTTGTTGATATGTTGCCTTGGAGATGTAGTGACGTCACCTGTGCAAGTGCAGCTGATTGCTCTGACAACATGGCGTCTGCTCCAGATTCGACTTGTTTGATTTGTGATCTTCCCACGTATTGTTGTAGTATATAAGAAACCAAATGTTTACTTCTCGACAGGTCAGCAAACGCTTTGTTTGTAAACCTCGACCTACGTTCTCGGTTAACAAACGTTTTAACAAATCTCGGTTTACAAATGTGTTTGCAGACCTGGGGGGTATTCCAGAAAGCAGGTTATGCAACATAACCGGGTAAGTTAACCCACCAGCTGATTCACAATGTTGCAGCAACTTACTGGCAATGTTGCTACAACGCTGGGTGTCAGCTGGGGAGTTAACTTACCCGGGAATGTCACATAACCTGCTTTCTGGAATACCCCCCTGTCGAGGAGTAAACATTTGCTGTTTATCTACCCTTTCTGTTGTAGGTAATGAAACACTGCGTGTTATATCTCAATAAACAAAAAGAAAATCTATGAACATTTTCATCGTCCTGTGTGTATTTATTAGTAAATGGTCACATCCTTAATCTAAATAGAGCATCCCGCATTTGGGATTTCCCTATGGCAAATTATTATTTATTCTAATGTATTTATAATAATTTTCAACAATCTAGAAATAAGTCTACAGTTACTTCAATGGATTCCGTAAATTCTACAAGTCATACACACCAGAAACATACTAACTGCAAACTTGAAATTAGATTTATTATTTGTAGCCTTACTCATACATTTAGAACCCTTTATTCAGTAATGTTACCATTATTTATAGATTCCTAGAGTAATAACAAACATAAACAATAAATATTTTCTGTAATTGGGCATTGGAAAGTGTGATTTTGTAAAGGTGAAGTTCGACCCATAACTTTAAACCCCCACATATTGTATTATTGTTTTATTTAAATACATATGGAACATTTGTACAAAATAAATGTGTCTTAACACAAATATGATTGTATGCATTTAGATATAATATCTTTAGAACAGTAAATGGAAGTATAATTAAAATGTAATTTCTTTGTTTCTTCAGAAGAAACAAACTATATTTTTGGAACGTTTCATTTTGCCTGGCTGTTCTCTCCCTATAACCCTGACTTAGCCTCAGTCATACCCTGAAGAAGAAAGTTCACATTGCTCAATAATAATATTATGTTCACCTCACGTCAGCCCTAGAATTCTGGATATTTTTTCTTTTGTATTGTACACAAAAATACTTTTGTATTGTATACAAAAGGAGTCAGGTGGCCGAGCGGTTAGGGAATCCAGTGGTGTAGTGGTCCCTGGAGAAGTGGGTATACTCTTAATTGTGCAATTTTTTTAAGCCGCCCATACAGGAAAGGATAAATGCCCTGTTTTATAAATAGTGACATACTCTATTTAGTTTACACAAAAATGATTAACCCAGTATTATTTACACATTGCCACATGATTCCTGCTGCTTGACCTCAGGGAATAAGGATTATGAAAATACTGACCCACAGACTGGTGAGAGACAACTTCATAATTATGCAATTTGAGTTAACTATTCCTTATCCTTACTCCATCCACACAAAATTGGACAACTATTCTCTCGTCTTGCAAGTTGTCCATATAGAGCAGTAGTTTCTTTTGTAAACTGTCTCTTGGAAAGCTAATTTGCAAAACATAGTGTAGGTCAGAGTATAGTACTATTATAAAATTCTCTCTTGAAGTCGCTTTGGAAAAAAGCAGATATTACTGGTCCTACACAGGTGGTGTTATGCATGAGTATAAAATATATTCAACATGAGGCAAACAGTTTTACAGTCAGAGATTTGTAAAAAAAAAAAAAAAAACATTTATTTAAATAAATTACATCAAGACTGAATTTGACTATACATCCTTGTTCATGTTTCACTTTAAATTAAAAACACAAATCATCCTGTCCCACACATCAAAACCAATTACATAAACTCAAAAGTGCAAAGTCCTAAAACTGAAAAAAAGAAAGAAAAAGATGTGGTTTTCAACAGCTGAACACTATTTTAGCATACCGCTTGAGATATACATAAACATCACCACAAATATTGATCATCCTTCAAATTATTCAACAATATATTAAAAACAATATGTTACAAAACAACAATATCTAGTGAACAATTAATACAAATATATACATTGTACAACATCTCCATGAAAACCACAGTGACTCTCTCAACCCAGTGCTGGGTTTCTAAATAAGTGCTCATCATACCTGTCAACATTGTAGTACCAAAATCCCGGAGATTTTGGTAGATGCCAGAGACAGAGGATGCCAAAGGCAGGCTAAATACACATAAATAAATACATAATTAGTAATAAAAAAATTGTTTATTCTTAACACAAGAAGGGAAACACAGCCGACAGGGTACAGTGGAACTACGAGCAGTGCCAAAGAAAAGTAATCAACAAAAGTGTCCTAATCTACCTAACCAAGAGACATCCCTATACTAATAAAACAGACATGGATGGCACCCGCTCCTTACCTAGGGTGTTTAACAGGGGTTAGCTACGTGATGGGGTGTATGCCCATGGTCAGCTTACCTGTTCCAAAGCCCCTGTACGACTGAACTAATAATACAACAACAAAAAGAACAATACCGAGTACCGGCGATAACCAGACAAACAAACAGGTGGTAAAACAACGTATAACACTTAACATGAGTCTCGTTAATATCGGCAACGGCAAATGCACAAACACATACAAACGCCGACAAGAAAAACACACAGGGCTAGAGACTACTGAACAGTACACAGGACCGGGTTTAAATGTGGACGGACAGACAGGTGATTGGTGGAGTGTAGTGCGTTGGCGGCGGGGGAGTGCTGACGGCAGCCAATCCTGGACAGAGATGGATGGGCGGAGGTGCACCGGTGATGGGGAGATGGAGGCGGCAGCCAATCACTGACAAGCAACGAAAACGAGGGGAAACTGAAGGGAAGACAAGCACAGAACAATACAGAACACACATACAAGCAGGGCGAGGGACGTAACAGTTTCTTACATCCGGAATTGTAGTTGTACGTAGCACACTTTGCTGCTCTAAATACACCCCTGGAGGGAGTGTACTTGTGTGCAGGGTTTGTATTTTGGTTTGGTTTATTTTGCAGCACAAGAGAGCACAAAGTGTGCTATTATTCATGCTCATTCGATTTTCGGTTACAATCTTTCTGACCATGCTGAAGGTTCTCTCTGAGGAGGCATTGCTATGAGGAATGTAAAGTACAGACATGAAAATCCCTCACCTTTCGGCGAAATTCGCCGTTTTGAAACCAATATAGGGGACCTACGTGAATCGTGTAGATTCGATGAGAATTATTTTGAGGGGGGGGGGGGGGGGGGATATTCATATTCAGTAAACTGGTAACAGATGCGCGTGCCAGAAGGGAGCGCGAGATTCAGTGAACTGCGAACTGCGATTCAGTGAATTACGAACAGGTGTGCGTGCCAGAGGGGAGCGCGAGTGCATGGAAATATTAGCGCGAAGGGACTTGCATCACCAGTGCAGACCACCATCAGAATCTGAAAGCACGCCTGGCCTCGGCGATATACCTGACTGAATTGGGTAATTGGGTTTAAATAATTTTAATATTTTCTGGCATATCTAAGTGAAGTTACCCAGGAGCTCTGTTGACATAGACTTAGCTAATGTTAGCTACAGCTTGATGAATTGAGTCATTGAACACAGCAGGAAAGAACGCAACGTTAGCCAGGGAGCTAAAGCTCCGGTGGAAAATTATTAGCTAGCTAACGCTACCGTTTTTGAGGATGTAGATTTTGAGGTGAGGGGACTGACAAGGCAGAAGGTAAAGTGGTCCACCGTTCTATCAATAAGGCTAAACTAGAAGTTAACACTAATACAAACATTATTATTGGGTGTGCTTTGCCTTCGGCAAGGGCACAATCTTTGTTCTCTCACATATATATTATTGGGTGTGCTTTGCCTTCGGCAAGGGCACAACCTTTGTTCTCTCACATATATATTATTATTATTATTATTTTTATTCTTTTTGCCCCCCTAAAACTCAGTCAATATTTGGCCTACATAGACAACGTAGGTGTCAAAAGTTTAGTCTTGGTAGAGATTGAGTTGCTTCTATTGGAATTTACGTTCCGTTGCATGGTTTGGGCTTAAGTTAAGTTTTTGTGGCGAAAAGTGAAGCTAACGGTGGCTAATTTGCTAGCCACAGTCACTGACGTTACAAACGTCACTACGTCACTAACGTCACGAAAACACGCGTGACTACCTTTGGCAGAACATTCGTTTCGCATCTGTTAACTTGGGGGATAGCTAGGCTAACTATAGCTTTACTGCAAGGCAGCTGCAGAAACGCCACAAGCAAAGAGGCCAGGATGATAAATATTTACTCATTTTACTTTGTGATATGACACACAATTGTGATGTGTAATGTACAGTATAAGATATTATTAAGGAAGTACATCTACTTTCGGAAACAGTAGTCTACTATTTCACTGAAGTATTAGCATCATGACATTAGCCTGTGTTGCCCGGGCAACACATACTACAGTGGTCTATGATGTAGCGTTATATGTTTTCAATCGTTAAAATAAACATTCCTCACATATACATTTTCGTTGTAGGATTTATTCTGACATTAGTAAACGATTTGTTGGTGAAATTACCATTACATGTGGTTTCAAACCAGTGTAGCTCACTGCAACGCTGTAGCTTACGCGAGACACACTACAAAAACATCTACACTGCACAGCTGTTTAGGAAGTCAAACAGCGACAGAACATGTTCGACACTCCCCTTACTTAAATCAAAAGTCTATCTAACTACTAACCTGAACTTCATTGCCACAGCCTAAACGTTGTCAATCTGTTCATGAAAATAATTAATTTCAGCTTAAACCGTACAACGGAACGTTAAATCCAATTCAACCAACGCAATCGCTACCAAGACGAACACAGCAGTAGTCTAGTACTGTACCGTAGTAGTACAATTTACCGGGGCAGCTTCTCCACACAGGGCTATATCGCATTTTGCGTTGTTACTGACAATGATCGCAACCAGTGAGCTTTTTATGAATGAGCGATTTTCCACTAAATAAATGTCAAGCTTATTTACGTTTTGGGGGGCATATTTTCAGTTGTTTGAATCGCGATTCCATCTTCTACTGCCAGGTAACGTCGTAGAATAATCTTCAAAGGGGGTTCTTTATTAATGAATGAATGCAATGAGTAGGCTAAATGCCTGAAAATATCATGAGAAGGGAAAAACTTAAAATGACGTTTAAATCATAGAGATTAGGTCAATTTTTACACCGGTCTGCCAAATTTATTCGTTTTGTTTCAACGATGAGGCTGCCTCTTGCAGGGGAAATGAGAAGACATCTATTTCATTCTACACTTCACTCGTATTTTAAGTTGTAAATGAGCAGCAAAAAAAATGCTTTTAAATCTATGTCATCTTTATAAATAATAAGTATGCATTTTTATATAAAATATACAGAAATATCAGTTGTAAAAATGTCATTCAAAAACGGACCCCTGTGCAACTGACGCAAGCAAGCACACCCTACAATTTTCCCAGAAATTGTACCCTCTCTAGTTATTATTGTGAGAATGCTGTTAAGCATTCTCACTATTGTTTTCCTGTTTCTCTTTATTATTATTATTATTGTGAGAATGCTATTCTCACTATTGTTTTCCTGTTTCTCTTTATTATTATTATTGTGAGAATGCTGTTAAGCATTCTCACTATTGTTTTCCTGTTTCTCTTTATTATTGTGAGAATGCTGTTAAGCATTCTCACTATTATTTTCCTGTTTCTCTTTATTATTATTATTATTATATCAACTTCTTAGTTCTTCCGCCGTTTTTTGGCCTTTAACTAGTTCTGCATACTTTCACCGATTCCTACAATTTATGTATCAAAACGTTCAGCTCCTTCAGGAGATGTTGGCTATGACTTTTGGTATTTCTCACTTTTATACTTTTTAAGGCATTAAGGTTTTTGTGCAAATTATTCTCCCATTAAAAGTAATGGTAAATCCTTTCAAATCATTAAAAAGCTTCCTCCTCTTTCAAACGTAACTACTTCAGCATACTTTCAGCTAGAGACACCATTCAACCTTTAAAATGTTCACAAGACATTCAGCTATTCCCAAATGATTCAGCTTTTTCAAATATTCAGCCAATTTTGAATTATGACAGTTTGAAATACATTAAAATGTTTGCTCCTTCTTGTTTTTTATGAATGAGCAGCAAGCAGAGTGGCACACTCTGCTGGCTGCTCTTTTTCTGATATTCAACTAATTTGTCAAACAAATTCCTCTAACGTTCATATAGTTTAACTTACAGAAACAAGTTATACCTTAAAATGTAGGAAAATGTGTCCTCTTTCAGCCAATGTAACTACTAAAGAGCTCACATTGACAGATTTTCAGCTATGAGCCTTGAAGCGAGAGCAGCCTTTCAAATTCTCTCACTAACTTCAATGGAGAGGTGAGTAAAATCAGTCAGAGAAAGCAAGAAGGAACAAGATTTTGAAACTGCCGATAGAGTCGTATTTCTGACCGCACAGACATATAAAGGACATCTCTGGTTTCGTCAGAGTCTTGGGTCTCGGAAAATATCCTTATATTTTGGATTGGACGTATAGTTTTGCGTCTAGGTCAACTTGTTTGAGGTGTGGATGCTAGGTAAATGTTCGTTTTTCTCTCTGCCTAGCTCGTTAGCTATCACAGCTGCGCCATCACCGTGGCAACCAAACAAACAAGCACCAGGAAAGCAAAAGGAACACGTTTTTGAAACTGCAGGTAGAGTCGTATTTCTGACTGCACAGACATATAAAGAATATCTCTGGTTTCGGTAGAGTCTTGGGTCTCGGAAAATATCCTTATATTTTGGATTGGACATACAGTTTTGCGTCTAGGTTATCTTGTTTGAGGTGTGGATTCTAGCTACATTTCTCTTATTCTCTGCCCTCAGCGCGTTAGCAATCATAGCTGCACCATCACCGTAACGACAGACACGCACCACTCAGTCTCTCACACAGGTGATTGGTAGTTTACTTGACCATGAGAAACCCGATTACTAGCAATTGTCGGTTTATACCAATAATACGATTACTCCGTTTACATGTGTAATTAGTTATGCGATTACTCAATAAACACGTCTACATGATTCTTTTTTATTAATCGCTGTATGCTCCAAGGACAAAACTTGCACCATCATCCTTCTGCAACAAAGTGTCGCCGTGTCTTCCTGTATGGCTCTACTGCTGTATGTTTCATTCCATCAACACATTGAATCCTACTAAGAAAGCCGAGTAAACACACTCAATGGTAGGCTACATCTGCTACTGCTATTACTATCCTAACTATAATTTCAGCTGTTAAAACGATAATATTCTTGTTACGACTAGCTAGCCTACTTCTTCTGTTTAACAGTTCAGCTTTCAGCTTCTCCCGCATTGTAGGCTATTTTAGCTGTTAGCGTTGTTAGATGATGCAGTTCAGATTCCACACTGCCTCTTTCGTGTGACTCACACATTTTTTTTTATTCATTTCAGCTTTCAGCTTGCGGGTATTTTCTCATTTATCACTTTTATACTTTTTTAAATATTAAGGTTTTTGTGCAAATTATTCTCCCTTTAAAAGTAATGGTAAATCCTTTCAAATCATTGTTGGAATGCTGCTCCAGCCCCTTTCAAAAATACCTTTCGGTTGCTTTGAAGCTTCAGCTTATAACTTTCTACAAAATTTTCACAATTTTCCGCTTTTTTAGCATGGTCAGCTATCCCCATTCAGGTTTTCAGCATTCTCACTGCTGTTTCGCAGGAACAGCCGTTTCTAGTTATTATTATTATTATTATATCAACTTCTTAGTTCTTCCGCAGTTTTTTGGCCTTTAACTAGATCTGCATACTTTCACCGATTCCTACAATTTTTGTATCAAAACGTTCAGCTCCTTCAGGAGATGTTGGCTATGACTTTTGGTATTTCTCACTTTTATACTTTTTAAGACATTAAGGTTTTTGTGCAAATTATTCTCCCATTAAAAGTAATGGTAAATCCTTTCAAATAATTAAAAAGCTTCCTCCTCTTTCAAGCGTAACTACTTCAGCATACTTTCAGCTAGAGACACCATTCAACCTTTAAAATGTTCACAAGACATTCAGCTATTCCCAAATGATTCAGCTTTTTCAAATATTCAGCCAATTTTGAATTATGACAGTTTGAAATACATTAAAATGTTTGCTCCTTCTTGATTTTTATGAATGAGCAGCAAGCAGAGTGGCACACTCAGCTGGCTGCTCTTTTTCTGATATTCAACTAAATTGTCAAACAAATTCCTCTAACGTTCATATAGTTTAACGTACAGAAACAAGTTATACCTTAAAATGTAGGAAAAATTGTCATCTTTCAGCCAATGTAACTACTAAAGAGCTCACATTTACAGATTTTCAGCTATGGGCCTTGAAGCGAGAGCAGCCTTTCAAATTCTCTCACTAACTTCAATGGAGAGGTGGGTAAATCCGTCAGAGAAAGCAGGAAGGAAGACGATTTCGAAACTGCCGGTAGAGACATATTTCTGACCGCACATACATATAAAGGACATCTCTAGTTTCGGCAGAGTCTTGGGTCTCGGAAAATATCCTCATTTTATTGATTGGACGTGTAGTTTTGCGTCTAGGTCAACTTGTTTGAGGTGTGGATTGCTAGGTAAATGTTCGTTTTTCTCTCTGCCTAGCTCGTTAGCGATCACAGCTGCTCCATCGCCGTGGCAACCAAACAAACACGCACCAGGAAAGCAAAAGGAACACGTTTTTGAAACTGCAGGTAGAGTCATATTTCTGACTGCACAGACATATAAAGAATATCTCTGGTTTCGGCAGAGTCTTGGGTCTCGGAAAATATCCTTATATTTTGGTTTGGACGTACAGTTTTGCTTCTAGGTTATCTTGTTTGAGGTGTGGATTCTAGCTACATTTCTCTTATTCTCTGCCCTCAGCGCGTTAGAAATCATAGCTGCACCATCACCGTAACGACAGACACGCACCACTCAGTCTCTCACACAGGTGATTGGTACGTTCATTTGACCATGAGAAACCCGATTACTAGCAATTGTCGGTTTATACCAATAATACGATTACTCCGTTTACATGTGTAATTAGTTATGCGATTACTCAATAAACGCGTCTACATGATTCTCTTTTATTAATCGTTGTATGCTCCACGGCCAAAACTTGCACCATCATCCTTCTGCAACAAAGTGTCGCCGTGTCTTCCTGTATGGCTCTACTGCTGTATGTTTCATTCCATCAACACATTGAATCCTACTAAGAAAGCCGAGTAAACACACTCAATGGTAGGCTACATCTGCTACTGCTATTACTATCCTAACTATAATTTCAGCTGTTAAAACGATAATATTCTTGTTACGACTAGCTAGCCTACTTCTTCTGTTTAACAGTTCAGCTTTCAGCTTCTCCCGCATTGTAGGCTATTTTAGCTGTTAGCGTTGTTAGATGATGCAGTTCAGCTTCCACACTGCCTCTTAATTTTGTGTGACTCACACATTTTTTTTAATTAATTTCACCTTTCAGCTTGCGGGTATTTTCTCATTTATCACTTTTATACTTTTTCAAATATTAAGGTTTTTGTGCAAATTATTCTCCCTTTAAAAATAATGGTAAATCCTTTCAAATCATTGTTGGAATGGTGCTCCAGCCCCTTTCAAAAATACCTCAGAATCAGAATCAGAAAGGGATTTATTCGCCATGAAAGTTTGCACAGACAAGGAATTTGCTTTGGCAGGAAGGTGCATACAATAAACATATACCTAAAATTTAAATATGTGGACTAACTATACTGAGGGTACATAAACTAGCAGTACTAAGTGGGATAAATATAAGTTGCCGTAAATTACAATATAAAAATATAAAAATACAAAAATACAAATATTACAAAAAATACAAATGTACAAGATACCATGTTATGGTGCAGTGCAAAAGCAGTGTTTTAGGCAATAAGTCATTTGAGTCAGTGTGGTCCCTTGGCCTTGTTGAAGAGGCCAACAGCGGAAGGGAAGAAACTGTTCTTGTGGCGTGAGGTATTGGTCCTGATAGACCGCAGCCTTCTGCCGGAGGGGAGTGACTGAAACAGGGAGTGTCCAGGGTGGGAGGAGTCGGCCACAATCTTCCTCGCTCGCCTCAGGGTCCTCGAGGTGTGCAGGTCCTCGAGGGTAGGCAGATTGCAGCCAATCACCTTCTCAGCAGTACGGATGATACGCTGCAGTCTGTTCTTGTCCTTGGCAGTGGCAGCAGCGTACCAGACGGTGATGGAGGAGGTGAGGATGGACTCAATGATGGCTGAGTAGAAGTGCACCATCATTGTCTTTGGCAGGTTGAACTTCTTCAGCTGCCGAAGGAAGTACATCCTCTGTTGAGCTTTCTTGATGAGGGAGCTGATGTTCAGTTCCCACTTGAGGTCCTGGGAGAGGATAGTGCCCAGGAAGCGGAAGGACTCCACAGTGTTGACTGGGGAGTCACACAGGGTGATGGGGGTGAGTGGGGCTGTGTTCCTCCTGAAGTCCACAACCATCTCCACTGTCTTAAGAGCATTGAGCTCTAAGTTGTTCTGGCTGCACCAGGTCACCAGGTTGGCCGCTTCCCACCTATAATCAGACTCGTCTCCACCAGAGATGAGCCCAATAAGGGTGGTGTCGTCCGCAAACTTCAGGAGTTTGACGGACGGATGACTGGAGGTGCAACTGTTGGTGTACAGGGAGAAGAGCAGAGGAGAAAGGACGCAGCCCTGAGGTGATCCGGTGCTGATGGACCGGGAGTCAGAGACTTGTGTTCCCAGCTTAACGCACTGCCTTTCGGTTGCTTTGAAGCTTCAGCTTATAACTTTCTACTAAAGTTTCACAATTTTCCGCTTTTTTAGCATGGTCAGCTATCCCCATTCAGGTTTTCAGCATTCTCACTGCTGTTTCGCATGAACAGCCGTTTCTAGTTATTATTATATCAACTTATTAGTTCTTCCGCCGTTTTTTGGCCTTTAACTAGTTCTGCCTACTTTCACCGATTCCTACAATTTTTGTATCAAAACGTTCAGTTCCTTCAGGAGATGTTGGCTATGACTTTTGGTATTTCTCACTTTTATACTTTTTAAGACATTAAGGTTTTTGTGCAAATTATTCTCCCATTAAAAGTAATGGTAAATCCTTTCAAATCATTAAAAAGCTTCCTCCTCTTTCAAACGTAACTACTTCAGCATACTTTCAGCTAGAGACACCATTCAACCTTTAAAATGTTCACAAGACATTCAGCTATTCCCAAATGATTCAGCTTTTTCAAATATTCAGCCAATTTTGAATTATGACAGTTTGAAATACATTAAAATGTTTGCTCCTTCTTGATTTTTATGAATGAGAAGCAAGCAGAGTGGCACACTGCTGGCTGCTCTTTTTCTGATATTCAACTAAATTGTCAAACAAATTCCTCTAACGTTCATATAGTTTAACTTACAGAAACAAGTTATACCTTAAAATGTAGGAAATATTGTCCTCTTTCAGCCAATGTAACTACTAAAGAGCTCACATTGACAGATTTTCAGCTATGAGCCTTGAAGCGAGAGCAGCCTTTAAAATTCTCTCACTAACTTCAATGGAGAGGTGGGTAAAATCCGTCAGAGAAAGCAAGAAGGAAGACGATTTCGAAACTGCCGGTAGAGACATATTTCTGACCGCACAGACATATAAAGGACATCTCTAGTTTCGGCAGAGTCTTGGGTCTCGGAAAATATCCTTATTTTTTGGATTGGACGTATAGTTTTGCGTCTAGGTTAACTTGTTTGAGGTGTGGATTCTAGCTACATTAGTTATTCTCTGCCCAGCTCGTTAGCGATCACAGCTGCTCCATCGCCGTGGCAACCAAACAAACACGCAGAAGGACCACGTTTTTGAAACTGCAGGTAGAGTCGTATTTCTGACTGCACAGACATATAAAGAATATCTCTGGTTTCGGCAGAGTCTTGGGTCTCGGAAAATATCCTTATTTTTTGGATTGGACGTACAGTTTTGCGTCTAGGTTAACTTGTTTGAGGTGTGTAAGTATGCTTCCAAGATGTATGCTTCCAAGATGGCGCCGATGATGGCTGCCTCGGTCGTTAGGTGCGCTCTTTTTTGTCTTGTTTTGTCTGTTAATTCAGTGTTCTGCCAAGATTTCCGGGGTTCTCTAACTAGAGAAGTACTTCTAAACATCAGGACTACAACTCCTGTGGATTTATTTCCCACTTTTCTGCTTCCAGCGGCGGAATTAGTGGGAATTATAGTCAAAGCCACCCTCGGCTTTGTCCTAGCAGCGAAGCGCCGTAGGAGAGGCAAACGAGCCGGTGCTCTGGTGCGACTCCGTCGGCGTGGGGCACGCACAGCGTTACCGGGGATATTTCTCTCCAACGTGCGTTCACTGAGCAACAAACTGGATGAACTTCAGCTACTGGTGTGGAAAAACAGACTTTCATTCATCTTCCGTTTTGTGCTTTACGGAGACATGGCTGAGTGAACTGATCCCAGACTCTGCGCTACAGCTAGCAGGTTTCAAACTGCTGAGAGCGGATCGTAACCCTGTGCTCTCTGGCAAAACGAAAGGCGGTGGTATTTGTTTTTACATTAACAGTGGCTGGTGTGAAGATGTGACAGTGATTCTGCAGCACTGTTCTCCTGATCTGGAATCATTTTTTATTAACTATAGATCTTTTTACTCGCCACAAGAGTTTGCATCATTCATTCTGGTTGGCGTCTACATGCCTCCGCAGGCTAGCGTTAACGAGGCTCAACGTGTGCTCGCCAGCCAGATACTGAGTGTGGAGCATGAAAATCCGGATTCCTTGGTTATTGTGCTAGGCGACTTTAACAAAGGCAATCTCACTCAAGAACTCCCAAAATATAGACAATTCATCAAATGCCCTACCAGAGAAGGAAACACCCTGGATCACTGCTACTCTACAATCAGCAAAGCATACCATGCGGTCCCCCGAGCAGCACTGGGTCACTCTGACCACGCCATGGTCCACCTGATTCCTGCATACAGGCAGAAGCTAAAGCGCTGTAAGCCTGCTGTGAGGACATCAAAACAGTGGACCAGTGAAGCTATGGAGGATCTGCGGGCGTGCTTGGACTGCACTGACTGGGACATGTTCACGACTGCTACCAATAGTCTGGATGAGCTCACAGAGGCTGTGACATCATACATCAGCTTCTGTGAGGACTGCTGTATACAAACACGCACCAGGGTAAGCTACAACAACGACAAACCCTGGTTTACAGCTAAACTCAGAAGGTTGAGGTCAGAGAAAGAGGCCGCGTTTAGGAGTGGGGACAAAGACAGTTTCAAGGAGTCAAAGAACAGGTTTAGCAAGGCGGTGAGGGAGGCTAAACGACTGTACTCAGAGAGGCTAAAACACCAATTCTCTGCAAACGACTCTGCTTCTGTCTGGAGAGGGCTCAGGCAAATTACCAACTACAAGCCCAGAGCCCCCCACTCCACTAACGACTCCCGCCTGGCCAACGACCTGAATGAGTTCTACTGCAGATTTGAAAGACAATTGGACAGTCTTGAACTACCCCTTCCCACCCAGGAGGCCTCCCACCTCCCCCCCTCTACAGTGACGACTCTCTCCATTCAGGAGGGTGAAGTTAACAGACTTTTCAAGAGGCAGAACCCCCGCAAAGCAGCTGGGCCGGACTCTGTCTCTCCAGCCACCCTCAAGCACTGCGCTGACCAGCTGTCTCCGGTGTTTACCCACATCTTTAACACCTCCCTTGAGACATGCCATGTGCCAGCCTGTCTCAAGTCCTCCACCATCATCCCTGTGCCCAAAAAGCCAAGGCCAACAGGACATAATGACTACAGACCCGTCGCCCTGACCTCTGTGGTAATGAAGTCTTTCGAGCGCCTGGTGCTGGCACACCTTAAATCCATCACTGACCCTCTACTGGACCCCCTGCAGTTTGCCTACAGAGCCAACAGGTCTGTGGACGATGCAGTTAACATGGCCCTCCACTTCACCCTACAGCACCTGGACTCCCCAGCATCCTATGCCAGGATCCTGTTTGTGGACTTCAGCTCTGCCTTCAACACCATCATCCCCGCCCTGCTTCAGGACAAGCTCTCCCAGCTGAACGTGCCTGATTCCACCTGCAGGTGGATCACAGACTTCCTGTCTGACAGGAAGCAGTGCGTTAAGCTGGGAACACAAGTCTCTGACTCCCGGTCCATCAGCACCGGATCACCTCAGGGCTGCGTCCTTTCTCCTCTGCTCTTCTCCCTGTACACCAACAGTTGCACCTCCAGTCATCCGTCCGTCAAACTCCTGAAGTTTGCGGACGACACCACCCTTATTGGGCTCATCTCTGGTGGAGACGAGTCTGATTATAGGTGGGAAGCGGCCAACCTGGTGACCTGGTGCAGCCAGAACAACTTAGAGCTCAATGCTCTTAAGACAGTGGAGATGGTTGTGGACTTCAGGAGGAACACAGCCCCACTCACCCCCATCACCCTGTGTGACTCCCCAGTCAACACTGTGGAGTCCTTCCGCTTCCTGGGCACTATCCTCTCCCAGGACCTCAAGTGGGAACTGAACATCAGCTCCCTCATCAAGAAAGCACAACAGAGGATGTACTTCCTTCGGCAGCTGAAGAAGTTCAACCTGCCAAAGACAATGATGGTGCACTTCTACTCAGCCATCATTGAGTCCATCCTCACCTCCTCCATCACCGTCTGGTACGCTGCTGCCACTGCCAAGGACAAGAGCAGACTGCAGCGTATCATCCGTACTGCTGAGAAGGTGATTGGCTGCAATCTGCCTACCCTCGAGGACCTGCACACCTCGAGGACCCTGAGGCGAGCGAGGAAGATTGTGGCCGACTCCTCCCACCCTGGACACTCCCTGTTTCAGTCACTCCCCTCCGGCAGAAGGCTGCGGTCTATCAGGACCAATACCTCACGCCACAAAAACAGTTTCTTCCCTTCCGCTGTTGGCCTCTTCAACAAGGCCAAGGGACCACACTGACTCAAATGACTTATTGCTTAAAACACACTGCTTTTGCACTGCACCACAACATGGTATCTTGTACATTTGTATTTTTTGTAATATTTGTATTTTTGTATTTTTATATTGTAATTTACGGCAACTTATATTTATCCCACTTAGTACTGCTAGTTTATGTACCCTTAGTATAGTTAGTCCACATATTTAAATTTTAGGTATATGTTTATTGTATGCACCTTCCTGCCAAAGCAAATTCCTTGTCTGTGCAAACTTTCATGGCGAATAAATCCCTTTCTGATTCTGAAGTACCCTGCATCACCTGCATGACCCTTTTTCTCAATTGTTTTTGAGACTTAAAATAATTGTCAGTTTTTGGTGTTTTGTGTCAGCTGTTGGTGCCATTCCTAGCAGACGTCAGGAAAGCCTACATCACCACTGCAGTGTACCTCCAGAAGCTCCCCTTGGCCAGTCCGACTCTGACAGCCCTGTCTGCTCTGGACCCTCTTCTGAGAGGCCACTGACAGGCAACCATCCAGTTGAAGAGGTAAGAATAACATTTAAAGTTGTTTTTTTTGCCATATTACCTGGTACTTTGGGTTTTTTGTTCTTTGTGTCCTTACACTGATTTCAAATTCTCATCCATTTCTTGGCAGGCTGAGTGGTATGCTGAGGCACCTCTTGCCAGCAGACCAGGACATCCAGAGAGAACTTGTGCGGTTCAATGTTGACCTGGCCAGCCCCAGTTTCAAGGAGGGAGAGAGCATTGTGGAGTGGTGGGGTCATGTCTTTGACCAGCCAGATAAGTACCCCTCCCTGAGTGCAATGGTTAAATGTTGCCTCCATCTTTCATGGACCAAGAGTTGAGTCGTCTTTTAGTTTGATGAATGATGTAATTGACCAAAGGAGTGGCAACATGAATGTACCAACATTTAATGCAATCCAGACGGTCAAGTACACCCTGCAGTCCAGGGGGAAGACAGCCATGCAGCTCTTCAGAAGGGACGATGTGAAGTTTGGGGAGGTGGACAGAACACTATGCAAGAACATCAACTCTGCAGCAGCCTCATACAAACGCCAGCAGAAGATGAATCAGAAAGAAAAGCAGCAGCAGCAGAGCAAGTATGGCTCCCAAGCATCTGGCAGTGCTCAGCAGGCCAAGAAACAGAAGGCTGAAGAAGAGAAAAGGGCGAGGCTGAGACATGTGGCAAAACAGCGAAAGCGGGCCATGGAGACACTGGTGGTTCAGGCAAAGAAGAAATAAATGATCTCGTTCTGAGAGTATTACGAACTGTAATGTAAATTGTTATCTTTGCCAATAAAATGTATTAAAATCTGAATTACATAACATTGTATTGGCTGTCAATCATGATGGAAGAGTAGACAAGTTAAGTTACAGCATGTCCATCTCTTGTGGGGGTTATGCATTAAGCCATTTGTGGTGCCTTTACTACATTGTGCCTCATATACTGTAAATGTTAGACCCAGTGACAGGCTGGCATGAAATGGCTTGCATAATACTTAGTAAGGAGGCCATAATAATTTTTGACTCATGCCTGAAGTTAAGTTTCTCCAGCTCTCCCCAGGTTGGCAAAAAACTATCTCAAAATGCATCAGATTGATGCTTGAAAATATGGAATATTAATTTTCTTACGGGGGAGCATGCCCCCGGACCCCCCTAGAGGGGTAATATCCTTCTCACCTTTTTCACCCGTGACCCGTTTTCATGCCTGAAAGTAGTGCCTTCATAAGACTAGTCAGCTGACTAAACCTGGTCTCAGTCTCACTTTTCCCTACAAGGCCCCAGAATCTGTCCACTCTCTCCTCCTGGGTTAAGTCCTTGCTGTCTGTGACCTGGTAGTCTGTGAACTCCTCTCGCAGTATATCAGGATCAAGCCTCAGTTGTGGAAACATGCAACCTAGCCTTGTCACTATGTGGTGTGAACAGATTTCCAACACAATATCAGTTAGCTTATGTTACTATACTTCATACTTAAATGTACAGAGCCAGGATTCTTACAACAATAAGATCATTTGAGGGGGTAGGTAAATCACAAGGTCAACCTAATTCAGGAGAGATGTCCAGGCGAGAGGCTGGGTCCAACACCTTCAGGTCACGGAGCAGCTGTGAGTCTAAGGGAAAGACCTTCAGCATCTTCCCAATGACTTCCACATAGAAAGCTCTCACTGTCCTAAGAGCACAATTATGATAGAAGCATGTATTAACAAGGAATTATGAAGACAAATGAAGCATGCATTATTACTGAAGTTATAACTTACTGATATATTTTTTCCATTAACATGGAGGGCAGTTCTTCATTGTCAAGGAATGTTCTGGCCTCAGACCCAATGAAGAGATCCTCATTTGCTAGCTGGTGTTCATGTCCATATGATACTTCACTGATTGGAATATCCACAATTGATCTAGCTGGAACAATGTAGCCCAAATATCTCTTGACCAGTCTTGTCATCTCACTGTGGAGCTTATGGATCATGACACTCTCTGCCTATTTGGAAAACATGGGTAAACTTAAAAAAACAAACATTTATTTATATGTATATAATGCTAGATCTCCACCATTCATTCATTCTACCTGGAAGGCAGTGTTGAAAGCAACCAATGGCTTAAGAGCGGCATTCAGAAACAAAAAATAGAACTTGATCTCAGGATCATTGAAGTAGCCTGCCAGGTTCCGGATTTTAGCACTCCTCTCATCCTCTTGACTGTCAAAGTAAGCCTGCAGAGCAGCCCATTGATTCAGCACTCTTTGTATGCATGTGTGGAGGCTGAGCCATCGTGTACTGCAGTATCTGAGCAGATTCAGATTATCCGTGTCTGTGAACTCCACAAACTCTTTGTACACCTCACTTCTCTTGGCACTACAGGAAACACAATCAACAAAAAATAAGGACATGAAAATGTACATGAATAGTGTATAAACTGAGTTATCATACCCTAAATATACAGAGAACAGATTAACTAACAGAAAAACCTTTCTTATTTTATACTTACCTTTTATGGAAGTAAGTAAGTAAGTAATGATGGCCTTCATGCTACAGCCTGTGGCAAGTGGGGCAAGGTGGTATATGCAACCCACATCCTGAACATAGGGTTGACTAGCTTTTAGTTTGGTGATGACTAAATGATGCTTTCCTTTCATAACGCTGCAGTTGCCAGAAGGCCACCAGGTTATCCCATGGGATTCCTCTATTTCTGTCACAATCAGACAAATACATTTTTTGTAAACATTCATGCCATCGAATTAAAATGAGCCTTGAGTGAATTCTTCATTGTGTAAATAAACTCACCTCAAAGTGGTTTCCAGCTTCTCATAAATATTGTCTGCTGTACCCACATTGCAGACTGGCATGTCAATAAATTTAGTCACAACCTCAAGACTGTTCTCATCATACACTCTTGCCAGTATTACAAGTTGCTTTTCTGTCTGCATGTTGTTTGACTCATCACAAAGCAATCCAAATGGCTGGGTCTGGCAGATTTTTTTGACCTCATCATCAAGCTCTGGGGCAATGGCACCTAACAAATAATTAGAAGAAAAATAAGTGGTCAAAGATTCAAAATAAGATGATGATGTATTAAAGTTTGTGTTTTGTTTATAGACAGATCAGGCCCGGCCCTGAGAGACAGATGAACTTACCTTTAAGAAGCTGAGTTGTTTTCGTCTTTCCAGAGGAGTATTTTCTAGCTATGGCAGAATCTGGGAACATGCCTGCCACACTTGCATTAAAATCATCAGAAAAAGAAAAAGGAACGTTTTTTTGGGCAATCAACATTGCCATTTTCAGTTCACTCTGTAACACGGTGTCTGCCTCCGTCCGTCCCATAGTTACAAAGCTTGAAATAGCTTGTGTGCCCTTGTGGGCCTCCGCAGCGCGACTGTGCTGTTGGGATTTTATGTGCTGTCTAACATCATTTTTCCTACCGTGTGCGACACTACAATCGACGTGACACACTTTGCAGAAGGCGTGGGAATTGTCGATGCGGCTTGCTGATATGAAATAAAATATATATGTATTTTTTCCTTTTTTTTTTTTTTTTGCGGGAGAGAATGTCCAAACGGTGCGTGTCCACTATTGCGGAGCTGTATGTACTTTATGTAAATGAGGAGCGTGAAAACACTAGCGTTAGCCAATTGGATTAGTTTCTTGTTTCTTGTAAGGCGGTCTGGACCTTGATAAGTATCACTCCCTCCTCAAATCCTTCTCTTCTCACATAACTGGTGCTAAAACCCTCTACTTTCTGAACAAAATTAACTCTGCTTCAAACCCCCACAAACTTTTCTCTACCTTCTCCACCCTTCTTAACCCACCTCCCCCACCCCCTCCCTCCACCCTGACAGCAGACGACTTCTCCTCCTTCTTTGAGAAAAAAGTCGCCGACATTAGCAGTCGGTTCCCTAAACCCACCTTTCCTACCCTCTCACCCTCCATGACTGACCCAACTAAATGTCTAAACTCTTTTTCTCCCCTGTCTGAGGCAGAGATCTCTGACCTCATTCTCTCTCATCGCCCCACCTCCTGTCCCCTTGATCCTATACCCTCCCCTCTCTTTCAAACCATCTCCCCCTCCATCATAACTTTTCTTCTCCATGTCCTAAACTCCTCTCTCACCTCTGGCACCTTCCCCTCTGCCTTCAAACAGGCTAGAGTTACCCCTCTACTCAAAAAACCCTCCCTTAACCCTGCCGTTCTCCAGAACTACAGACCGGTATCACTGTTACCCTTCCTTTCAAAAACAATTGAACGTGCTGTATCTAACCAACTGTCTAACTTTCTCTCTCAGAACAACCTGCTTGACCCCAACCAATCGGGCTTCAAGACTGGCCACTCCACAGAGACTGCCCTCCTTTCAGTCACCACTGCCCTCCAGTCTGCCAGAGCGGCTTCCAGGTCATCCGTTATCATTCTGCTGGACCTTTCTGCAGCGTTTGATACGGTTAACCACCAGATCCTGCTCGCCAGACTTTCTGAGATGGGCATCACTGGCACTGCACTCCAGTGGATCTCATCCTACCTGTCGGGAAGATCCTACCAGGTTTCCTGGGGAGGCAAACTGTCGGGCCCTCGCCAGCTCTCCACTGGTGTCCCACAGGGCTCCGTCCTTGGACCCCTCCTCTTCTCTCTGTACACCACCTCACTTGGACCAATCATCACCTCCCATGGCTTCTCCTACCACTGCTACGCTGACGACACGCAGCTGTACCTGTCGTTCCCCCCGACCGATCCGGGGATCTCAGCTAGGATTGAGGCCTGCCTCACAGACATCTCCGCCTGGATGACCGAGCACCACCTCCAGCTGAACCTCGCCAAAACAGAACTTCTCATCATCCCGGCTAAACCCTCCATCTCCCACGATCTCTCAATCACCCTGGGATCTGCGACGGTGACCCCTTCATCCTCTGCCAGGAACCTTGGGGTTACCATGGACGACGAGCTCTCCCTCACGGCCCACATTGCTGCGGTCTCCCGGTCGTGTAGATTCACCCTCTACAACATCCGGAAGATCAGGAGATACCTGTCTGAGCACTCCACCCAGCTGCTAGTCCAAGCACTCGTCCTCTCCAAGTTGGACTATTGCAACTCTCTGCTCGCTGGTCTCCCAGCATGTGCAACCCGCCCTCTTCAGAGGATTCAGAACGCGGCGGCCCGCCTGGTCTACAATCTACCCAGACGCTCCCATGTTACCCCGCTCCTCATCTCTCTCCACTGGCTACCTATCATGGCCCGTATCAGATTCAAGACCCTGGTATTGACCTTCCGAGCAGTGAACGGGACTGCACCCGTCTACATCAAGTCTCTCCTGCAGCCTTACACCCCCACCCGCCACCTACGGTCTTCTTCAGACAACCGCCTGGTGGTCCCACCGCTCAAGACCGCCCGGTCCCAACACAAGCTCTTCTCCTGTCTGGCCCCCCAGTGGTGGAATCAACTCCCCACCTCCATCAGAGACACTGACTGTCTCTCCACCTTCAAGAAAAGGCTCAAGACGCACTTGTTCCGGGAGTACAACGGTACTTAGGAACGGTTCGCTTGACCCGATGTTAGTTTCCTCAAGGATCACAATGACTCTTGCTTAGAGACTTGTTGCTCTTGTGGTTAGTGGTAACTGATTAAAATTTTTGGTTCTCGCTGTGATATATTGTTTTATTACTGTTGCTTGCTTTTTCCCACAGGTACACTTGCACTTATAGCTGTTCATGTTGTTTGGTTGTGACTTGTTTAACTACATGCTCTTATGGTTCTTCCCTTTGGCACTTACTTTGGTTGTTCACAATGTGTGCTTCATGTTTTGGCTACTCGCGATGTTTTTTGGCTATCTTGTTGTTATGATCAGTGACCTATGCACTTTGTAAAGCTCTCTCTTGGAAGTCGCTTTGGATAAAAGCGTCTGCTAAATGAATAAATGTAAATGTAAATGTTGTAACGTAGCAACCGTTGGTCATGGTAAACATTTCTAGGTTTTACAATTTCAAGATGTAGAACCAAACTTATCGTATGTGTCTGCACCCCCAGTTCTGTTCCGAACAAAGTTACGTAATGTGACGATCCTGAATTTAAAGATTACATTAAAATAATAATGCATGGTGCTGGGTTGCCAATGTTATCAGTGTCCCTGGTGTTTTTTATATATTAAATTCAGTCTCGTCACATTACGTGACTGTTCTGTGCCACTGCTAGCTCGCTAGCCCAGCCTACAAACGACTGGTTGAGTGACCGGTGGCGTAACATGTATTCTTCTGTAATCTTGCACTAGTAAAATATTCAGTATTTTTACACAAATTGTTGTGTGAAAGTGGTATTTTGATCGATATTGTGAGTACATGAACCCACGTCTGCAGTCTGCACGCTTGGCCATGACTACAACAGTGACCTTAGAGAACTACAACTCTGTATTAACTTGTGTAACACGCCCCCGAGCGTGGTGGTACTGTGGGAAGGCAAGCGGTGCAGAGTGTTAAGAAACACTGTAGTGGACACAGGCTCTGGTTGCGGTCACAAATGGGTTGAAAATTGTATGATGAGTAGGATTGCGTTTCATACAAGATCTGGCAACTGGACAACATTGGAATAATATATTTATGTGAACATTTATATAACAAGGTTTGGCCATACAAATTACGGGAGTTTCACGGGAGAAATGACAAAACGGGAGGGGGGCGGGAGATAGGTGTGAAATACGGGAGACTCCCGGAGAAAACGGGAGTGTTGACAGGTATGGTGCTCATATCACAGTATATTCCAGACAGACTTGCTTTCTGCTGGGGTTTTCACACCGCATTGCCTTGAACACATAGAAGAGGCAGCACGGTCTCTCTTCAACCAGGTCCTTATATACTTTTGAGGATCAAACATGGAAGTAGGGGGGCCATTGATATTAATCATCATCAAGTTTGATATGTTTGAGATCAGTAGGACAGCCCTCTTGTCTGAGCTTATATTGTTCATGAGGCTAAAGTTCCTCTCACACTCTGCTGTGCTGACAGGGAATGTTTTCATACAGTTCATGAGTGGTTATAGGTCCTTGGGCTCACTATTGGGCTCTTCCAGTAGGTCTCGCATCCCATTCAGTGCTTGGTCTGTGCACAAGTTAAATCGCTTGCCCAGTCGCTTAACTTGTTCTTCACAATGGCGAATGCTGGGGTTTGATGGCCATTTACTCTGATCAAGGATGCTGAAGTCCTTGATGACCTCATCTTCGAAAGACAAGCGTTGCTCAAGATGGTTCACAAGGCTTTGTAAGAACTGGCCTGGATTGAATGACTTCAGCTTTGCATTTCCTTCCAGGGCTATAGAGCGATACTCCCCAGTCTCTTTTGCTTCTAAAGCCTCACAGTATTTTTCACCTGGACTCTCTTTGAATGACTGTATCACTCTGAGCGTTTCAGCAGATGCTCTGCTCTGAGGAGTTATTGAATGAGCTTGAAGCTCCTGTGACAGGAGACTTAGTTCATGGAGAGTGTCATACATGAGCCCAAGGTCACAGATAAATTCAAGACTTTTAAAACACGATATAATAAACCTCTGTACATTTGTTTCTCTTTGGTGAAACTCATCTCATCAGAACACGTATTCTTAAAGTGCTGCACAAGACCTCCCAGGGATGTCCAAACAGCACGAATAGTACGAAAGCTACTGGCCACCCAGTGTACATCCAAGACTCTGCCAATGCGAAGAAGTTGTGAGCCTACTTCAGCTGCTGCATCTTTGAGTTCACGTTAATTTTTGTTTGACATACTATACAGAGAATATAGCTTCTGCATAAATATTTTAAAATGATTGACACCTGTTACCTCATCAACTGCATTTGACACAGCTAATTCAAGTCTATGGTTCATACAGTGCCATACAAAGAGCTTTGGGAATCTCGAGGTCAACCTGGTTGCTACTCCTGACTTCTTTCCTAACATGACACTGGCTCCATCAGATACAAATGTTACCCAGTTTTCACGAAGCCACTCTTCTGTAAAGCCAGCATTCGTTAAACAGGTGAGTAAAGCCTGCTCTATGCCATTTGCTCTCTGATTTTCTAGTTCAACAAGTTCAAGGAATATGAACTCAGGGCTTTCTTCTTGAATTGACGCTTTAACAGAAACTGTCATGACAGGTTTGTGACTTAAAGAAGAGGCCTCGTCAATTAGGACAGCTAACTTAGTCGATGATCTCATTATGCTACTGACAATTTTGCTCTGCATCTCACTGGCAACATGATGTATTATTTGTGTTGCACTGTAACGTGAATGAAGTATTGAGCCCATCTTTACACCATTCAGTTCCTGCAGCTCAATGAGGCTCTCATGGTCAGAAAAGGGTCTGTTCTTTTTGGCCAAATGGTAGGCTGTTCGAACACAGCTTCGGTTTCTTTCATGTAGGACTCAGTCATAACCCCCACTGCATTCTCAATGGCCGCTTCTTTCTGTTGTTCTTCCACCTTCACAGCTTGAGTGTGTGCCTTGGACAAAGCATGTTTCCTGACCTTATTTCTCAAGGCTGACAGACTTGTTTCTCTACTTGCCTGAGAAGACACTTGAATTTCAAAGTTCATCCATTCTCTTGAAAGTGATACACTTTGCTCCTTGTTGATCGCAATGGAGTTCACACTGCTACAGACCAGACATCCTGTGAAGCATAAACAAACAATGTAACTACTGTATCCACAGCTGTATGTGTGCATGGTCCATTTCTCCCAAATACATACAAGTACACACACACACAATATTAATGTGTGTCCACTGTTTCAGAAGCTACCCAAACTAACAATATACATAAACCAACCCAGTTTTTTGTTTTTGGATCCCAACCAGGGGTTCTTAAAATCCTCTTTTTGTTTGACAGTCCACGGGTCAGGCCAGTCATTATTGATGTCTAAAAGAAGAACAAAAGTGATTGAAATATAGGATATAAAAAGGCATGTACATTTAGCTTAAAGTGTACATAATCTAGCTAGTTCATGTTGTTTTTGCAAGTTTCACATAAATCTGCTAAAATCGAGGCTAAACAATGCTAGCCTACTACTGTCATAGCTGCCTGTAACGAACGGCCAAACCGGTCACATCATTCTTTCCTGAAATAAAACACTTTACTGCTACAAACAAATTCTTCATAATAAAATGTTTGACTTTTAATTGACAATATTGACAACACATATTAAGAAACTTGTCTTTACTCATAATATCGTCTCCGATTTCATTTTGAAGCGTTAAATCTAACACTGTAGGCAATCTCCCATGGTATCCTCTCTGGCTCCGCCTCGGAAAACAATGGCTGCCGTTGCTGACGATACATTTATTTTTCACTGACAGTGACCCCTTAACCAATGATATGTGCTTTGAGCTTAAGTTGTCATGAGTATCCGGCAGTTTTCAGAAATAAAATCGGTGATTGGACAGCAAAGATATTAAGGCGGGAACCATGAATTTTATGTCCCATATTTGAATGGTCCGGTAGGAAAGGGATTTATGTTAGCTAACGTTAGCTAGTCACTAATGTTCTTCAGATTGAGTAGTAGGCCTACCTAGCAGCTAGCTGTGCTCTTGAAAAGCAGGCTATCTCTGGTGTACGGGGATGGATTTTGTGTACAAGATAAATGTAAATGTCGGGAAAAGAAAGTTGGGGCAGACGCTTAGCATATTTTAAGGGACAAAATAAAGTTGAAAGTAATAAATATGGATCGCAGCCAATAATTGATGTATTTTCTAAATGTCTATTCCAAATGTCTTCCTGTCTCATTGAGGTGTGCTGTGTTCATTGCCATGACTGTGTTCGCTATCATAGATAACTAGCACCACTAGAATCAGAATACTCAATTTAAAAAGTCTAAATATATTTAAAAAAACACTATAAACAGAAAACAATGGTATTATACTATTATTATGTTAGTATATATGACTACTTAGCTACTACTTGTTACAAACATCTTATAATATAGAAGTGAAACCCACCGTTGTTGACGTCTTCATCTCCTTCCCTGTCGGCATCCTCTTCAACGGGGGAGGGGAACGGAGCGAGCGCGGGCGCTGGGCTGATGTTAACGGAGCTAGCGTTAACTGTTAACAGCTCCGGTGTAGCCTCAATATCAGTAGCTGAGCTGTTTGAGGTAACGTTAGTTTTGCGAGGACGTTTGTAATTGTGAAATAAAATAGTTGTTTGAATGGCTCGCTTCATTTTACATGTTCATTAATTTTTTTGTAAAGGCGAAGAATTCAAAGTAAATTAAAACTTTTTTTTCTCCCTTATTAAGACCCGCCCTACTCTGCCTCTGATTGGCTCATCATCAGTTCTCGCGCGGAAAAACCTAACCAGCGAAGGCATCGAATACTAGCCATTGAGCCACTACTACATAATGCGCACCAGCGGTGATTGAGAAGTGGGTATACGCAATGCTGACTGAAAGAAAGTGGACTACACCATTGTAGTAACCTGAAGGTTGCCAGTTCGATTCATGGCTGTGCCAAATGACATTGTGTCCTTGGGCAAGGCACTTCACCCTACTTGCCTTGGGGGAATGTCCCTGTACTTACTGTAAGTCGCTCTGGATAAGAGCGCCTGCTAAATGACTAAATGTATACTGAAAAGTATTTATGGATTTGCATTCAATTTAATTGACGTAGCCTAAATGTCTACACAACATGCAGTCAGTATTGAACTCATGACTGAAGTCAGCCAGGATCATGATTTCCACTTATCCTAAGCTTAGCAGAAGAAAAAATACAAATGTTGTTACTTATGTTAACTACTATACAAACCAATTATCATGTGAAACACTTAAAGACAAATGGCATGGGTATTTAACATCTTAAAAATAAAATGTTTCACCTATCGTGAATGCTTGCTAGCTAGCATGCTACTGTAGCACAGCAAGCTACAGACTGTAGAGGCTATTTTTGGAAAACAAACTGAATAACTAACCTACTAATTTCTAGCTCATGTTTAGTTTCTGAATGTTTATATCCTTACGAATATCTCCCAGCACCCATAATATGGAAAAATACCTTTAGTGTAGGGTGAATTCGGGTAATCTGGGAAATTGTTTGCATACATTTTCTCATCTGAGCTTCCTGATTAACTGCTCGTTTCTATGACACCACACCAATCACGTTTTGTGATTTCAGTCACATAACATCCATGCTACAGAAAGATTCAACGTTAGTATCATCAGCGACTTCTCTCTCCAGTGTGGTTGTTGAACATGCCGCTCAGCCTGAACTCCCGCCCCTCATATTTGAGATTGTTTACATTGGCCAGTATGTATACATATTTACATTTAGTCATTTAGCAGACGCTCTTATCCAGAGCGACTTACAGTAAGTACAGGGACATTTTCCCCGAGGGAAGTAGGGTCATTTGGCACAGCTGATTCTGATTGATAGCCCGATTCCCTAACCGCGCAGCCATCTGACCCCCCCGAAACGGCTAATTTGTAAATTTGCTCCGACTTCTCGATAACCTAGGTAAAACACTCGACAACGACTTACAAAAACCCGTTGCACCACATACTCTTCTGGCGGTGAATTGTTTTCAGCACCCACAGCCTACGGAGAACCATAAACGCAGTCTATCCATCCGTATCCGTCCGTATCCGTAAGCCCACCCATCCGTAAATGGAGTCGGAGAAGCATATTGCGGCCTTTACTAGCACATCTATGCACGTAGTATCTATGCGTCATTGCTAACGTGTGCTGACATTGTGACTAGGGTTGCCACCTTCAATAGAGCTCCGGACGTCACGTGACTTTACTGTTTACTTCGCCATTTTGGCAGGAAAGTAGTAGCAAAAATGAACGGCGCCAGCACGGATTTCAACCTGTCCAAGTTCACTGTGCACTGTGTAATTCAAAAGACATAGGCAGCTATAAAGCAAAACTTGATCGATTAAACATTAGTGATCCATATAATGCTCCCAGAGTTATTTTTACGACCTTTACGAGTTAAACGGAAGGCTTCCCTGACCTTCTGTATCCAGATATTTACAACTCTATCAACTTTCATTCGTCCTACTCTGGAGAGTCTTTGAAAGCCTACAAAAGCCTGGATATAAACGGACGCAATCAGCTGGATTAGTGATGAATATTCAGCTTTGAAGTCTACCGGCTACAAATTGCTATGTGTAACGTTAATGCAGTCAGTTTTATAACTGGTATAGCTAGCTAGCGTTCGTCAACGGTTAGCTACTAACGTTGGCTAACATACATTATATCAGTGCACTTTTCATCACAAAAATGCCATTACATATTTATTACAGATAAGTCATTCCAAGAGACTGAATGATCCCCAGTTGAAGCCATGGGTGGTTGTCCGGAATTATGGGGTTCTTCTCTGGATCTTAGGAATTCTATAAAATGCTCTCCCTTTATCTTTTCCCCGATGGTTCAGGCATCCCGGCGCACAGCAGCTATCCACCATGTTGAATCAACGTTTATTGAAATAGGCAGCAAATTAAACTATGTATAATATGTATGTAAGTATATATGTATGTACACTCTGGCGCTCCACTTGGCTCTCCACCTTCGTGCCAATATGGCAATGACCGGTGCATGCTGGGATTGCGTGACGTCAACTCCCAGAGCTCTATACAGAAAAATAAGGGACGCCTGCCGCAGCAGGGGCCATCACAACTATGATAGCCTAATTATAATTTTGATTGAGATATAGGCCTATTCCTGATTGCTAAACATTTGAAATCACAACTACCATATAGCCATAAGTTTAACGTAGGCCAGCGGTTCCCAAACGTTTTAGGCCACGCACCCTTTTCTACATCCCGACTGGGTTCACGCACCCCCACACCTTAAAAAAAAAGAGCCTATTTATAGCCGCATTAAAATCGGACCAATGAGAGAACAGTTTGCTAGCGCGTGGAGTTTGTTTACAAGATTTAGTCTGCTGTTAAATGTTGCCGTGTAAACACAAACCGAACAAATTTGAACAAAAATCCCACTTTAATTTGTCGGGAAATATCAGACTGAGGCTTTAACGTATCCCAATTTTTTATTATATGGCATTTTTTGCTCGTTTCATTTTGTAAATGAAAAGAAATGGTAATTGTTTATAGAAAACATGTCGTTTTGTTCAGCTCTCAAGTCTTCTCACGACACAATGTGTTTCAGGTGTTGCATAGCAACCAATTACTTGCTAACCTCAAGTTACAATGATCAATAGAAAACGGACAACACGGCTCAGCTAAAATGGCTTTAATTTACAGTAACAACACAAGTGATTCAAACTATAGTTTCTAGTCTTCATCATCACTTTCAATAACACATTTTCACTGCTTCTGAATTTCCTCATGGCTGTTGATGTCTATCAATATCGCTCATTTTGAAGATGACGTCAGAGGGCAATACGGATCCGTATCAGACCGGCGAGGAGGGCAATACGTGGCTAGCATGACTACCCATTAGCCAATCAGAACGCTCGTACTGTTGTTGCCATATAATAATTAGTATTCTTCTGTAGACTGTATATCGGAAAATCAAGGAAACGGCTGCAGCCATCAAAAGCCCCGTTAGGCTGCCCGATATGATTGATGCGGTGGGCAGAGTTGTTGGAGCTCAGACTGTGAACTTACAACGCAGCATTGATTACAACAGGGATACGTTTGCGGCTCTGCAAAGGAAGATGGAGGACATGGAGACCTTCCTGAAGGGTGGACGTGAAAATTGAGTTGCGTCTACTCGTCAAAACAACTACCCCAATCTTATCCACTTTCGGCCCCGTAACCAGCACAGGCCCTGGCCAAGGTCGTCGCTGGAAAACAACTCCCCTGGAGAGCGCTGAAGCGAGACTATCTTGCTCCTCCCTTCCCCCCCCCCCCCCCCCCCCCCCCACCCCCCCCCCCACCGACATCTGTGGTTTGGTCTCTTCCCGGGTCATGACCAAGGATGTCTCCTGGCCAACACAATCTGCATAGGGAGAATCGGACTGATTGTGGCCTAGGTCGAGGGCGCCAACCCAGACCTACTCACACATTAACTTTCACCTACTACAGATATCACCACCCCCATCCAACACCTTCGCCTGCTTGTTTCCCCAGGGTGGCTGGCGGGTCTGTGTCCAGCGCCTACCATGGCTGCAGGTCCAGATGCTGCTTGTCTTCCCCCCCCCACTCCCCGTTGCAAGTCATGTGTTTTTGTAAATGTTGTTGTGCTTATGTGCTGAGGTTTTTGTCTGTTCCCACACTGTACTCCTCTAGGAGCATTGTCTGGGTGTTGCCTTTTTCTCTCCTCCTCTCTCCTCATGTTATGCTGTAACTTTCTAGTTGGCGCCGAAAATGGCTGCCTAGGTAGGCTCTCCTGCCAAAGTAAATTCCTTGTCTGTGCAAACTTTCATGGCGAATAAAAACTCATTCTGATTCTGATTCATTATTACACCTTTAGACCACCATTACATTTTTCCTCTCGCGCACCCCGTTGAGGCAGCTCGCGGTGTGTATCAAATCATTGTTCATCATTGTTTATTGCATTAGGCTAAATGTTGACGCTTATGCATTTAAGTTGATTTTCTATAAATGTAGCCTACATATTGAACTGATGAGAATAAAAATTTGAATGTCCGTGGTAAATCATCGTTTTCCTGTTGGGTCAGTTCTACAGGAACATCTGGTTAAGCAACAACACGGTCTAAGCCTGACAGTTAGCCTGCCCTGGACCAGGCTAGATTCGAAGCATAAGTTACCATAACATAACTGAGTTCGAACAACGTTAAGCTAGCTTAATGTAACCGAATAAACTAGAAATGAGTCAGACTAACTGACATAAGTCTGGCTTATTTGGTAAACTCGCTTTATGGAACAGGCCTCTGCTTCCTTTCTTGGTAGTGCTGTTGTTGACAGTAACGTTGCAGTAGGAGTGAATAGGGTTACTTTTCGACTGATCCCCCTGACATTACTGATATGCGTAACCCACACAGGCAACCAGTCTTTTTTATATGACATTTTCTCAAGAGCTATTCCTGAGGGGGACACCAAAATTACTTCTGTAACACATAGCCTACATTGTAATATGTTAAATGTATATTATTAATTTTATTGAAATTTCCTTATGTTTACAGTGATTTATTGGGGGGGACAAATCCCATTTTCCCCAGGATGGGGGGGTCGTGTCCCCCCCGGGATTTCCGCCTATGAGTAGGCTCAATTGCTCAAATGATTGGAGAGCAGATAGCCGACAGTATTATATCTCGTTTTAACCCACCTAGCCTGGGGCCAGACACATACAGCAACCCACATACTGACAGTATCACTCTGAATTGACCTTCACAATCTTCAATTGATTGGTCACGCACAGAAACGTCAAGGAGCCTCCATCTTTCAGAGGGGATGGATTTGACTCAGTTGACATCGAGGAGTGGGAAGACCTGATGAGGGCCTATGTTAAGAAGGGAAACATGAATACTGACGAACATGTTGAGGAGATACTTGTTCACCTGCGGGGCAGAGAAAAACACATAGGCAAATTTGGGTTGATTATAACCTTGATTCTTTTTATTCATGAAAATGTTATGAATTTCCAACAGAATTATAACTTTTCTTAGTGGGATGTTTTTGCCAAAGTTTCAAGGATTAGTGATGTACTAGCTTAATAATTAACAATTGTGTTTTTTATGACAATGTTAAATGAGTAAATGGTTATCACCCTGGCCTCTTTGCTTGTGTCTGCAGCTGTTTTAGGTAACTAGCATAGCTATCTCCCAGAAGTTGACGAGCTGCTAAACTAATGTTCTACTAGTCTTGCGTGTGTTCGTGACATTAGTGACGTTTCTGACTGTGGCTAGCTAGTTAGCCACAGTAGCTTCAATTTTCACCACAAAAACTTAAATTAAGCCTAAACCGTGCAACGAACGTAAAATCCAATACAAGCAACACAATCGTGACCAAGACAAACATTTTGACACCAATGTTGTCTATGTAGTGCAGACATTTACGGAGCCTTAGGGGTGGGAAAATAAAGAATAAGAATAATATGTGAGATTACAATAGGTTGTGCTATTACCAAAGGCAAGTAAACCTAATAATACAAACAAAACAAAATCAAATTTGAAAAAGGTCCTCCAAGTTACAGTATATTCAAGTTACAGTCAGATGATGCGTGGGGCAGTATAGATGATCTTATCATGTTCATAAAATTGGATATATGGCATAACTAGCGATGCCACACGTGTTGCTGCCATTCCTGATCATTCGCATGAAGCCACCCTCTCCCCATCCAGTACCCCAGCTAAATGGGAAAGAACAAAAATGGGCAGAGTTCCAAAACAGGAGACCTTAAACATACAGTGTGTAGTTTACAAAACATAAAATAATACACAATTTGAACATAAACAACATTTAACAAAAGGAATAGTGAGTAAGAAAGCTACTCCCACCTGTTCTTAATGATCCAGTAGTCTTTTCCTCCCTCGGAGCCATAGCCAACCAACAGCGCAGCATGGCTTAGGTTGTTAGGATTGCAGCTTGGTTCCTCATATATGCCTATTACACAAACACACATTGTTGAATGACAGTTTTAGAAATACGTAAACATGAAAAACAACAACCTAAGGAGACATTCTGATTAACCTGAACTGTAGAAGAGGAAGCTTAGGTGATCTGCATCCAAGGCTATTGTAATTGGACCGATGGTTGCCACTGCATTAGCCAGGGCTTGCACGTCTCCCTTAGGGATAAACCTGTAATCACTGATATGGGCAACCGACTGATGGCTGTCATAAAAACATGGCTGGGTGTCCTGGAGATAGAAAAACAGGACTGTTACTTTTGTGGCTTGAAAAAGAATAATGGTGGTGTATCAAGACAGCCTCTTACCACTGATGTGTATGGATACGTGCTGGTTGATTGAAGACCATTGCTGACCACATAATCATAGGCGTTTGCCATCCAGGCACCACTACAACCATAGGTACCATAAGGCTTGGAGCAGTCTACCAGGTTCTGCTCACTCAAAGACAACTGCTGACCTGTTCTCTTGAAGACTTGTCCCTCTATGGCTCCTGTAGTGCTAAATGCCCAGCAAGAGCCACAGTAGCCCTGAAGAAAGGACATCAAAACAGTTTGTACAACTGAAAATGTAAATGTCATCACAGATCTAATTAGTTAAGCAGCAAACAGGATATATAATAAACAAAACCAAAGACATGTACACATCTATGAGTCAATAGCAGTGGTCATTTGTGTTCAAAGTACAACTAATGCAACCCTTACCTGGTCTTTCACTTCAGTAACAAAACCTGTAGTTCTGTAGTCAACCGAAACAGCTCCCAATGCCCTAGCATTGGAACGGAGCTTTCTGGCTGAGGCATTTTTCCCTCTCCTGAGATTGTCATTTGTCAAGGCACCTTGTAAACGCTTGTACTCTTGACTTGTCTGAACAGGTGGGACAACAATATTGAAATAAGCGTTGTTTCCTAACACAGTTATATATACACAGTTACAAAAAAGAAGGACAAAAGAAAAATACCATGTCACCGTATTTATTTATAGCCATGATAAACATGGTTGTCCCTTTGAAAAAACCTTGATTGTTCTTTTCAATCAGCCTCATATTTTCCTCCCAAATGGCCTTTCTCTCAATCTCTTCATGCTGCATAGATTATTACAAGCAGAAGCAATTATATAGATAGATATATAGATGTATATATTTTTATAGTGTTAAATTTAAATAAATTCTGTAAAACATTTAATTAAGTTTTTATCCAACCTTCTCATCATAGGACACCATATGGCTGCTCTTCCACATCTGCCACACTGATGCTACTTCTTCATCAGAATCTGACACCACGTTCAGTGGACCACACAGAAGGAGAGAAAGCAGCGTTGCTCTCAAAGTAAAGCTGGCCCATAGGACTAGAAAAATACATGATCAGATGTCACAAAAAATGTAAATAAACATTTTTTTTTTCAGAGAAAATATATTGATAGATCACTTTCTCACCTTCTGTGATACTGAGCTGTCTTGGCAACATGTTATGAGAATTTACCTACTTACTCTGACAGTGACATATGTCACTATATCGTCTTTTATGGTCTGTAAAGGAAGGTGTGCTCACTGTAGACCTGCCTGTCAGCAACAAGAGGGAAGCTTCTTAGAATTTACAGTAAGACTATAAACACAGCTCTAAACTCCTGTTCAGCTTCAAATCTCTCTAAATTATACTGAAGTAAGGCACAACAGGGTGTGGCGTATCTTCATAATAACACAGGTAAAATAACACTGCAGTGTTATTCCTTTTTCTTTGACTCTAGTAAAAGAACAGTCATTCCCATTGTACTGTTCTACGTACTGTATCCTTTGCTGTGCAAGTTTCACAGTCATTCTGGAAGGGGTTAGAGGATCTCCATGTTCATAGGTTTTATTTAGCGTGGTAAGGTTTGTGAAACAAGCAACACATGCATTTACATTTAGTCATTTAGAAGACGCTCTTAGCCAGAGCGACTTACAGTAAGTACAGGGACATTCCCCCCGAGGCAGGTAGGGTGCCCAAGGTCCTTGCCCAAGGACACAACATAATTTTGCACAGCCGGGAATCGAACTGGCAACCTTCTAATTACTAGCCCGATTCCCTCACCGCTCAGCCACCTGACATGCATGCATAAGAAATCATTAAATATTCCAGGAAGGCAGGAGCTAGGTATACACTGTGACAATGGAACACTTCTTCTAAGCAATGCTCTATTAATTCATATAAAAAGTTAACTCTGGCTGACTAATAATTGAACTAAAGAAAATTATCCCTTCTAGTTCTGGTGGGCCGAGGCTTGTGCATTTCATCTATCCAAAGTCAGCATAAAATATATGATTTTCATATCTTTTTAAGTTTTTACAAATGTGGCCCATCCTCATATATTTACATATACTAGCGCTACATATAATAGTAAACATAAGGAAAAGGTAATCTATTATGTGGGCAGCCATCATGGGCATCTACCTTTAGTTTTCACCATCACTAAATGAAGCATAGCGCAAGTTCAGTAAGGCAAGACCGATCCCTGCACTTGGGCATACTCGATAATGTTTCACTACTTACTCCCCCCACTAAGAACACTCTTCTTTCCCTCTTTCACATGTCAGGCTGTCATCTGGGTTCAGTTCGATTAGTGCTCCCGTCTATCAATTAACGCTGTCAAATCTTCCTCGTAGCTGTCAGCCTATCACAATGATCCCGTGCCTTTAAATATGATTCTCTCCCTGTTTAGTTTGTCCATGCTCGCCGTACCTCTTGGCTCGCTTCCCGTCGGGGCACCGACGGGTCTGCGGTAGCAGCGGGGCTGCGAGCTCTGGGTGTCGTTCTTGCACCCGTGTTGGGGCTCTACCAGCTTCATGACCTGGTCACCGAGGCGGTCAGCGTCTCCCCTGTCCGGGTCCAGTCGCCCCCAGCTTTCAGCTCCGTCGCCGCTCCGGGTAGGAAGCGTTCCAGGAAGTCTCTCCACCCGGGGCTCCTGGATCCGACCGCTGACACGTTCACTGGTCCTTCTGTCGCTCCCCCGCCTGTTCCCGCTTCTAAGCCTCCTGGGGGGGCCCTTACCTCTACCCTGCTGGTCCTGGCATCATCATTGCAGTCGATCGATGCCCGCCTGTGGTCACTGGAGAGCGCTGGGGCGTCTACGTCTGCTGCCGTGGTGCTCCTGCCCGTATTCCCGCCGCCTCCTGCCCTGGCTTCCCTGGAGCCCATCGTAGAGCCGCTGCACACCCTGGCCTCCGCTGTGGCAGCTCCGTTTCTGGTTAGGCCTTACATCCCTGTCGGGGCTGACATTTCTCCCCGTTTGAGGTCGCACATCCCATTCGTGGCCGCAAGGTGCATGTTGCAAACTACTTGCCTATATGCAATCAATTTAATGAAGGTGTTTGCACATTCACAAATTGCAGTTTTCGTCATGTCTGTAGCAGCTGTCAGGATGCTCACCCACGGCACCCGTGCCCACGCCGCTTTCGCCCTCAGCGGGATAGTCGAGGTGCGCCGGAATGAACGTAGCTTCATCCCCAATAAAAGTATTTGCAAATAACTGGTGGTTGGTGGCTATGCATTTTGGGACAGCGTCCTCTAGCCTAGGCTGGCTATAGCGTACATACCCATAGGGTACGTAATACATGAGGGTGTCGGTCCTCTATAGCTAAAGCATGCAACACATCATACATCGGTCCCATGGCCTTTGCTGGCTATTGCACATTCAGGGCTTAGCTAGCCCCGGCCCTGACTGGCTATTGCACTTCAGGACAGCGTCCTCTAGCCTACGCTGGCTATAGCGTACATAACCATTAGGCTACACGTATTCACGAGTTGCCGGCAGGCTATCGCACTTCAGGGCATCCTGCCCTCTAGCCTTGGCTGGCTACAGCATACAGTCACTTGCATTGCTGTCCTCTGGCTTCGTTGGTAGCCTAGGGACCACACTGACTCAAATGACTTATTGCTTAAAACACACTGCTTTTGCACTGCACCACAACATGGTATCTTGTACATTTGTATTTTTTGTAATTTTTGTATTTTTGTATTTTTATATTGTAATTTACGGCAACTTATATTTATCCCACTTAGTACTGCTAGTTTATGTACCTTTAGTATAGTTAGTCCACATATTTAAATTTTAGGTATATGTTTATTGTATGCACCTTCCTGCCAAAGCAAATTCCTTGTCTGTGCAAACTTTCATGGCGAATAAATCCCTTTCTGATTCTGATTCTATAGGATCTGTCCGTGCCTTGCCATCTCCTGCAGGATCCGGACCAGGGTACGTATGCTTTTAGGTCATTCTGTTATACTCTCGTAATTATATTGGTTGGACTGATCGGTGCTGAGCACCTATTTTGGTCGGCATTTCCTTTCCTATGTTATGTTTGTGTTGTTTATTCCTCAGCGTTTCATGGTTCCATCCTGTCGGTGAGTATGTTTTATGGACTGTACTTGTACCACTTTTGGGGATTCTTCTTTGGATGTTGGGCAGGCACCCTTTTATCATAATCCCCCTGAGCCTAGGGCCTCCACTTCAAGGCCAAGACAAAGACACAAATTATAAGCAATGAACCTTGAAACACAGTAGTCAAATGGACACCTTCAACTTTCTCCAAGTGTGCCTTGCTAAGGGACAATGTTCTTTATTTGTTTCAGGTTGGAGCAGACAATGTGAGAGCCCTGTATAAAAGAACCCTGGAGCTCGATATAGAGTATAAGAGGCTCGATATAAAGTATAAGAGTCTTTTAATTAAGAAAACAAGGCTGGCCTTTCTGTGTCTTGTGGAAGGGAGAACACATAAGGATGTATTTGTTAAACATTTTTCAACGTTTTGGTCTTTTTATACCTTTTTGTGGCTTTTTTGTTGTGCATTTTGAGTCTTTTGTGGGGGGTTTCAGGTCTGTGTACTTTGCGGCCAATGGATTTTCGTTTTGAAATAAGAAAACCAAAATCGACTACCATTTAGAAATAGGAAAACAAAAAACGGAAAACGACCCATTTTCCATTTTCTGTTTTGATAATAGAAAACGGAAAACAAAAAAACGACCCGTTATCTGATTTTCTTTGATGTGCTTAAACATGGAAATCGGGAATTAAAATAAATCCGTGTATCATTCGTTCTTTCATTTTTCAATTGATAAACCAAAAACCAAAAATTATTCGTTTTTCCGTTATTCAATTGAGAAACCAAAAACGAGAAACCAAAAACGATTGTTTTTCTTGTTATTCAATTGAGAAACCAAAAACCAAATCCAAAAACGGGGCACTGACCGAAAATGATTTTGAAATTTTGTTTTGGGTGACCCGGAAGTTGTGACCCAAATGACTTCTTCGTGTATTCCACTAATGTCTCTTAATCTAGACAGCCTACTCAAACAATCATGGAGTTTTATATAGTTTAGAGGAACAAAACGTGCGGCCATGGTGTCAACACGGTCCGTGTACCTTGTGGCCATTGGTTTTTCTATTTTGCAACCCGTGTTGACAAACGCAAAATAGGGCCGTAATATCGTTTTGTCACTTTAGTAAGTCGAACACACATTTAAGTATAACGGCTTGTTTTTGGTTGTTTTGTTTTATTTTGGAATAACGGAATAACCATATAACACAAATGGTATTACGAGCCATTTACTCGTTTGTTTGATTATTCCATATCCTTTATGCTGGTATCTGCAAAAAATGAAAAATAGCCTCGTAATATCGTTTTGTCCATTTTGGATGTCAGAACCAGATTATGGGGAAAGGCTTGGTTTCCGTTGTTTTGTTTCATTTTGGAATTACGGAATATCCATATAACACAAACGGTATAACGAGCCATTTACTCATTTGTTTGATCGGCCGTATTATGCATACTGGCACAAGTGAAAAAGAGAGAGAGGGGGAAAAATGTGAAACTATTGGGGGTGTTATTACTTGCGAACACCAGAGGGCAGCAACGACTAGCTTTAAAAAAAATGTTCCTGTGATCTGCAGCCTACAATCTTGACGACATGGCAGCAGGTTCTTTAGTAGAAGACACACACCAAACTGAAGGCGCATGTTGACCGCGTTTGCTAGTTGCTGCTTAGTTAATAAATCTTTGACGAACCCAAGTTTCTTTAATATATATTAAGTTTCTTTAATATATTTTAGAAACATTACAAGACGGGGCTCCAGTGTGTGTTCAAACAAGGCCAAAAGTGCCAGACGGTATCAATCACACCCGTGCAAGTAACACTCCACGCCCCAACCCTCCCTCCCCCCACCTAAATTACTCTTTCAGTTCTGTTGTACGTCTTAATGAAGTGCATTGAGGCAATCATAGTAAGAAAGTTGAGGTCATGTGGGCTACCTTTGCAGTTTACATAGACACACAACTGACAGAGGCACTGTTGTGGATACTTTTTTCAAAGTTCTGATCATATTCCAAATTCAACTTCTTCAAAGTCCAAAAACAGTACGGAGCAGCAACGAGAGGGTTCCCAGGAAAATCTGATTTCCCTTTTGTCTGTGCTTCACCTTTTATATCCAACAAATTACACCCCTGAACTTTTAAAACAGATCTATTGGCCTACTACAATTGTAAATATCCTACGACTTCTGCTCCAATTGGGCCTTGATGCAATGCCATCGAATAGTTTCTGCTGTTTCTGCCACGTTTTTGGGGACTAACCAGGGACCAAACCAGTAACTTGTGCCCAGTTCCTCTATTCTGCCCTACTACATGTGTTTTCCAACACCAGTTGCAATCAACCCTGGGTTATAGCCCTTCACCATTGCATGGTGCCATCATTCTTCACAGGTCACACCCATCAAGTCAAAGTGAAAAGTAACTGGTCCAACTCCATGTCCAAGCCCATGGTATCTGTGGAGGAATACAGTCATCACACTTGTCAAACCCTCCCCACACAAGTCCAATGACTGCATTTTTGCAGACATACAACACAGATGAGACTCAGGAGAGTGAATTAGAGATAATGGCAATGGGAGGGTGTTGCACTTTTCTGCTTCTCTTTTCTCCACTCACTTCTTTACCTTCTCACGCTTTCCAATTGTTTAAACAAGTCTCTATATTTTATTCTCTCTGTATCCTGCACAAAAGATGACCGTGTACTGTATATAAAACATTCCGGCATATAAATCCACGTATCTCCAGACTCAGATCCTGTCACCCTTCCCCAGTCTGCTGATGTTTTCAACTAACCTAAATACTACAACAGCATAATAATACAATTGCTGAAATTCAGTTATGACTTGTGATTTTGGAAAGCCACCCTAGGATTTCAGTGGCCCCATCTGGCCACTGGATGGTATACTAACTTTAAGCACAGAAGTGTAGGCTGATATACAAATCGTCACAAGCAGAACAGAAATTTTCTTTCAAAGAACATTTTTAAATTGTGTGTCACAGGGTATGAATGCATTGATGTAGGCTAAAACGTGTTGTACATTGATGGATGCAAGGACAACAATTGTATTGTCCCTACAATGGCCTTTTGCAAAATTGAATAGATTTAAATGTAATGTTTTGGGTCAAGTTAACTCTACATTTAATCCAAACTGAATAAAAGTTACATGAGAAAATAATATTATGTTTTTTTATAAATAAAAAGGGAAGATTTGCTCAATGATTGCCTCGATGCACTTCATTAAAGTTCTTCATTAAGCTGTTTTGGGATTTTTAAGAAGTTGAAATTGGACATAGAATATGATCAGAACAGAAAAGTATCCACAACAGTGTCAATTGTGTGTCTATGTAAACTGCAAAGGTAGCTCACATGACCTCAACTTGCTCACTATGATAGCCTCAATGCACTTCATTAAAACGTACAACAGAACTGAAAGCAGTAATTTAGGTGGGGGGAGGGAGGGTTTCTTGCACGGGTGTGATTGTCTTTTTCAACTGATACCGTCTGGCACTTTTGGCCTTGTTGGACTTGGACCAGTTACTTTTCACTTTGACTTGATGGGTGTGACCTGTAAAGAATGAATGGCACCATGCAATTGTGAAGGGCTATAACCCAGGGTTGATTGCAACTGGTGTTGGAAAACACATGTAGTAGGGCAGAATAGAGGAACTGGGCACAAGTTACTGGTTTGGTCCCTGGTTAGTCCCCAAAAACGTGGCAGAAACAGCAGAAACTATTCGATGGCATTGCATCAAGGCCCAATTGGAGCAGAAGTCGTAGGATATTTACAATTGTAGTAGGCCAATAGATCTGTTTTAAAAGTTCAGGGGTGTAATTTGTTGGATATAAAAGGTGAAGCACAGACAAAAGGGAAATCAGATTTTCCTGGGAACCCTCTCGTTGCTGCTCCGTACTGTTTTTGGACTTTGAAGAAGTTGAATTTGGAATATGATCAGAACTTTGAAAAAAGTATCCACAACAGTGCCTCTGTCAGTTGTGTGTCTATGTAAATTGCAAAGGTAGCCCACATGATCTCAACTTTCTTACTATGATTGCCTCAATGCACTTCATTAAGACGTACAACAGAACTGAAAGAGTAATTTAGGTGGGGGGAGGGAGGGTTGGGGCGTGGAGTGTTACTTGCACGGGTGTGATTGATACCGTCTGGCACTTTTGGCCTTGTTTGAACACACACTGGAGCCCCGTCTTGTAATGTTTCTAATATATATTAAAGAAACTTAATATATATTAAAGAAACTTGGGTTCATAAAAGATTTATTAACTAAGTAGCAACTAGCAAACGCGGTCAACATGTGCCTTCAGTCTGGTGTGTGTGTCTTCTACTAAAGAACCTGCTGCCATGTCGTCAAGATTGTAGGCCTGCAGATCACAGGAACATTTTTTTAAAGCTAGTCGTTGCTGCCCTCTGGTGTTCGCAAGTAATAACACCCCCAATAGTTTCACATTTTTCCCCCTCTCTCTCTTTTTCACTTGTGCCAGTATGCATAATACGGCCGATCAAACAAATGAGTAAATGGCTCGTTATACCGTTTGTGTTATATGGATATTCCGTAATTCCAAAATGAAACAAAACAACGGGAACCAAGCCTTTCCCCATAATCTGGTTCTGACTTCCGAAATGGACAAAACGATATTACGAGCCTATTTTTCATCTTTTGCAGATATCAGCATAAAGGATATGGAATAATCAAAACAACGATTAATGGCTCGTTATACCATTTGTGTTATATGGTTATTTCATTATTCAAAAAAAAACCGAAACAACCAAAAACAAGCCGTTATACTTAAATGTGTTTTCGATTTACTAAAGTGACAAAACGATATTACGGCCCTATTTTGCGTTTGTCAACACGGGTTGCAAATTAGAAAAACCAATGGCCACAAGGTACACGGACCCATAAGGCTCAAATTTGTTAAGATAGAAATTTTTAGGCTCGAAGTTGATAGGCTCGAAATTTTTAAGCTCGAATTTTTTGGGGGGGGCTCGAATTCGAGCAACCTGAATTTCCGAGTCTTGAATTTTTTATTCATTGAAATATGTGAATTCGGTGTTGTTTAAATTATTAAAAGTATTCAACGCCTTTTAAAATTCAAAACATTATGTCACTGATTTGCTTCCATTCAAATGGCAGCGCGCCCTCTGCTGACATCCTGAATATGTGACTGTCAAGCTCGTGGGAGCAACTTCCGGGTCACAACACTCAAATCAATGCAAAATAGGGGTTATGCGGAGCGCCCAGCGTTCGAACCGGAAAACAGATGTAATCGTTTCCGCTTTTAATTTCCGTACACATCTGCAGGGCTTGGTGATGTAAAGAACTTATATTGACAGAGAAGTTCAAGCATTTTATAAATTATATTACTCTTAAAGAATATATTGTGCTTATTAAAGTTATGCATTGTGCTTATTAAAGTTATGAACTTAGAAGTGTGCTCAGGATTAAACATTGGGTCTCACACTGGGTGTGGGAAGCAGGCTGTTCTGTGTCTCTATCTCTTCATTTTCAGAAACAACCTTGAAACCGGGTGGAGATGGCACCCGAGCTGGTGGGACGCGTAGGCAAGAACAACTCCCTGATGCACGAGAGAACAAGCTCAACCCTTTTTTAATACTTGTGTTTCAATTGCACTGTATAAATATATGCTGGGGAGGGACAGATAGCCAGTTGGACTTCGTGAACCAGCCCAAACTCTGTTGCGGGTAGGGAAACGTAGACAGCCCCAGAGCTCTGTACTTGTTGATTTCCAACTGCTGCATTAAAGCTGATACTATCGGACCTCTGCGACTCCAGACCACTCTTTCTAGAACACAGATTTGTGTCATAGAATACCATCATTACTTATTGGAATAGACACATAGATTTAGAATCCTTCAACTGGTGACCCCGACGCTGAAAAGAGGGAGTCCAGAGGGTTCCGGCCCGACCGACAGATCGGGAGAAAGATCCATACACCGGTACGAGGAGGCAGACGTAATCGTCAGAGGCGCCTCAACATAAAAAAAAAAAAGGTAAGCAGACACCTGTTAATTCAAAGTACTGCTATTCGGAACTGAGAACCAAATTTAGACGATTACTATGTTTCATCGTACCTAGTCAAACCAACAGTGGTGGGAAATCAACCGTTTTTGTGTTTTGTCTTGTCCAAGGGGAGGTTAGAGTCCTCTCCAGGGGTTAGAGTCCCTAAACTCGTTGTCTTGTCCAAGGGGAGGTTAGAGTCCTCTCCAGGGGTTAGAGTCCCTAAACTCGTTGTCCTTGTCCAAGGGGAGGTTAGAGTCCTCTCCAGGGGTTAGAGTCCCTAAATTCGTTGTCTTGTCCAAGGGGAGGTTAGAGTCCTCTCCAGGGGTTAGAGTCCCTAAATTCGTTGTCTTGTCCAAGGGGAGGTTAGAGTCCTCTCCAGGGGTTAGAGTCCCTAAATTCGTTGTCCTTGTCCAAGGGGAGGTTAGAGTCCTCTCCAGGGGTTAGAGTCCCTAAACTCGTTGTCCTTGTCCAAGGGGAGGTTAGAGTCCTCTCCAGGGGTTAGAGTCCCTAAACTCGTTGTCCTTGTCCAAGGGGAGGTTAGAGTCCTCTCCAGGGGTTAGAGTCCCTAAACTCGTTGTCTTGTCCAAGGGGAGGTTAGAGTCCTCTCCAGGGGTTAGAGTCCCTAAATTCGTTGTCCTTGTCCAAGGGGAGGTTAGAGTCCTCTCCAGGGGTTAGAGTCCCTAAACTCGTTGTCTTGTCCAAGGGGAGGTTAGAGTCCTCTCCAGGGGTTAGAGTCCCTAAACTCGTTGTCTTGTCCAAGGGGAGGTTAGAGTCCTCTCCAGGGGTTAGAGTCCCTAAACTCGTTGTCTTGTCCAAGGGGAGGTTAGAGTCCTCTCCAGGGGTTAGAGTCCCTAAATTCGTTGTCTTGTCCAAGGGGAGGTTAGAGTCCTCTCCAGGGGTTAGAGTCCCTAAATTCGTTGTCTTGTCCAAGGGGAGGTTAGAGTCCTCTCCAGGGGTTAGAGTCCCTAAATTCGTTGTCTTGTCCAAGGGGAGGTTAGAGTCCTCTCCAGGGGTTAGAGTCCCTAAATTCGTTGTCTTGTCCAAGGGGAGGTTAGAGTCCTCTCCAGGGGTTAGAGTCCCTAAACTCGTTGTCTTGTCCAAGGGGAGGTTGGAGTCCTCTCCAGGGGTTAGAGTCCCTAAATTCGTTGTCTTTGTCCAGAGGGAGGTTAGAGTCCTCTCCAAGGGTTAGAATCTCTGAATACTGTCTATTTGTGTGGAGTCAGATTGAGTGTAATAAAAATAGAGAGGAGTGTGGTGTGTCTTTTTTTTTGTCCTCTCCGGTACAAGAGGGTTACAGAATTGAATTGATGTGAAAAAGTAATATTTGTGTGGAGTCGGGTTGAGTTGAACGGTATTTTAAACAGATCTGTCGTTCTTTAAAAAAATAATAAAAAATAAATAAAAAGATCCACTAGGTGTCCTCCAAGGACCATAATTGCCTTCAGTGCAAAATCTAACAAGTTGTCAAATTGTGAGATCACTCACTTTTATCAATCTCGTGCTTTTTTTCTTTGACCAAGAAGTTACAGAAATCCAGAGGAGAGTTGGAGAAAGGTGGGGGCTAAAAGAGCCCTGTCACTTTAGATCTTACAAAGGTGATCCCAGAGGGTATGGTTCTGCATAATTATGTGAGTATTAATGCTGATAGATGTGTTCGTTTAGATGAATCCCAAGTTTGGTGGTTAACAAATGCGTGATAAACATTTGTTATAATTCCTAGCCAAACAGGGAGGTTTTTTGAAGCCTTTCCGACCAGAACTTGGATTTATGGGCGGAAAATCTGTGATGTGTGATGGTATTCAGTAAAAATGCAGAAATTGAACCCCTGGTTTATAAATTGGTCCTAATACAATTGGAAGAGTTATACTAGAGCAAACCAGCTGTGTTGGTCAAAGAATGGTTTGAGGAAATGTATGTGAAAAATTATGAGGAAGCAATTGGAAAGGTATATGGATAACATTTTAAGTCAAAATAGTAAAATCTAGGGTTTTTAAGAGTTTTGATAAAGGTATTAGATATAATTTGGTTAAAAATGAGAAAGAGAAAATAACTAAATGTACTTTTATTTGGAGTTTAATTGTAATTTGGTTTTAAGTTTTATTTGAGAGTTTTATCGGAGCCTGGCATACTGTTTGGGATAAACAGTTAGGCTGTGATAATGTTGTATTATGAAGAGGGTTATTATAACATTCAGTTCTGAAATAATTTGGGAAAACTCATCAAGTCTGATAAATTGTGGTTATGATGGTTTGAGCTAATTGGCTCGTTTTGAACTGCAGCAAAACGAGTTATGAAGTTCTACCTATCTGACCTTTATAGAAAATATAGTTGGGAAAAATGTTTGGTTAATAGCTACATTAAGAACATGATTTGGTTTATATTTCATTTAAGAAGCATACGGATTCTGGTTTGGCATAATGAAAATTGCTTTGATCATATCTTTGATAAAAAAGAGCTGTGATTTGGTAAAACAGAGAATCTAAAACAATATTGGTCTTAAACTTAGCTGTTTTAAAAGACAGAAAAGGTTTTTTGAAGTGAAAGAAATTAGACTAACAGTTGATTTTCTAAAGAAGGGAACAAAGAAACAGATTGTAATTTCTAGGCATGACTAATAGGAGTTGACTATCAAATGATGATACTGTCTTATTAGATGCTGTTTCATGTGTTTGCTCAACAATAAGAAAACTGAAGGGTCAATACTGCCTGCTAATTATATAGATATGTTTACAGTGAATTGAAATATTTCCCAGTCCTATACCAGATGCATAACACCATTTGAATTGATTTATTGGAGATCATATGTAATACCACAACTTAAACCTTTCACATAGCATGATGAAGAGGCGAATCAAATGGTTAACCAATTTTATAAAAAATGCTAACTAGAAAAGAGATGTCTTCTGCTAAATTCTGTTCCAGGTGAAGCAGTAAACCAAAGAGTGGAGGAGTCAAACGAGGAGATTGGGTATTGATTAAAGTTATCAATGAAAGGAGGGATCTTATGACAACTTTAAAATATCCTGTCTAATTTCTGGTTTTTCTATTTGTTTCGAATTTATTTTATTTTATTACAATTCTAAAAGCTTGGCTGAAGTTGTATGTATGTGGTGAAGGGGGCCTGTGAGCATGTCCAGGTCTGCCGTGGATACATGGATGTCGAATGTCCACTCTGTGGAGTGACGGTGGGTTTTCCCCTATAACATCATTAGGGTTTTCCCACTGTGTCCAGTGTATCCTCACCACTTGGCCATAACGCTGCATAGTCTCATCATTATTGTTGATTTGTATGCCAACATTGTGTAATCAGTAATGGGATATTTTTAAATTTGTGTTTGTTGTCACACCCTAAAAGGGTGTGAAAGGAGGGATTTATTTGAACTTTAAAAATATCCACTTTAAATCCTTAAATGGGTTCTTGATTTCAATATCTGTGTTTAATCATTGGTGTTCGACTGTTCGCATCTCATTTGACTCAGTTACTGCTTGATCATGGGAGATAAGGTGATGCTGGGACTGTAACTCTTTTCTGCTTCAGTACGAGTCAGACCGGCGGGTCTGACTACCTAACCCCTGTTCTAAGGCCACATTCCCCTGGAGACCATGTCCCCCCCCCCTTTCTCACTGGATGATCTACCCCTTCCCCTTGAAGACCCTGTCCCACCTGCCCCAATACATCATCAGATGTTCGGGAAAGCCTGTTGTACATTTATGGACAGGACCATTCAAGGTCATCGAGAGAAACTTGCACGCCCTAAGGGTGCTGGGGAAAGGAAGTACGTGGTACCAGTGGAGCATGTGTTGTGCTGCTCCAGAATCCAGTTGTATGTTGCAGGAGTTGGTGGAGAAGGGCCAGTGAACCTTTTGCTATTGCTACGAATGTGAGAGTCCGGAAAAGAGGATTACGACTAGGCCAAGAGTGATACTGCTTGACCACACTAGAATTGTACTGGACTAAGAAGGTTTCCGCTATTTTACTTAAGAGTGTGCTATATCAATATCAACATGACTGTTGCTGTATCCCATGTATCAGGTCCCTGTGTAACAGGATCATTGTCTCGGCTGAGGAGAACCCAACGAAGGGGTTCCAAATGCCGTTGCTGGGGCTGGCTGACCAGGACGAGAAGGCGGTGGTTGGTCCGGGCTATGTTGATTGATCTCTGGTGTTTTCAGAGATCAAAAGAGGGATTAAAGAATATATTGTGCTTATTAAAGTTATGCATTGTGCTTATTAAAGTTATGAACTTAGAAGTGTGCTCAGGATTAAACATTGGGTCTCACACTGGGTGTGGGAAGCAGGCTGTTCTGTGTCTCTATCTCTTCATTTTCAGAAACAACCTTGAAACCGGGTGGAGATGGCACCCGAGCTGGTGGGACGCGTAGGCAAGAACAACTCCCTGATGCACGAGAGAACAAGCTCAACCCTTTTTTAATACTTGTGTTTCAATTGCACTGTATAAATATATGCTGGGGAGGGACAGATAGCCAGTTGGACTTCGTGAACCAGCCCAAACTCTGTTGCGGGTAGGGAAACGTAGACAGCCCCAGAGCTCTGTACTTGTTGATTTCCAACTGCTGCATTAAAGCTGATACTATCGGACCTCTGCGACTCCAGACCACTCTTTCTAGAACACAGATTTGTGTCATAGAATACCATCATTACTTATTGGAATAGACACATAGATTTAGAATCCTTCAACTGGTGACCCCGACGCTGAAAAGAGGGAGTCCAGAGGGTTCCGGCCCGACCGACAGATCGGGAGAAAGATCCATACACCGGTACGAGGAGGCAGACGTAATCGTCAGAGGCGCCTCAACATAAAAAAAAAAAAGGTAAGCAGACACCTGTTAATTCAAAGTACTGCTATTCGGAACTGAGAACCAAATTTAGACGATTACTATGTTTCATCGTACCTAGTCAAACCAACAGTGGTGGGAAATCAACCGTTTTTGTGTTTTGTCTTGTCCAAGGGGAGGTTAGAGTCCTCTCCAGGGGTTAGAGTCCCTAAACTCGTTGTCTTGTCCAAGGGGAGGTTAGAGTCCTCTCCAGGGGTTAGAGTCCCTAAACTCGTTGTCCTTGTCCAAGGGGAGGTTAGAGTCCTCTCCAGGGGTTAGAGTCCCTAAATTCGTTGTCTTGTCCAAGGGGAGGTTAGAGTCCTCTCCAGGGGTTAGAGTCCCTAAATTCGTTGTCTTGTCCAAGGGGAGGTTAGAGTCCTCTCCAGGGGTTAGAGTCCCTAAATTCGTTGTCCTTGTCCAAGGGGAGGTTAGAGTCCTCTCCAGGGGTTAGAGTCCCTAAACTCGTTGTCCTTGTCCAAGGGGAGGTTAGAGTCCTCTCCAGGGGTTAGAGTCCCTAAACTCGTTGTCCTTGTCCAAGGGGAGGTTAGAGTCCTCTCCAGGGGTTAGAGTCCCTAAACTCGTTGTCTTGTCCAAGGGGAGGTTAGAGTCCTCTCCAGGGGTTAGAGTCCCTAAATTCGTTGTCCTTGTCCAAGGGGAGGTTAGAGTCCTCTCCAGGGGTTAGAGTCCCTAAACTCGTTGTCTTGTCCAAGGGGAGGTTAGAGTCCTCTCCAGGGGTTAGAGTCCCTAAACTCGTTGTCTTGTCCAAGGGGAGGTTAGAGTCCTCTCCAGGGGTTAGAGTCCCTAAACTCGTTGTCTTGTCCAAGGGGAGGTTAGAGTCCTCTCCAGGGGTTAGAGTCCCTAAATTCGTTGTCTTGTCCAAGGGGAGGTTAGAGTCCTCTCCAGGGGTTAGAGTCCCTAAATTCGTTGTCTTGTCCAAGGGGAGGTTAGAGTCCTCTCCAGGGGTTAGAGTCCCTAAATTCGTTGTCTTGTCCAAGGGGAGGTTAGAGTCCTCTCCAGGGGTTAGAGTCCCTAAATTCGTTGTCTTGTCCAAGGGGAGGTTAGAGTCCTCTCCAGGGGTTAGAGTCCCTAAACTCGTTGTCTTGTCCAAGGGGAGGTTGGAGTCCTCTCCAGGGGTTAGAGTCCCTAAATTCGTTGTCTTTGTCCAGAGGGAGGTTAGAGTCCTCTCCAAGGGTTAGAATCTCTGAATACTGTCTATTTGTGTGGAGTCAGATTGAGTGTAATAAAAATAGAGAGGAGTGTGGTGTGTCTTTTTTTTTGTCCTCTCCGGTACAAGAGGGTTACAGAATTGAATTGATGTGAAAAAGTAATATTTGTGTGGAGTCGGGTTGAGTTGAACGGTATTTTAAACAGATCTGTCGTTCTTTAAAAAAATAATAAAAAATAAATAAAAAGATCCACTAGGTGTCCTCCAAGGACCATAATTGCCTTCAGTGCAAAATCTAACAAGTTGTCAAATTGTGAGATCACTCACTTTTATCAATCTCGTGCTTTTTTTCTTTGACCAAGAAGTTACAGAAATCCAGAGGAGAGTTGGAGAAAGGTGGGGGCTAAAAGAGCCCTGTCACTTTAGATCTTACAAAGGTGATCCCAGAGGGTATGGTTCTGCATAATTATGTGAGTATTAATGCTGATAGATGTGTTCGTTTAGATGAATCCCAAGTTTGGTGGTTAACAAATGCGTGATAAACATTTGTTATAATTCCTAGCCAAACAGGGAGGTTTTTTGAAGCCTTTCCGACCAGAACTTGGATTTATGGGCGGAAAATCTGTGATGTGTGATGGTATTCAGTAAAAATGCAGAAATTGAACCCCTGGTTTATAAATTGGTCCTAATACAATTGGAAGAGTTATACTAGAGCAAACCAGCTGTGTTGGTCAAAGAATGGTTTGAGGAAATGTATGTGAAAAATTATGAGGAAGCAATTGGAAAGGTATATGGATAACATTTTAAGTCAAAATAGTAAAATCTAGGGTTTTTAAGAGTTTTGATAAAGGTATTAGATATAATTTGGTTAAAAATGAGAAAGAGAAAATAACTAAATGTACTTTTATTTGGAGTTTAATTGTAATTTGGTTTTAAGTTTTATTTGAGAGTTTTATCGGAGCCTGGCATACTGTTTGGGATAAACAGTTAGGCTGTGATAATGTTGTATTATGAAGAGGGTTATTATAACATTCAGTTCTGAAATAATTTGGGAAAACTCATCAAGTCTGATAAATTGTGGTTATGATGGTTTGAGCTAATTGGCTCGTTTTGAACTGCAGCAAAACGAGTTATGAAGTTCTACCTATCTGACCTTTATAGAAAATATAGTTGGGAAAAATGTTTGGTTAATAGCTACATTAAGAACATGATTTGGTTTATATTTCATTTAAGAAGCATACGGATTCTGGTTTGGCATAATGAAAATTGCTTTGATCATATCTTTGATAAAAAAGAGCTGTGATTTGGTAAAACAGAGAATCTAAAACAATATTGGTCTTAAACTTAGCTGTTTTAAAAGACAGAAAAGGTTTTTTGAAGTGAAAGAAATTAGACTAACAGTTGATTTTCTAAAGAAGGGAACAAAGAAACAGATTGTAATTTCTAGGCATGACTAATAGGAGTTGACTATCAAATGATGATACTGTCTTATTAGATGCTGTTTCATGTGTTTGCTCAACAATAAGAAAACTGAAGGGTCAATACTGCCTGCTAATTATATAGATATGTTTACAGTGAATTGAAATATTTCCCAGTCCTATACCAGATGCATAACACCATTTGAATTGATTTATTGGAGATCATATGTAATACCACAACTTAAACCTTTCACATAGCATGATGAAGAGGCGAATCAAATGGTTAACCAATTTTATAAAAAATGCTAACTAGAAAAGAGATGTCTTCTGCTAAATTCTGTTCCAGGTGAAGCAGTAAACCAAAGAGTGGAGGAGTCAAACGAGGAGATTGGGTATTGATTAAAGTTATCAATGAAAGGAGGGATCTTATGACAACTTTAAAATATCCTGTCTAATTTCTGGTTTTTCTATTTGTTTCGAATTTATTTTATTTTATTACAATTCTAAAAGCTTGGCTGAAGTTGTATGTATGTGGTGAAGGGGGCCTGTGAGCATGTCCAGGTCTGCCGTGGATACATGGATGTCGAATGTCCACTCTGTGGAGTGACGGTGGGTTTTCCCCTATAACATCATTAGGGTTTTCCCACTGTGTCCAGTGTATCCTCACCACTTGGCCATAACGCTGCATAGTCTCATCATTATTGTTGATTTGTATGCCAACATTGTGTAATCAGTAATGGGATATTTTTAAATTTGTGTTTGTTGTCACACCCTAAAAGGGTGTGAAAGGAGGGATTTATTTGAACTTTAAAAATATCCACTTTAAATCCTTAAATGGGTTCTTGATTTCAATATCTGTGTTTAATCATTGGTGTTCGACTGTTCGCATCTCATTTGACTCAGTTACTGCTTGATCATGGGAGATAAGGTGATGCTGGGACTGTAACTCTTTTCTGCTTCAGTACGAGTCAGACCGGCGGGTCTGACTACCTAACCCCTGTTCTAAGGCCACATTCCCCTGGAGACCATGTCCCCCCCCCCTTTCTCACTGGATGATCTACCCCTTCCCCTTGAAGACCCTGTCCCACCTGCCCCAATACATCATCAGATGTTCGGGAAAGCCTGTTGTACATTTATGGACAGGACCATTCAAGGTCATCGAGAGAAACTTGCACGCCCTAAGGGTGCTGGGGAAAGGAAGTACGTGGTACCAGTGGAGCATGTGTTGTGCTGCTCCAGAATCCAGTTGTATGTTGCAGGAGTTGGTGGAGAAGGGCCAGTGAACCTTTTGCTATTGCTACGAATGTGAGAGTCCGGAAAAGAGGATTACGACTAGGCCAAGAGTGATACTGCTTGACCACACTAGAATTGTACTGGACTAAGAAGGTTTCCGCTATTTTACTTAAGAGTGTGCTATATCAATATCAACATGACTGTTGCTGTATCCCATGTATCAGGTCCCTGTGTAACAGGATCATTGTCTCGGCTGAGGAGAACCCAACGAAGGGGTTCCAAATGCCGTTGCTGGGGCTGGCTGACCAGGACGAGAAGGCGGTGGTTGGTCCGGGCTATGTTGATTGATCTCTGGTGTTTTCAGAGATCAAAAGAGGGATTAAAGAATATATTGTGCTTATTAAAGTTATGCATTGTGCTTATTAAAGTTATGAACTTAGAAGTGTGCTCAGGATTAAACATTGGGTCTCACACTGGGTGTGGGAAGCAGGCTGTTCTGTGTCTCTATCTCTTCATTTTCAGAAACAACCTTGAAACCGGGTGGAGATGGCACCCGAGCTGGTGGGACGCGTAGGCAAGAACAACTCCCTGATGCACGAGAGAACAAGCTCAACCCTTTTTTAATACTTGTGTTTCAATTGCACTGTATAAATATATGCTGGGGAGGGACAGATAGCCAGTTGGACTTCGTGAACCAGCCCAAACTCTGTTGCGGGTAGGGAAACGTAGACAGCCCCAGAGCTCTGTACTTGTTGATTTCCAACTGCTGCATTAAAGCTGATACTATCGGACCTCTGCGACTCCAGACCACTCTTTCTAGAACACAGATTTGTGTCATAGAATACCATCATTACTTATTGGAATAGACACATAGATTTAGAATCCTTCACTCTCTACATTAGGCTAAGTGTGACAGGTAAGAATAAAGTGATGAGTTTATATAACGTTATAATAGCCTAACGTTAGACCGTTTCCCAGGAGGTACGCTAGCTCTACAGTACACATTACAACGTTAGCCTACAGTATACACAAATAAGTTATCAATGAAATATATGAATTCAGCAAATTAATTTAAGAAGCTCATTTTAATTTACTGTCATATCCATATAAATCATTATTCTGGTTTCTATGGCTAGGACCTGCAGTTCCTAGAAGGAATTAAGTTCACTAGCCTACTACTAGACAAAAAAAACTTTAAAGTTAGCAGAGTTGCATAAGATTACGCTACCGACAAAATTTACCTGTCAGGGTCTTTGGGAAAGCGATGAAAGGCATAAATACGGTCACATTGGTAGTTGTTGCAGTTGATTGCCAAACACTGCGTTATTTGAGTCCACTTGGACTTCGTTGTCATATTGTGTCTCTTTCTGTGTAACTGTTATAACTAGCTAGTATGTAACTTTGTTACTATTAGTCCAGGCAAAGTAGCGTTTTACAACAGACTAATTGTAAAACATTTTTTTTTGCAGCTTACATCATTTCTATGAGGTGTCCAGAACAACATACTAAAAGTCCTAAGAAATCCTAGTTGAGGAAATATGTTAAATTCTCATCAATACGAGATGTGTGCCAATAAGGCCAGGCAACATTACACCCCAATGGGGCTATTTTTTTCCTTTACTCCTATCAAAATGAAACTTTACACAATGAAACTACCCATGACAAGTACAAAATTTTGCATTACAAGTTTCTTTAAAAATGAATGTTAATATGCAAATGAGCTATACACTAATCGAATATGCCCAAAATACACCCAAATAGGCTTAATTTTTTCCTTTACTCCTACCACAATAAAACTTAACATAGTAAAAGTATAAATGAAAAGTAACTTTTTATTACAAGTTTATTTTGAAAGTCATTTGAATATGCACATGAGCTCCACACTTATTGAATATGCTCTAATTTGAATAGGCAGAAATACCATTCATATGACAAATACATCGGCCCAATCTTCATCCAATCAATTCAATCAATTTTATCCAAAGCGACTTCCAAGAGAGAGCTTTACAAAAGTGCATAGGTCACTGATCATAACAACGAGATAGCCCCAAACATTGCGGGTAGCCAAAACATGAAGCATACATTGTGAAAAACCAAATAAGTCCCAAAGGGAAGAACCATAAGAGCATGTTTAGACAAGTTACAATTAAACAACATGAACTTCAGAAGTGCAAGTGTGTACCTGTAGAAAAAGCAAGCAACAATAATATAATTCACATCGAGTACAATAACTTTAACCCTTGTGTTATCTTCGGGTCATTCTGACCCATCAGTCATTGTGACCCACCTTCGTATTGCGACAAATTTACCTCATACAAAAACAAAGTGAAGCATTTTCTTTTAACTGTCGGGCTGTCTCAGACCCCCCACATTGGATTGGTTAAAAGAAAATTATTTGTATTTGTTTTTGTATTGGGTAAAATTGGGTAAACACAACGATGGTTCGTTATGAACCTTTGGGTCATGTGACGCGAAGGCAGCACGAGGGTTAAGTCAGTTACAACTAACCAACAAGAGCAACAAGTATCTCAATAAGAGTCATTGTGATCCTGGAGGAAACTAACATCAGGTCCAGCCAATCATTCCTAAGTACCGGAACAAGTGCGTTTTGAGCCTTTTCTTGAACGTGGGGAGACAGTCAGTGTCTCTGATGGAGGTGGGGAATTGATTCCACCATTGGGGGGCCAGACAGGAGAAGAGCTTGTGTTGGGACCGGGCACTCTTGAGCGGTGGGACCACCAGACGGTTGTCAGAAGAAGACCGTAGTTGGCGGGTGGGGGTGTAAGGCTGGAGGAGAGACTTGATGTAGTCGGGTGCAGTCCCATTTACCGCTTGGAAAATAAACTGAGTCTCCACTATATTACGCTGCACCTCAAAATGCTTCTGACCTTAGATCACAATACTTTCTTTTAGCAATTTACCATTTTTATTGCTGCATACATAGCCTAACTCTTACATACATATACAGTACATTTGCCTCAACCCTTACTGTAGTTCTGGGCTTGTGCTATTGTTGTTCAGTTTCTGTGCAGGCATGAACAGGGGGGACAACCTGGATATTGAGCTCTGAGTAATGAGCTGTCTGAAAGAGCAGTGCAGCAGTGTCATTACACACTGCTGTGCCAGCTTTGCACGAACACTGACTGGAGGTCATGACGACAGGTTCTGAATCACGTAGCACTATCTGTGTAAAATACACAAAGAGTCAATTAGACAAACATTGATACTGATGTATCCTTTGAAGTGTTTTTGAAGTGAATTTTGCTACTATTCAGATACCGCTGAATTAAGAATTGGCCTAGTAAAGTTGCTGGGGTACGTTTGTTGACAAGGGGTTTCCTACAAGTCTATTACAATACGAGGTGAGGTATACCATACCAAATATGTTGCAATAGAAAGATTTACTGTCAATCAACTTCGCCCCAATTACCTTACGTCTCCACTAACAGGTAGACTATAGCCATTTATCAAGTGTCTCAGAAGAATGTTTACATAGTCGAGAACATGGTCAAATGAAAGCAGTTCTGAGAGGCTTGATGAACGCATGCTATGCTGCAGTCATTGAACTGGAACAGACTGCAAAATTGAACAGAATACCCAAACCCATCCCTAAACATTAGCCTACTCTCAAGCTGTGTGGTTTTTCATTCTTCTGCATGGACCTGTGACAAGCTGCTCTGACACTGATAGTACCGGTCAACCTGTCTTTGTTTGAAACTGGTGGACAAGAAGATACAGCATTCATCCACTCAGTACTTTTATCATTATTCTAACAATATTTTAGAAATCTGAAACACCTGCCAGAACAGCAGTCTACATTAGACCTACAGTCGACACATTAGACCTACAGTCAGATGGATTACATAACGGTTGACCAGAATAAACACACAGGACATCGTAGTAATTATACTGTTGGTACTATAACCCCATCTCTAAAATGCAGTCTTCGTTTGACTGTTTTAATCGTCTGCGAGCAAAAATAAAAGACTAAACTACTGATAGCATACAAGTCTAAACTAACTACTGATAGTTAGCTAACACTATCGCTATATCCGATGCCATTAGCAAAAGCTACTACATATTACATACCTTCATAATTATGAATAAATGAGGAGGCGTAAAACTTAAATACCTTGTCTAACAGAGTACTCGGGGCTCTGGACGTCCGTTTGGCAATACGGTGTACATCGGAAATTGTAATTAAGGGTAACGTTAGCTCCTGTAAACACCGAAGGTGGCCATTACTACGCTGTGTTTACATCAGTAGCGGACGGCCAGAAGTAGTTACATCTGTTTTGTAGAACCCGGAAGAATGTTGCGCGTAACCCCTATTGAGAAAGGAGATTTCCACACACTATTTTAATTCCCGATTTCCATGTTTAAGCACATCAAAGAAAATCAGATAACGGGTTGTTTTTTCGTTTTCTGTTATCGAAACAAAAAAAGGAAAATGGGTAGTTTTCCGTTTTTTTGTTTTCCTATTTCTAAATGGTAGTCGGGAAACATCTCGTTTCCCGATTTTGGTTTTCTAATTTCAAAACGAAAATCCATTGGCCGCAAAGTACACGGACCGTTTCACCATTTCTTTCTTTCAATGTCCTATTGAAAATCAGAACATTGCATGAAAAAAGAATGAAAATCCTTGTTTCATTTTGTCAACAGAGTCCAAAGTTTTTACAAAGGGCACTTTGGATACCTATTTTTCATCACTCCATTAATCAGACAATGGTGGCAACAGCCATTGAAAAAAATCCTTTGCACGGCAGACCGTGTTCTTGCTCAGGTTCTCCGCATCACCCACACTATATAAGTAGGTAGCGAAATAACGAAACGGTATATATAGTCTGTGGGACTGAGCGCACGGCTTCGATGTGTCGCATTGGCAACATACGACTCAAGAAGCTGGCAAAGATACGTAATTCCCTCTGCTGAGAATCTATATCTTTCATAAAGATACTCATGAGAGAATGCGAAAGGGTTTTGTCGGTCTCTAAATGTTCTGGCTCTTCTGAGCGCACCTCTCACTATCCGGGCACCAAGCTCCACAGGATCTTCTATGAACGGTGACAGCATTATCCTCAAGAATGAGTTAGTGGGCGGGGCTTTTATACCGGTTGAACTCTGATCTCCAACTTAACCTGCTCCCGACCTGGGTGGTATTCGTCGTAGCTCGCTAAGCGGTTTAGCGAGCTAATTTTCAGGCTAAGATAAAAAACGCCCCTCTTTTTGGTTCGTGGAAGCAACTTTCGATAAATCACCATAGTAACATATCAATTAGCACCAACCTGCTCCAGAGCAGGCTAACGTAAGTGTAGCTGGATAAGCTTGCCACACCCCCGGAAAATAACATGGCAGCTCCCTTTTTGAGAGACCCAGTTGACCAAGGAGCTATATTTTAGTTCGATTAGCTTTCCATACCAATAGAGTTCTTCGCGATTGCCAAGATCCTTTATTTCACACGGATGAGTTCTTGTTTGAGCGATATCAATTCAACCGACAAGGACTCATTTATTTGCAAGACCTTCTCGGGCCGTACATTGCAAATATATCACACGCCGCAGCAAGCTTTATGCTTTATTATGAGCTTATGCTGCTGTATGTGAATATGTAACGCTATGTTTTACGAAATGTCTTGTCTTATCTGTTGTGCCTGTGCTTTTTATATGTTTCACTGTGGGAGAGTGGGAAACGTCATATCGATTCCTTTTTATGTCTTGACATGTGAAGAATTGACAATAAAGCTACTTGAAACTTTAACTGTGCTTCAGACTGCATAGCCTTGAGGTTTTTTGCGTCAGGTAGGCTATAGGCTACATTTTTATACAGTATAGGCGATGCAGAAAACATTGGCAAAGCCGCAGCATGCGTTGCTGTAAGAAAAGTGTACTTGGCGCTTAACCAGCTGATGAATCAATTCATCATATTCCCTGGCCATGTCCCAGTCAATGACATCAAAGAGGGATTTACACATATGCCTACATGCATATACACATATATAGTACATGATATAAGCGCAGTAGCTTACATATATCCTCATAATTGTCTATGAATTCGTATCAATTAGATATTCCTTGGCCTTGTTTTATTTAGCCTACTTATTCTGAAAGAGTTGAGATCATTATTTTCGCTAGCAAGATCTCATTCGATTATTAATTTCCATTAAGCCTATACCAGCAGGCACAATTAAAGAAATGTGATCTGATTGATTGGGGTAATGAGGCACTTAAGATGAGCCTATACATTTCCCCAAAACTTTCGCATTTAGCTTATCGGCAATTGTTTCCCAAGCTGCTTGTTTTGCTCTGGCAGCGGTGGCGGTGTTTGACTTAGCCATGATAATATGCTTATTGTCTTCTTAGAGACTCATTATAATAGTTTGCTCGGATGGCAACAATAGCCTATCACCGCTCTCTCTTTCGTCTTTTCCGCCATCATACCGTTAAAAAATCACGGTTTTGGTGATCGACCTTTCCTGCCTTTTGAAGTAGGACGTGCACGTGCAATTTCCCTGATAAGTTTAGCCTGATTGAAATTAACCACATGATTTGGATGCGGATCAACCGTTGACGAACCGATATTTGCTGTTCTCACTCATCTCGCTAATGTTAACGGGCTAAAGGGACAATTGATTAACTTAGCTTCAACCCTTACGACGAACGGGGCCCTGGAGTCTTTACATTTATTCATTTAGCAGACACTTTTATTCAAAGCGACTTCCAGAGAGAGCTTTACTACAAGTGCATTGTTCAATGATCATAAACAACGAGATAGCCCCAAAAAGGCTTTTGCAGGCTTTTGTAGTCTTTGATATTGACTGGTGCATGCTGGATTGCATGACGTCAACTACCCGAGCTCAGTTCACAATTCAAGGTTTCTATGTCTAAACCAAAGAAGTTATCAAGAAGTTATTTGTCCGAGGGATTAAAGTAAATATCTGCAAAATAACTGTTAAAATAGCTAGTTTTGATTAAGTGAAATTATGTGTTTTAACAGAACATTTTGGTGAAAATGTTAGTAATATTTGAAAAAAATAACATCAATTTCCTGTCATTCATTTTCTGTATTTCTGAATAACTTATTTTATTTTTTACAGTGTAGAGGTGCAATACATTTACATTTAGTCATTTAGCAGACGCTCTTATCCAGAGCGACTTACAGTAAGTAGAGGGACATTCCCCCGAGGCAAGTAGGGTGAAGTGCCTTGCCCAAGTACACAACGTCAGTTGGCACGGCCGGGAATCGAACTGGCAACCTTCGGATTACTAGCCCGATTCCCTCACCGCTCAGCCACCTGACTCCCTACATGTGTTAATCTTATCTGTGTTGAGTGAGTCATGTCTCAAGCCTAGGGCCAGAGAACTTTGTAAGTTTCCATGTGCACGCACACTCTATCTCTGGGATCTATCACATTGACAGCTGATATTCAGGGGAGGGGACTTCTCACCAATATGTTTAAATGGTCTTACATGACGACTTGTGAACCAGACAAACTTTGTATTGCGATCAGATTTTGTCTCCTTTCTGGTAAGCATTAAACCATTGTACTTTCTTTGAATCCGACGACTCTGTGCATTACTTGATAAAGAAACTATCCTTACAAGTAGCACCCCCAAGCTTTGTGGTAGAATGTTGGAAAATCTACACGAAGGTCACCTTGGCACTGTTAAAATGAAAAGCCTGGCTCGCAGTTAGGTATCGTGGCCGGGAATTGATAGGCAGATTGAGGATATCACCATGACCTTTGCAGGATGCCACAATGTTCAGAATGCGCCCCCACCGGCACCCTTACACCCATGGCAGAGAGTGCATATTGATTTAGCTGGGCCATTCATGAACTCCTTGTTCTTAATAGCAGTGGACGCCCACTCAAAATGGCCAGAGGTGATACACATGAAATCCACAACCTCCGAAAGGACTATTTCTGTACTTAAGACCATCTTTTCCAGAAATGGCCTACCTGAGCAAATTGTGAGCGATAATGGTCCACAGTTTACTTCAGACGAGTTTACACTTTTCATGAAGATGAATGGCTTGAACATGGTGTTTGTTATGGACAAGCCGTGTCTAGCACAGAAGTCCAACAACAAAACACCGCTCGGGTTCAGATTGGGGGGGCCGTTCCTCCCAATCACGCCCCTCCAGGTCTCACTGTCATTGCCCACATGAGCATTGAAGTCCCCCAGGAGGACGAGGGAATCTCCGGGAGGAGCGCTTTCCAGCACCCCTCCTAGAGACTCCAAAAAGGGTGGGTACTCTGCACTGCCATTTGGTGCATAAGCACAAACAACAGTGAGGACCCGTCCCCCCACCCGAAGGCGGAGGGAGGCTACCCTCTCGTCCACCGGGGTGAACCCCAACGTACAGGCGCCGAACCGAGGGGAAACAAGTATTCCCACCCCAGCTCGACGCCTCTCACAGAGGGCAACTCCAGAGTGGAAGAGAGTCCAGCCCCTCTCAAGGAGACTGGTTCCGGAGCCGATGCTGTGCGTCGAGGCGAGGCCGACTATATCTAGCCGGAACTTCTCTACCTCGCGCACCAGCTCCGGCTCCTTTCCCGCCAGCGAGGTGACGTTCCACGTCCCTAGAGCTAGCTTCTGCAGCCGAGGATCGGACCGCCAAGGCCCCCGCCTTCGGCCGCCGCCCGTCTCGCACTGCACCCGACCCCCATGACCCCTCCTGCGGATGGTGAGCCCACTGGAAGGGGGTCCCACGTTGTCTCTTCGGGCTGTGCCCGACCGGGCCCCATGGGAAAAGGCCCGGCCACCAGGCGCTCGCCATCGAGCCCCACCCCCGGGCCTGGCTCCAGGGGGGGGCCCCTGTGACCCGCTTCCGGGCAGGGGCAACTGAGAACCATTGTTAGTTTTCTTCATGGTAGTTTTTTGAGCCACGCTTTGTCTGATCCTTCGCCTGTAACCTGTTTGCCTTGGGTGACCCTACCAGGGGCATAAAGCCCCCGACAACATAGCTTCCAGGATCATTAGGACACGCAAACCCCTCCACCGCGGTAAGGTGGTGACTCAGGGAGGGGTCTGTTTAATCCGCCACCACTTAATAACTTCTGTTAAACTTGAGGGTGTCAAACGAACACGATCACTCAGGAAATGCATGTCACGCTAACCCTATAGCTGCCATGCTGTTACAATGTGCCACCACTCGTTTCTTCATTTAAAGTTTTACATCGGACCATTTCTTTTTAATTTCTGCCATGGTCCGGTTCTCTGAACCCACATCATTTATGGCCCTATAATAATAATGGTGATTTTATTTTTAATGCACTTTACATTTAGCTAAATCTCAAAGTGCTACAGGTTAAAAACAAGAAAGGGCGCAAATAGTGACAGTTTTCCACTCCGCCGACTTTCTTTTGTCGCTAATACATGATGACAGGCCGACAAACAGGACACATTTTCTCGCCTCCACCTCTGTTGTCAGAACCTCGATCTCACAGTCACCGTACTTCTTAGAATAAACGCTGCGGCGTTTATTAAATAACGTTCATTTTTGGTGTGGCGTTTATTCGAGGGCGGTGTTTATTCAAAGAAATACGGTAATTCAGACAAAGAAATGACCTCAGGAGTGCATTAATAGGCGATCTGCATATTCATTTATGGGAGGAGGCAAGGCGGGGTCAGTGGCTTGTTCACGTGCGGTCAATCTCACGTTGATTGTGATTTATAAAGGAAAGGTGCGCAGGACCTGGCGGACGACCGGTTTTATACACGTGAATATTTCTGTGCGTAGGTACTGTGGAAGAAATTGGGATTTCCTGTGTCCTTACATTATTCACTAATCAATAGAACTAGTCATTGGATACTAGTTAGTACGTTCTCATGTAAGATTGCTATTAATAAGAGTATATTGTGTCTATGTGTCCGGTGAATGGATGTTCAGGGTCCGGAGAAGGTACTGGCTAAACGTTTCCTTGTCATGACTACTAGGAGAACTCCAACTATGAACTCTCTAGTGTGAGAGTTGTCATGTGTTGGGAGCAGTGAATCTTTATCTTTGAGACTGTTGTAACGTCATTCCTGCCTGACTGTCACAATCTATGTTTACATTCTTGTGCCCTATAAAGATGGTCCTCCGGCTTTCAGAGCGGGGAGAGACCTGTTTGAGACCTAAGCTTGGTGTTGTGTTGTCATTTTATGGTCAGAAGACTGGTTTCCTCTCCCAATCTGCAGATTGATAATACTTATTGAAATCTAGAACTCAACTGAACTTAGTCACTCCGTTTATGAAGAGATGGACAAAACACTTTCTTCATCAGTACTTTTCGAGTTTTGGCCGTACGCCATCTTCTGTTATGAAAGCTGCGCAATCCTTTATACATGAGGCCCCTAGACTTTAGATATATATATCTATGGTTCTCCCAGGGCTGCCAACTTAAAAAAAAACCTTGGCGTGAGATTTGGCAGCAACGCCCCCCCCCCCCGGGGCGAGCTATCGCGAGCTTCACCCCCCCCCCCCCCCCCCCCCCTTGGGCGAGCTTCACTCCCCCCCCTACGCGGCTGTTTGGCCGTCAATGATGCTTCACTCCGTTAACCTGCGCCTCCTCCGTTACTGTTTACAACGTTAGCTTGGCTACTTGTTTGGCGTTGCCTTTTCAGCGTGAGATATACAATGTGTGGCGTGAGAGCGTGAGAGATGTTTGAAATGCGTGTCACACGGCGAAACCGTGAGAGTTGGCAGCTTTGTTCTCCCCTATTAGACATTCTCTGCTGCGGCCTTGCTCCGGCCCATGAAATTTTCTGTTACAGACCGACCCAGCCCCACATTAAAGAAAGGAAAAATTATTTGGCCCTTGCACAAAAAAGTTTGGGGACCCCTGAATTAGACATTCTCTGGTATAAGGCTGGTCTACTTGTCAAACATCCTCCGGGCCCAGACGTTCCCCACCCCTGCCCCTGCTTGAGAGCTCATGCATAGGAACATAAAATATCTACTGTCGCAATCCGGGTGGAGTTGGAGGTTGGACTAGTTTACAGGAAGTGGAGTGTCATTTAGATGATGTGTGTCCTTAGCTTGCTAAAGTACCTGCAATAGCAGGCTGACAAATGTGTTCCACGTGGAAATGTGAGCTGACTTGCGCCTAAAGAGGATTAATGTAATTTTAGCATTCACCCCTTATTGGAATTGGTCTATGTTGCGCGTCGGAAATAAAGTTGCATGGTAAGTTAAATATTGCTTACATTACTCGCTAGCTAACTAGCACAGCAAACTGACCGCTAGCTTGTCTAGCTGTCGTTAGAATAATAGGGGACATGTCATGGTGTGTAATGTGGTGGCTATTTGCTTCTTAAGCTAATTATATGAGGGGCCAACCACAAACGTGCTAAATAGCTGCTACATTTTTAGAGAAAAAACAAAATGTGTTTAAAGAGACCAAAATTTACGGCACAAAACATCAGTCTTTGAGATCTGATCAGTGTGAAAGCTAGAGCTAGCTACGCGCTACAGCACATCGCCAACCTTTTAGATCGGATATTTTGTGCTGTAACTAGCAACTGTAGCCTGTCTGATTGTTGTGGTACTGGTAGGAGTACCGGTTTAAGCTTACTGAAGTTGGTAATCTACTCTACCTATCAATGGAGCCGAATAATGGTAGGCGCTAGTTGGCTCTAACTAGCTAGATAATTAATACATGTTTAAAGTGCAAGTCTAGTGAAGGCCAGCCTAGATAACAATTTTCATCTCTCTGACTGGACTTGCTACAGTAACCTAACGCCCAAAGCAGTGTGGTAGTATTCTACACATAAATTTTGCACACGTTTTTAAACAAATCAAAATACAAATAGCCAAATTACAGAAAGTTAATCTAAATCAGGGACCAGAATAGCATATGCTAGAATTAACGGGATTTCGATGGTCAGTCAACGGTCTATATCATTCATAGTCTTAGTGCAAAGTACAGTACCCACACCTCAGCTACTACTAGTCACTAGTGTTGTCACAGTACCAACATTTTGACTTTGATACTGATACCAAGTGTAATATCGCGGTACTCGATACTGCAACATTACATTAGGCGCGTTCGACATGGACTGCGGCTGCATGAAACGACCGGCGAGAGTAGCCTCTTGCAGTCGGGGAGGGGTTAAAAACGCCTCCTTAAAGTCGGACATTCCTGCTTCTCGTGGTTTGCTGCGTTGACGTCAGTCATGGCCGATCGATACTTTATTTACTTTACTTTATTTATAATTAAACTTACTCTTTCCGTTAGTGAAGAGGTGGACTAAAACCCTTTCTTCAACACATTTTTTATTAAATTAAACTGTTTGGTCCGGATTTGAGCATTGGCGAAACTGAAGGTGTCAGAATAATTACAAAACACGCGTCAAAGTTGTTGTGTGGGAGTCTGGCCAATCATGAAATAGCTGTGTCGTTATTAGAACCCGTGCAGTTGCTCTTGAGAAAATGCGCTCGGCTACACAGCCGGCAGTTCTCGAATCGATCTCACGGTACTTTGATGGGTACGGCGCTGTCTCAAGTCGGACAAAAAGTCTAACCAGAATTCATTGTCTCATGTCAGCCGCCTGCAGCCGGCTGCAGCGCTGCATGAAGTCAGTCCATGTGGAACGCACCTAATACCAATGATTTAATTGAAATTGTTTCACTGGTTTAGTCTTTTATTTTCAATTGGAACTTTTTACAATGTGTATAGAAATGTAGGCATAAATAAAATGGTTCCCCAGGTGCAAGGCTTGTTCTACCTCCCATCCCCCTAAAAGTATGACAAAATGTATATTGGGCTATATTTGCCAAAAAACACGCAAGATCACGTGTTGAAAAATTCGGCAAATTGGCAATTTGCTTCTTGCTCGTCACCTCATAAGTTTTACTAATTTGGGACAAAAGTTTGCGCAACGTTGCTATTGTTATTTACACCTGATCGCCTGTGAGTGGTAGGGATGGGGATTTGAACTGATTTCACGATTCGAATAGTATCCAAAATGATTTTCGAATATCCAGATAATCTATTTTTATTAATGCGGTTCCGTTATGTAATTAGCCTGACATGACGCAAAGCATAGGCTACAATAAACACATGAACCACCCCGCATTCTGGCAATAATTGTGATCCTTAAGATATTTGATTAAATAAGAGTTAAATAAAGAAAACAAATGAAATATCAATTTATTAGCACGACGAAAAGACAACGAACTTGAAAAAACGCTGCGTTTTCAGACGTAGGCTGATTATGTGAAATAAAAAATACAAAAATACATTGGACGAAATTAAACACATTGGGTAGGCTATCCTTGATAAAAACTAAAGACACACATGGATAAATATTGCATATTAACTTGGATATTAACTTGGAACCGGAATCCTATATGATACATTGCGCCACCACCACATAATGCAAACAGCAAATGTTTACTCCTCGACAGGTCTGCAAACGCCTTTGTAAACCGAGATTTGTTAAAACGTTTGTTAACCGAGACCGTAGGTCGAGGTTTACAAACACATCGTTTTAACAAATCGAGGCGACAAAGCGTTTGCTGACCTGTCGAGGAGTAAACATTTGGTTTCTTATATACTACAACAATACGTGGGAAGATCACAAATCAAACACGTCAAATCTGGAGCAGACGCCATGTTGTCAGAGCAATCAGCTGCACTTGCACTGGTGACGTCACTACATCTCCAAGGCAACATATCAACAACATCAATTCGTCTTCTGTCTGCTTCAGATACTTCTTTAAAACGGGAAGCGATTGCGGGGCGTTTGCGGACCTGTGCAAAAACCATATTTGGTTGTTTTAGTTTTTTTTTGGGCAATTTAGGCTACTTTGTTGCCGAGCAGATGCCACGTTGTTAAGGTCAATGGCTACATCTCCAAGGCAACCGCTTGTTGCTAGGTCCGTACAAACGTTTATTTACCTCTGCGAACGTTCAGGAGGTATATAAACGGATTTATTAACTTTTGAGAACGTTTTCTGGACCAATAGGAACAGCGTATTGGTCCAATTATTACACTAGTATATAAGAAACATAAATAGCCGATTACGCTACATGGCTACCGGTTCCAATGCTACAAAGCTTAGTGTCCTGGCTAAGCAGTACCTCGCAACAACCTCAGTGCCTGCAGTCTTTTCTACGCCGGCCTGCTCGTAAATCGACTCCGTACTCGTTTTTAGTTGCTTGGTGGATTGGATGATTGCACTCTCCCACAGTAATAAGGAAAAAACAACACATATGGCCATTTTTACACTTTATTCATTTTACACTGTCAGGGACCTCAGTAGCGTGTGGAAGATCCATACCCAGCCACAACAGCTTGGCACCTCCTCATGCTGGTCACCAGCCTGGTCACACACTGCTGTGGGATGGCATCCCATTCCTCAACCAGGGTTTGTCGCAAGTCAGCCAACATGTTTGTGTTGGTCACTCTTGGCACGTACAGCACGCCCAAGCTGATCCCACTTGAAGCTCAAAACGAGAGTGAATACCAACAGAAGAATATTGCAGGGGATTTTGGCACATTTTTCTGGCCGCTACCCACACAGTTAGCACGATCCTTACAAGTTGTACCTCGTTGTAATGGTGACAAATCAGGCTTTCCAACGATATAAAATACAATACCGATTGGTATTATTGAAGGTCAGGAATAATCGACCGAAATAACGTTTCAGAACTTTTTTTGAGGAGTTTATATGAATGTATAAAGAGCGTGATAAAAAGGTGACCTTGAAATTGTGGCGTGAAAGGCGACGCGAGGAAAAATTTGGGTGCACCTACATTTTGTGCTGGTGCACCTAGTTCGGCGCACCAGTGCAACCAAGGCAACAAGTTAGTCTGGAGCTCTGTTACAGAAGTAGTGTTCTCCATAACATTCAAAGCATGATTATCAGTGTTTCCTCTAGGAATTTCTTTTAGCAGTGGGGGCAGGTCTGTACGACCCCCCCCCCCCCCCCCCCCCCCGCCGAAACAAAGTTCTAACCCTATATTTCGGACCAGGTTAATGTAATAGCTAATTTAATATCGTCCTATTTCCCAAAAAAGCAATAAAGTTAGGCTGCTTAAAGAGACCTTCCACTCAAAGTATGTTCTAAATGACATAAATGCTGCCAATTAATAATTGACGTAACAACGTATTGTAAATGGTCAGTAGCCTATCGATTAAGGTAGCCTACTCCAAAGCATGTACACTGTCTGCTTCATTTGATCTTTTTAGGCTAAGCATTCTGTAGCAAATGATAACAATAAACCCACTATTTATTAATTAAAACTACTTCAGCATAATAATGCACTTAAAATACAAACGTGAGCAAAGGCAGCAATCTATCGAATCAACAGACGTGCAATTTAGCTAGCCCGGGGAAGAATACAAACAACGAAAATCACCAGTTAACTTAATTTAAGTTAGCAAGAACTATAGACTAATACAATAACAGGCTTAAATGAACTGACAACATAAGTTATACAACTTACAGTTCTCAAGGACGCACACACGCAATCTCAACTGCGGTGTGAAGCGCGTGTCTGTGCTATTCTCTGACAAGCACTCTAACAATCACTGCTGATAGACGGCCTAAAATTTTGTACAGCCCTATTTCTGATACCGTGGCGGCAGAAAGTTTGCTCGCCACGACAAAATCAACATAGAGGAAACACTGATTATCTTTGGAATGGTAATTGCATACGACAGATTGTAAAGAGAAAGAAAATGTTCCCCATTCATTTTGGTGAGGCATGTGTTGACTTTGAGCGTGTGGCAAGCTTTTGAAACTTGTCTAATTCAGTTTTGGATAAACAATTTATTCAAAAGTTTCACTTCTGATTAGCTTATATGTGTTACATGAGATCAATTGAATAATAACCACAATAATCACAAACTTTTCAACTCTTCATGACGAGCCTTTCCAAAATGTGTTTTATTGCAGCTTGGCATGCAGGTCCCTGATCTCCACTAACATGGGGGTGAGGTTCAGAGTGCCGTTGCAGAAGCTGCACCCACTGTCTCGTGCCATCCACCAACGGTACTCCACTAATGCTAACCCCCAGCGCCCTCCACATTGCACAGCGGCACGCCACTTCACCTCCATGTCCCGGTTACCCATGCGCCCTCCCAGACCTCCCCCTGGCACTGGTGGCAGCGGCTACCAGCAGCACCGTAACTTTTGGATAGCCCGTCTGGCGGCTCGACTGCTTAAGATCAGATACATCCTGCTGGGTTCAGCGGTTGGAGGAGGGTACACCGCTAAAAAGGTAAGATGCATTTCAGCATGTTAGCCTATTCTGTTTGTAGCACCTATAATCGTTAAACCGTGTGCTAAGGACCAGTGACTAGATTCGAAGGGAGCAGTAATAAGTTTGGGTTATAAATAAACAGACCCCAGAATAGATTTGTTTTGCCGGCGTGTTTTATCTTGTAATTTTTTACTAACTTGGATATCCCTTAAACCTAAAATTAAAACAAACTAGTGGTGGGCATAGATAATTTTTTAATATCTAGATTAATCTCTGTAATCTTGGCGTTAATCTAGATTAAAATGGCTCATTTGAATTCCACCGAAGGCATTCAGAATATGTGTGCTACCCAAATAATGACTAAAAGTAAGTCTTTGAGAATGGGTTTCTCAAGCCAGGTAGAGCATTAGACCAGCAGCTCCTCTCCTGTTTCCAAAATGCATCACAAACTGCTTGAGAAAGCTGTTCTACTATGATAATTGGTGATGAAAATAAATTATGTTCAATAAGATGTACTTGTGTTTATTAACTGTTTATTAGATTAGTTAGTTTGTCTGATAGAGCTGTGCTGACGGGCTTGCCTCGGTTGCACTCAAACATCGTAGTTTGACGACGACTCTTCCCCTGCGCTACATCAGTGCTTGGCCCGGCATCTTCCGCATAAGCTAAGGGATGCTTTGCGTTTAGGTGGTATTTGAGACTGGAAGAACTCCTACAGTAAACTAATTCCGCATAACACAAGGTGCAAACAACCTTAGTCTTGTCGAGGTTTCCATTGGGAAGCTTCTTAAAAATACATTTTCCCTGAAGCAAACCAGACGGCTTCATAGCTGCATCCATGTTAGCACGTCATGTTTGATATGATAATTTCATACACAAGGCATACACACAGGTTCGAAGACTCGTTCTCGCCCCCTACAGTGCAATTTGGCTAGGTATACATCCACGCTAAAATATCAAGGTGAAACTCATCATAGCTTGCGTAGTATAGACCCAGCTCCCAACCCAACTTTGAGAATAGATTAACGGCAATATTTTTTTTTATTGCCCGATAAGAGTCTCGCGTTAACGGCCCAGCACTAAAACAAACACATACTCTTTATAAGAAACGTATTCAGATAGATATTCAGCTTTGTTCAATGAGGTGGCTCATGTAAACCTTTTAGTTTGACTTGGATTATGTTAATCCATATGTAATTTGAATCTATTTTTATATATATCTATTAAATTCTATTTTACCCATGGGTTTGATCTAAATTCTATTATTTTAAGTATTTTCCTAATTATCTTTAAACAGAGGAACCGTTCAGTTAATCAATTGAAAAGACTAATCATATGTACTCACAATAGACTGTCATATACAAAAACTATTCTGAAATCAAAACATACAAAACATAGTCGCTGTTAATTGGTTTGCAACCCTTCACTGTGCAGCGAGTCTTTCGATACATGTATGACACTTTTATAAACAGGTTGAAAAATAGTAAAACTATCTGGTGGTTGGGTTAGTTCAAAACACTGTGGGGAGTCCAGTCAGAACTCTGTGATGTCATGCAGGGTTCCAGTGATCAGACATTGTATCCAGAAATGTATTCTTTATTTATGAACCGACAGGATTCGAGCTGGGATAGTAGTTTCTCTCCGATGATTTAGTATGTGGTTTTGTGTGTGTGGTTTCTGTAAATACAAACATAGATATATATATAATTAATGCAGAATAAAATATGCACGTTCTCCTAAACCGAAACTAAACAGCGCTAAGCTCCGTTAGTAGGCTAGCATTGAACTGTAAACCATACATTACATACAATTTACTTTACTTAGGCTAACACGTTTTGATAAACGGACAACACAAAGTCAACTTGCATTTAGGTGGACGCACACAATTCGACTTATCCTAACTAATTAACTTATACTTAACAGCTCTAAAATCCTGTCGAACTCTTTCTGACTTATTGCGGGCTCTAATAAAAATAACAGTCACTAGTCTAGTTGAACGCTCCCGCAGTCCTTCTTCTTAAAGGGGCAGGCACCCTTTTCAACAGCCACCCTCGAATTCACCATGTGAATTCAAACACCTAAAAGAGAGGAGAGTTGGACAAAAGGCATAGATCACACCTCTTCAGGAAGAGCGGGGAGACTGATAAGTCTCGCTACTGGCCGGGTATACGTCCGATCCTTGACCAGCACTTCAGCTGACCGGACTCGACCATCAGTCCCGGGGAAGACTTGAACCACTTTCCCAACAGGCCAGAGGGCCAGAGGCAACTGCTGGTCTACAATCATGACAACGTCATCCACCTGCAGGCCCGCTGCTTCAGTCCGCCATTTCTGCCGGGCCTGGAGTCCTGGAAGGTAGTACCTAAGGAAATGTTTCCAGAAGTGATCAGCTAGTATCTGACTGTCGCCATCTTTTTCCGACCCAACATCTCAGAGCTGTCGTAAACGACCTGTGGTAGGGAGGCATCCTGCTGCCCCATAAGGAGACAATTGGGGTGATGGGGTCAAGGTCCGCCACATCTGACGAGGTGTACCCAAGAGGCTTGGAATTGAGGATCCCCTCAATCTCGATAAGGACAGTGTGTAGCACCTCCTCGGTGACTGTTTGGGCCCCTATGGTAACTTGGAGTGCAGTTTTGAGAGAGCGGATCTCTTTCCCAACATCCTCCGAAGTGCGGCGATCCTGGCGGGTTGAAGCTGAACCTAATCTGTTGACCGGCCAGTTGATCTTGAAGCTTGGGATGTAGGGCCTCAAAGGATTGCTGGAGCTCTCTCTCTCCTCCTCTGAAGTTTGTGCCTTGGTCGCACAGGATCTCGTGAGGCCTTCCACGTCGGGCTATAAAGCGTCTCAGAGCCAATAAGAACACATCCGTGTCTATACGGGTTAGAAGGTCTACATGCACTGCTCGAGTGGTCATACATTTGAACAGAATTCCCCATCTCTTCTCATTCCTGCGGCCAATCTTGACGACTTACGGCCCAAAACAATCAACACCCATAGGGTAGAATGCAGGCTTGAAGATGCAATGTCTCGCTGGGGGAAGGTCGGCCATCTTGGGCGGATCTGGACGACCTCTCCACTTCTTGCAACCTACACATTTCCTCTGATGGCGACGTACCTCCTCACGCCCGCGTTGAACCCAATATCGTATCCTGATGTCAGCGAACACTCTCTCTGGCCCAGGATGATGTAGTTTGATATCGTAATCCTGTATGATCAACCGGGTAAGTGGATGCTGAGGGTCAAGGACAATAGGGTGCATCGTATCCGATGTGAGGTCGCTGCTGTGGCGGAGGCGCCTACCAACTCTGATAAGTCCTGTTGCCTTGTCAAGCTCTGGAGCAAGAGACATAAGACGGCTAGCCATCAACTGGGCTACTTCATTAGGAAAGGAGTCTCTTTGTGCCTGTAGCAGGGCTTCCCTTTCAGCAACAACATAGTCATCAGCTGTCGGGGGCTGCAGGATCCGCAGCCCCCTGAAGTTGGCGTGCAGTGGCTTCTAAGTAGTCTTGCAGAGTCAGGTGTTGCTGTTTGTCGGACAGGGACGGACTTGAGATAACAGCAGGTTGTTTTGCCTCACTTTCAGACTCGTTGCATGATAAACTTGGTTGTTCAGGCCACCCCGTTAACGGCAACTTCAGGAACACTGGGCCTTGGGTCCAGCGGCTACCACCACCCACTTTCTGTACAGCGAGTCCTCGAGTGAGGTCATCGGCCGTTTTGTCTCTGGATGGGACATAGCGCCATGTTGCAGAACCTGTCAGCTCTTGGGTTTCCGCTACTCGAGTGGCAACAAAAATTTTGTAGCGGCATGAGTCGGACAGCAACCATGTAAGAACAGTCGTTGAGTCCGACCACAAGATGCAGCTACGGATGGGGAGGGTCAACTCAGTAGCGATGACCTTAAAGAGCTGAGTACTGGTGAGGGCTCCATACAGCTCGAGACAAAGGATGGATTGTTGTTTCTTGGGAGCTACTCGGGACCGGGCAGCAAGGAAGGAGACCTCCACCTTACCCCCTATATTCTCAGTCCTGAGATAGGCCACATATCCATATGCTTGCTCTGAAGCATCACAAAACACATGGATATCTCTTACACTGCTGAGGTGGTCCATCTCTGGGCTGGTGTAACACCTGGGTAGCTTTATCTTTGGCAGGTGTTCCAGCTCTGATTCCCATGAGCGCCACGAAGCGTTGCACAAGGACCTTTGCTCTGGTTGTGTATGGCACAATGTAGCCGAGAGGATCATATTGGCTGGCTAGGACTTTATACATGTTCCTCATTGTGGCTACAGAATACTCGCTGTACGATGCTTGTAGGCAAGGGTGTCGGACTGACGGTGCCAGTGCAAACCAAGGGCAGGCTCCTGGACTTCTGGTTGACCGTGACTGAGCCATAGCTCAGAGCTGTCCGATCTGACTTTGGAGGGAAGGTGAGTAATGATGGATGAGTCTTTACTCGCCTACTGTCTCAACTCAAATCCCCCTTCGGCCAGGAGATAGCGCATTTTGTCTACCAGACCCCTGGCAGCTTCTTGTGAGCTGAGGCTATGCAGACAGTTATCCACGTAGAATAACTTCTCGATGGCAGCTCGAACATCGTCGTCTGGCTGGGTATGGTCAAACACGTGCTTCTGTAATGCGAATGTTGCACAACAGGGACTGCAGGTTGTTCCGAAGGGAAGGACTTGCCACTCATACACCCTTGGCGGACTGTCTCGCTGTAGGTCTCTCCACAGGAACCGCAGCAAGGGTCTATCCTTCGGGAGCAGCCGCACCTGGTGAAACATCCCACATATGTCACTGCTGAAGGCGATGGAGTGCTCTCGGAAACGTAGCAGCACAGCCAGTAACGAGGAGCCTAAGGCAGGGCCTGGAAGCAGGAGCTCATTCAGATTGCGACCTTGGTACTGAAATGAGAAGTTATACACCACCCGGTTCTTTCCGTTGTGCTGGACTATATGATGCGGTATATACCATGCCTCCTCAGTTTCATCCACTTGATGTGGCTCCAACTTCACCACGTAACCTGAATTTTCTAACTTGTGAATCTCTGCCTCGTAGGCGGCAGCTTTTTCTGGCGCCTTCACCAACCGCTTCTCAATGCCTCTCAGTTGCGGCAGCACAGACTCCGATGAGGCGTGTAGCTGAGGCATGTGTTTGACTCGAAGGAGAGGTGTAGCATAGCGCTCAAAACAGTCAACCTTCCCTCTCACTGTCTGCTCTTGAAGCAGGTGTATGGCTTCCTGGTCTTGACGTGACCTTACGACCAACTTCTCACTACGATACGGAAGCACATCCATCTGCCACAACTTCTCCACATGACAACACAACTCTGTCGGGGATGATATAGATGTGAAGAGACATTGAGGTGCAACAAGGTTGAGTTTGATGTCTTGAGCTGGACTTGTCACCATTTCTTAGGATGACCTTACTTATTTTCAAGAGCACTTTACAGTTGTATGCTGGACGATTGACGTACAGAACTTTACCGGCCGTGTTTACTAGACAGTTTTCCGTTGCTGGCTCTTTCCCTTCTACTCTCTCTTTCACCTCGTGCAGCACAAGCAGATGTCATCTGTTGCATGTCTTGCAAGGGGCTTTTAGTGTGCGCTTAGCTGCTTGATGACGGCGACCACAACGCCAGCACCTGTTATTACCCTTGATCCATGCTACCTTTTGTTCTTTGTTCAGCTGATTGAAGCTAGCACAGCTGTTCAGATAGTGGTCATCGTCGCAGTAAGGACAGTAGGCTCTCCCCTTCTCTGGTTTACTGGGAAGGCTGGCTGCAGGTTCCGACGTGGGTAGGGCTGCCGGAGTACTTGTTTCTGTAGCTTTATTTGTTCCCAAGAAAATGGTGACCTTGCTGGGTTGCTTTGGATCTCTCCTGTTCTCTTTCTTCCTGGTGGAGGAATCTTCTTTCTTGTTGCTGATGCACAACATGCTATCTTCTTGCACGTCCAGCTCATATTACAGCCACTCAGCGAAGTCGATGAGCGTGGGGATGGCTATTCTCATTGGGTGGATGAACCTCTTGAAGCTGGCAGTGAGGTCATAGGGTAGCTTACCCAGCAATCTGGCTACATGGGAACCACATTGCAGCTCCACACGGCCCCTCACCCATAGCTGTTCTAGCATACCCACTAGTGAATGTACATTGAGGGAAAACATGCGAAAGGTCTTCACATCGCCACCGCGGATATCTGGGCCATCCATCAAATCTGTAATACGTTGGACAGCCAGCTTGTGAGGTTGCCCATATATTTTTGTGAGAGCCGTCATCGTGTCGGTGTAAGGCTGCCTGGCGTTGCTATACGAATATGCCATGAGCGAGGCTTCCTCACATTTCAGGTGATCTGTGAGGATCTGAAACTTGTATCGCTCTGTGGCATCATCTGGGAGGAGATTCTCCAGTGCAATCTTCATCCTTGAGAACTGTCTTGGATCTGGTGAGATCGGATGTGGGATTGATGGCTTAGGCCCTCTGTAGATACGCTCTTGGGTGATTGGCAGGTCTGCGTAGTTGAGATGATGCGTGTGTATCCTCTATCTGGTCCGTCTGTTCTACACCAACGCTCGCGTGCACCAAAGGTTTGATGCGGCTGGGTTCTCTGACCATACTGGTCTGCACGAGGGTAACTTACTTGGGGAGGGGCTCTGGTGTACCAGAGGGGTCTTCTTTCGTCTGGTGTGTGACTCTAAGGCGGAGGAGATCCTCAGCTAGCTCATCACCGGAGCCAGGAGGGGGGGGGGATAGGCCTCTCTACGATCAGCTGGATGCACCGTGTCTTGCATCCAAGCCGGTGCTGGGTGATGTCTCTCTTGCCCTCCATCAACCAGGCCTGGTGACAAGCAGGTACGTAGAGGTGGTTGTGGTGTAGCAGCTACGGGTGGGGCTCTTATCTCTGTTACCAGTCTCTGGAATTGTTGCCGAAGCTCAATGTTCTGTTGCTTCATCTCCTGCAGGGCAGCCACAAGTTCTGGTACCTGGCTAGACTGCTGCTTCAGGACTGCATTCTCTTGGTTCACTTGCCGCCACCTGGTAGTCAAATCTGGTACCTGACTCCACATGCTGGCGCAGATCTTCCTGATCATCTCTCATGGTCTCCAGCATCTGTGTCCATTCTTCTGTCAGCATGCATTGGTCTGGTACACCGCTTTGACTGTTAGGTTATATAGCCCTGAAGGGAGCCCCTGACTCCGGTAGCAGCTGGTCATCTTGTGTGATCTGGAGATCCTGGGTACGGAACCGTCTCTGGGACCCTGGTCCGCTTAGGTCGTAGTCCGACAGATGGGAGGTTACTGGTCCCTGTCTTTTGTTTCTGACGACCGTCTCATTTGGCTCCAGATGTTGCATCTTTCCACAGCAATTTGCTTATCCGACTCGAAGGACCATTGAAAAATAGTAAAACTATCTGGTGGTTAGTTCAAAACACTGTGGGGAGTCCGTGATGTCATGCAGGGTTCCAGTGATCAGACGTTGTATCCAGAAATGTATTCTTTATTTATGAACTGACAGGATTGGAGCTGGGATAGTAGTTTCTCTCAGATTATTTAGTATGTGGGTTTGTATATGTGTGTGTGTGTGTGGTTTCTGTAAATACAAACATAGATATATATATAATTAATGCAGAATAAAATATGCACGTTCTCCTAAACCGAAACTAAACAGCGCTAAGCTCCGTTAGTAGGCTAGCATTGAACTGTAAACTATACATTACATACAATTTACTTTACGTTTTGATAAACGGACAACGCAAAGTCAACTTACATTTAGGTGGACGCACACAATTCGACTTATCCTAACTAATTAACTTAAACTTAACAGCTCTAAAATCCTGTCGAACTCTTTCTGACTTATTGCGGGCTCTAATAAAAATAACTGTCACTAGTCTAGTTGAACGCCTTCTTAAAGGGGCAGGCACCCTTTCAACACAGGTTTTTTGATAAATTATACTTATTTCATACAAAAATGAAATTTGTATAATTTATCAAAGAAAACAATTTAACCAAACACTGCATACGTTTACAAAAGTGGCGGCTGCTGGTCTTTCAAAGAGGGGAAACTCATTTTCGGCCTACATCATAAAATATTTCCATTTATTTGGCTAGTTCGCTGGCTACGCACCCCTACGTCACTAGCCTATCCTACTGTATGAATGAATGAACGATCTAACGAAACAATATTAAACTCGAAGGAGGAAATGTGGGAATTATGTTAAACTGAAACAAGGAATGTGGTGTATAATTGTAGGAAATGTATGATGAAAATTGGCTAGCAATTTCGCCAAGCAAATACCAAGAAATGGGTTGCAGCAGTTTATCTTTAGACTACACTTGCAAAATCCGCGATGGGACTGAGCTCGAATAGCTTCGGCAACTTTTCATAATACAAAATCGCTTTCAATCAAAAGGAGATGCAGTCTTTCAACAGACCCTCCAATCATCACACAGAAGCCTGGCGTCCAGGCCAGCCCACTCCTCCATTCACCCCCAGAGACGCAGAGCGTCCGTGGGCGGGACATAATCACAGCATTTATCCAATGACCGTATAGTTTCGAAGCACTGAAAAAAAGCAGCCCCATTGAAGTCCATGGACGCCAGGCTTCAACATGGAACTGTGACGACACGGGAAAGTATGGGAAGGAAATCGAGTAAGTCGACATGCTACTATATGTAGCTGATTCTGAACGAACTCGTCTTCGAGATGAACGTGTTCTAACGCATTTAAAATGTTAAAACAATAGTAATTATTTGGCCATTAATTTTAGGGGAAGCCGAGCTTCCCTTGCAGTCTTAAAGAAATTACCACTGGTTTACAATGACATGTATTTCACAATGCATCAAATAAAATGGATGCTGGCTCGTAGCATCTTTACAAAATAGTCTTCAAAAACAATTAAATAATACAGCCATTACATTACCACAACTACCCATCCAAATTAGAATGAAAAAAAAAAAAAAAAAATTTAAATTAGGCTTTGAAATCGTGAGAAAACCAGCAGCCTTCTCTGCTTGAGACTGGGGGGCGTGTCGCCTGAATGAGCTGAAGCTCCGCTCCCTCGAATTTATTGAATTTAGCAACAACAGCCACACTAGCTAAATCAATTGCATGTATCAGAGACCTACCTGCAGTCTCTGAGTGTTTTGTGTTAATTACTTTGTCTTTGCATCGTACCAAATATTAATATTTCTTATATTATTGTTGCTTGCTTTTTCCACAGGTACACCCTTGCACTTTTGAGGTTCATGCTGTTTAATTGTAACTTGTCTAACTACATGCTCTTATGGTTCTTCCCTTTGGGACTTATTTGTTTTTCACAATGTATGCTTCCTCAAATTAAATCAACATTTATTTGTATAGCCCCTTTTACACGCAAGCATGTCACAGAGGGCTTCACATACGCCCATAGAACTGCCCCATAACCAACCTAAACCCTCAGGGAAGACAAGGAAAAACTCACTACAGGAGAAAAAATGGGAGGAGCAATTCACTGAGGGATCCCCTCCTCCAGAGACGGTTGGTGAAAGAGAGGAGCAGAACACAGGCTTAACATAGTCATACAGCAGGGAAGTGTCAATGGGTTTTGAAACACCAAAATCCATTGTTAGACTTGGTAGATGTAGGAAGGGACCGGGAAACTCTCTGTTTCCCTTCATGGAGACTGGTTTTCGGTTGGCGACCAGGTCCAGCATTGGCAGACCGACGACCAGGCAGATGTTGACAGCTCAAACCCCCCACACCACAGGGGATGTGTGGAGGGGGGACAGAGAGGGGAGAGCAGGGATTAGAGAATGCCAGGAGCAGCTAACAGTTAGTCATATTTAGAATGAGATCCCCACCGGTCAAGTGTGGACTAGTGCAGCAATTTAGCAGAGCAAAAAAGGGTATTTGATGCAGCCCTAGACACTAAGACAGCGCCAGTCCCCCTCGTTTGGAACATGAACTCTGTTCCAGGGGAGAGAACTCAAAAATAAGTTATATTTATATAATAAGGGTGAGAATTCCCCGTCCCCCGTTGTCACCAACAAGTAACGGAAACTATAACAATAGCAATATACAGTAACAGGTTTACTTTATTTGTAAAATCTAGATGTTACATGTGATACACACAAACAAACACACACCCCAGGTTTACATAGAAAGTACATACACACACTTACATTTAACAGTCATAGAATTGACTAAACAAGAAAGTTTTTTACCTAATTTTGAATGTCGAAACAGTATCAGCATCCTTAATTGAGACAGGTAATTTGTTCCAGAGAAAAGGTGCTCTATATGAGAAGGCCCTGCCTCCAGCAGTTTTTTTCTTAATTTTGGGAACCACCAGATAGCCGGCATCTTGAGATCTAAGTGTCCTTGCGGGGCGATAGGGTGCAAGGAGACCAGAGAGGTAAGGTGGTGCCAATCCATGCAGAGATTTGTAGGTTAGCAATAAAACTGTACAAATAGTTCGATTTAAAAAGACCAAAAAGGTCGAGGAGGACAGCCTTTAAGAGAGAAAGCGATTCCCCATTGATCTGTCACATCAGAATTTTGATTTGGGTTAGAAAATCTTGACATTTGAGTGAGAATGTAGACCGCATATAGGCGGCAGCCATGTCTTCACGTCATGTCACAAAGTTCATAATTTTACAGTTTTACAGTCAATTCTACACCTAAAAGGTCGAGCAGGGCAGCTTTCAAGCGATATGGGAATTCTGCTTTTAGCCAGCTGGTCCGATTATTTTTGTGACGTGTAAAACTGGCAATCTGAGTGAGACTGCGTCCCCGTTACACTGTTTTGACGTTGTTAGCCTCAGTCAGACTCGGGTCGCTCACTGGCAGTGTGCACAATGTTGTATTTCACTCCATTCTACACTATGAACGTCAGGGAGGCTACCTTTTGTAGATACAAGCCTACTGAAGATAGCCAGCATCTCGGATTTCTTTAACCGAGTCTGTTTCATTCATAATTTGCCTGAGAAAGCGACCTCCGTTAGCCAGGCTAGTTTTGCCCGATCACTTGGTCAGGCTATTTAAAGGTATCGGGGTCAAGTGACTTGTGCATGGACAAATGAAACGTAAATGTACAAAGGACAAGTGCCTCAAAAAGTTAATGTCAAGCCCTGAAATCCAGTGGCCAGAGATATATGATGACCTGATCGACACTCCAATGTATTATACCCGGGAGAAGTTAGTCTTTTGCATCCGACATGCGCAGTTGAGCATGATTGACAGTCGTGTGACGTAGGGTGATAATTGGTGTATGTCGTCCAACAGAGGCTAATTATGCCAACACCTCAGTGAAAGAGCGAAAATTGACTTCAGTTTTCAAAAGTAAATGTACTAATAATATCAGCGTACATCGTATTGTACATTAAATCTCACAATTGTGTTTTTTATCACAATGTTAAATGAGCAAAATTTTCAGTTTTGCATTTGTTGACGCTTGGAACTCCGTTGTGATTACATTGAGAGCAGAACGTTTGTCTTCCCTACTCAGGTTTTTAATTTTTTTTTTATTGGTATCCAGAGCATTACAGAAGGGTATTCACATTGAAAGATACCTTGTATCTTTTTGACAATTGTACATTCTCAAAAAGCATGGTAAGCAAATACACAAGTCAGGGACATTAATAGAAGAAAATTAAATTGTAATTACATTACATTAGTACAATCAAATAAATATCTGGTTAACCTCAAGGTTATTACATGTCACATTTATCGAGGGTTTCAAATTCAAAAGGAAAACAAACATACACCCAAAGAAAGAAAACACTTCACTGTCTTTTGTGGAGGAAGGTTGCCAGTTCGATTCCCGGCCGTGCCAAATGACGTTGTGTCCTTGGGCAAGGCACTTCACCCTACTTGCCTTGGGGAGAATGTCCCTGTACTTACTGTAAGTCGCTCTGGATAAGAGCGTCTGCTAAATGTAAATGTAACCCTACTCATGTTTTTTAATGATCTGTTTTCTTTTTGCAGACATATGAGGAGTGGAAAGATATGTTACCTGATCTCAGTGAATACAACTGGGTAATACCTGATTTTGTTTGGGAGCTGAGTGAACAAATTGACTTGGGTAGGTTGACCCGCATCATCACTGCCCTAAGATATAAGATAGTCTTAAATTATCAAAAGTCCTCTTTTGCTTGGTCATTGGCGTATGTAGCTGAGTTATTGATGTAGTAGGCCTGATCTGTAAACATCTGATAACTTTTTCATTTACCTTCATTCCTTATACCTCTAGAAAAACTGGCTAAAGCCCTTCCAGAGATTGAAGAGATTGTCAAGTTTTTTCCTGACCTGGATAAGATAGGAGCAAACTTAACCTTCCTCAAGACCATCCTGTCAACCGGTAAATAAACTATCATGATTTGGACCAGGTCTAGATCAGACTCCTGTATGGTGTTGTACATTACCGATTTTGTATGCTGTTTTGTTATTTAAATTGTATTGTACTCTCATTGTCACATTAAATTAATATCAGTTTTCCTGGCAATCACTGTAACGCTCTTTTTAATTAATATGTATTATTATTGTTGCATGTTTTAGTATTATTTTTCCCATCAAAGCACTTTTGTGGGAAAATGCACAAAAATGCTTTATACATTTTTATATAACTTGACATTATTAGCTTGTTTTGTGTTTCAAATTCTTTGTAGCTGAAAATCTGTCTGAATGATAATCAAAGTGTTAATCAGCTGAATTTGCTGACTTCCCATGAACAGGAGTTGAGAAGATGGTTCAAAATGGTTTAATGAGTTTTGGCTAGGCTAACCCTACCCATACTATACTTAAAATGAGATTTTGCATATTGTTCAGATCACTCATGAGATCTAGGAAAAACTGTGCCTTTGGAGTAATCAGACCTCTTAACTTTTTCCACATTCTTAGACTTAATTTAAAACATGTTTTTTTCATCAACTGATGCAGGCTACTTCTGTGTACCTTACCTCACATTTATTCAAAATGTTGACAATGGAAACAAAATGTTTATTTATTTAAAGTACAGATATATGTTTTAGCTCAGTTGTAAGAGCTTGCAGAAGAGTTATAAGAACTTGCATAAGAAATATATTTTTAACATTGAGCTCTGACTCAATGTTAAAAGTGACTTTTAATGACAAGAAATACAAACATTTGTCTACACAGTTCATAGTATGCCAGAACAAAAACCAAAGTCATGAAGTAAGTAACTAGGAGTTGGTTTCGCAGACACAGATTAAGCCTAGTCTAGGACAAAAAAAAGAAAAACAAGCTCAATGGAATTTTCTATTGAATTTGATTTTTTATCTTGGACTTGGCTTGATCTGTGTGTGCAAAACTGGCCCTAGATGTAGATGTGTTTAGGCATAGATCCAGGTCAGACTGGAGCAAAGATTCAGCATAACACAAATCTTAAAGCACATAGCAAGACAGTGGTGGAGTAGCTTCATAACAAGTCTCTTATTGTATTGAGTGATCTAGCCAGAAAACTTGTGCGGAATTCAGTTCACAATTAGTCTGTCAGACCTTGAGAGGACTAGCAAGGAAGAATGTAAGAAGGTTTTCCCATTTGCATGCTGGTAGAGGTCTAACCAAGAAGGCTCATAGCTGTAATCACTGCCATAAGTCCTTAGTACTGAACAAAAAGCTTACATAATTATTAAAAAAATGGCTTACCTTCTCTAAACATGTTTTCAACTGATCATTATAGGATAATGTATGTAGATTTATGCATAGAGTTATCATTATTTATAATACAATATCATATTTAAATGCAATTTATATAATATAACATTATTATTTTTTACTGACATTTTTAATTAAGTCTAGCGCACAACCAGTTTTTGAAAAAGGGGAAAGGGTCTGAATACATTCCAAAGTCATTGTAGATATTTTGCGTAACAATACTGGAAAGGACAACTTAATCTCTGGCTGCTTATGGACGTACTGTACAGAAGGCAGCAACAGTCAAGCTTAAGATACATCAGGACTGGGACTGATATTCAGCAGTTAGCCTCATCCCATCTTTGTTTCAGTCTTTTTGATTAGGTTTTTTGTTCTTTCCTTTCTCTGTCCCCACCCTCACCCTCTTCCCCCTCCCTCTGAATTCTTCACAGGTGTGAGTGTGGGTAGTGAAGTCAAAGGAGCTTCTGGCCTGCATCTGTTGTTAGGTGTGTAAACCTCAGATGCCCATATCCTGCCTCTGCCCCGATGTGCTCCTACCTTGAGCGATTTGAACAGCCCCCTCTAATACCCGTTTTTCACGAAAACCCACAATGTGGTTTTATTATTATAGTACAATTGTTGAGCTGGGTTAAACCTGTGTCAGACCAGTTCATACTAAACAACCTACAACTTAACTAAATTTAATTACACCTAAAAATCCTGTTTTGCACTGTTGGACTGCAGCATTTGTGAGTTTGTAGAAGCTCTTTAATTTCCTCTTTCAGCAAATTCTGAAGTGCACTGTGTAAACTTTTTATTGGTGGCAACAAGTGAGAAGGAAATCTTTTGTTTTCACAGTCAGTAGAAGCCCGTGCACAGTCACCATTCATGTTCAGAAGCACTACTATATGGCACAAGTTTAGTCCAAAGAGTTTACTTGTGTCCTTAGGTCAGTGTGAAAGGGGTAGTACATTTAATTAACTGTGGTTCAGAGTCTAAAATGGTATGCCCACTGGATGGGTTGCTGTTAAATCCAGATTGGCTTGGTCCTTTAGCGCTTGAAAAATGTTGAAGCACATTTTACAGGATATACATACAGGAGTATGTATTCTACAAGGATCACGAACCTACACATGCTAGTGGAAAATGTGTTTATATTCATGATTCAAAGTGAAATGAAAGAGTACAGTGAAAAGCAAACATGTGGCTGTACAGTGAATTTAACTGTGGACTGCATTTCTCTTCTGTCTGTAGTGCTCTTAACAACAGATACAGTATGTTCACCCCTAACAGTGTTCTTATTTAGATAACTCTTTGGTTTGATTTGACGACCCCTGGTTTCTGTCTGTCCGCTTGTGCCTGGGTTTGTCTCCTTTGACTTCCACCCTTCTATATTTACGGTTCTTTTTGTTTGGGATGACTAATCTCTGTTTTGTGGAGCTATCCATGTCCATTTGCAGGCTGCTTAAATGTTTGCAAAATCAATATAAGTATACAGTACAGACCTTTACCATGCCCATTGTACACTGTTGAATTAAATACGGATCTTGAAAGGCAACAGTCAATGCTGACAGACGACCAAGGCCCAGTAACACTCATCCTAAAATTCTTAACTTGGATTGAAGGACTCATGCAATAAATTAACCTTACAACTATAAATATTGCATACGAGAGCCATATATCAGGTACCCACTGGTGGTGTAGTGGTTAAGGTCTCCACCGGTAAAATCTTAGCTTACATTAGATTTGGTTAAAGATCCTGTAAAGTGGATTAAAAAAAAAAATTGTGACGTAGATCGGTCGGGTTTTGGCTCCGCCTATACAAAACCTGAGCTGAAAACGGAAGAGAAACTGTTGAACGGTCTAACTCACATTTCAGTTTAAGTTTTCGCGCTTTGCACATGCTTTCAGGAACTAATTTCACACGTATATAATATACTCAGAAGAAAATCATGGAATTTGCTTTACAGGATCTTTAACATTTTAGTGTTACATTTAAAAAAATATCAGACAGATCAATTGGTGATAGGTAAAAAAGAAAATCCAGCTAAATAATCAGTATTGGACCCAAAACATATATTGCTGTGGCTCTAGTAATGGGTAACCACGTAATTACCTTAACTATCAAATAAACTATTTGTATAGACATAAATTGTTTTCAGACATTTTCCAAACATTTCGGTTTCAGTCACATGGGAGCTGCTTACTGTGATTTTTTCTTTTCTTTCTAATACTGAATTTTAAACAGTTACAGCAATTATTTCTTTTATCACTGTTGTCTTATCCAAGCACTCATTAGATGTTGAGCCTATTTACAATTTTATGTAATCGTGTCTGGGGGTGTGTGATTTCTCTCAAGGTGTTACAATGTGATCATTCACACCCCTGTGGTAATGTTTTACAAAGAATTTGGGATTGGGAATGAGTTACATTGTTATCATTAGTTACGAGTATGTTGTCTGTAGTGTATACTTAGTTGTGTGTTTGATAATACCATATTGTATTGTTATTTGTGTGCCATGGCAGAAACCCCTGGTGAACCCCAACAGAAAACCACAGAGGCCCCTGCCACCACCTTTGCCACACCTGAGAGCTCTGATAAGCAGTTCAAGAAGGCAAGTTTCAATGACCCGACTATCCCAGTTCTGCTCTTCCCTATGCAATGGCTGGCTTTGTCACAGCATACTGCTGTTTGGCGCAATTTGTATCTGCTTTAGTCAACACTGATAAGAAAAATTGAAGAAATCAAAGAAAGAGTTGCTTACCTATGTTCTGGACATTTTAATGTTATACTTTTTGTTTTACTCCTTCAGTGTCAATAGATGTTATGCTATGTGAAGCTGACACTTATTACATTGAATTGTCTTGTCCTATTAAGATTGTCGTTGAATGTGACAGCACTCCACATAACTGAGATACAGCATACAGTATGTTAACAATCATGTGTTGTTTTCTATATTGTTTTCTACCCTCTCAAGCTTTACGAATGTTTTTGTTTTTCCAGAAGATGCCATTCTGCATTCAGGAGATGTCACATCTCTGCTTACTGTACTGTGTGTTTTAGCCCCCATACTATATCCATCTGTCACTTTCATATCATTGTCTGTTTTTCCTCTAATGTTGTCTCTCTGTCGTTGACAGACTTCTCACTTTTTTCTTCCTGTAGTCACACTCCTTCATTTGTCTATAAATGTAATGTTTAGTGTCAACATGGTACAATAATGGGACTATTGGCTGAGCATCAACAACAAACTGGCTGACCAGGCTGAACACAGAGAACATTCATCCTATCTTATTCTCCAGATTCTCTCTCCTTAGAGATGACGACAACACTATTCTTGCTCCATCCCTGATAGATCACTCACTCTCAGTGCTTGCTTTGCATTTAATTGTCATATTTAACATTCAGATGAATGAGCATTTTCACCTCATCTTAATACTATAAAAAATATACAGTTGCTACACCTTATCCCATATATAGTGTGATACTATATTCTTGATAGTCTGTGATGAGTAGACTGATATAGATAATACATTAATAATATTCAATATCTAGCAACTGCTTGTGCTAGATATTTAGTACCTCTAAGCATATTCTTGCAGTTTCTTGAATATGCAATGGAATGACTGTACTGTCAGAATGAATGTGAGCAGCATCTTGCCCATGTGCCACGGGAATTAGAGATGCTGGTTATAGGTTGCCTGCCTTGCAGTCAGACTTCTGGACTAGCAAAGTCTGGAGACTCCCCTTATTGACCTGAAACAGACTTGGTTTAGTCCAATGATGGATGTTGGCAAGAATCTCGTAGTTACAGTTTACGTTAATCTTGAGCATCAACTGAAGCCTACACATTCAGATATGTGGGCTCTGTAAAAGGTTGTGTACAGGTGACGTCCTGACCCTAGCCCCGCCCTGTGTGTGGACTTGGTTCTTTTCGATTGTTGCTCCTGCCTCTGTCTCATTGTGCCGTCCCTCGCAGGGGCTGCTGGGAGAGCTCATTATCATTCAGCAGCAGATCCAGCAGCACGAGGATGAGGTTCGGCGGGCTGCCGCCGCTAATAACGCTCAGCCAGCGCCCCCGCCTGACCCCGCCCCTTGCCCGCCACTTCCACCAAGCCTGCCCCCGCGCCACAACCCGAGTGCAAGCCCAGCAACTGTTCTGAACCCCAGCCCCAGCCCCCCTCAGCAGAAACGCAAGGTGAAGGACACACCACCCTACCCTGGCCATACCGAGAAAAGCCCTGTACAGTACTCCCTCCTCTGACTGCCCCTTCCTCCTCACAATCCATCACAAAAGTTAACTATTACGATCCTGATAATCAAATTCACACTAAAGAAAATCTGTCTCTTAAAAGTACTGATAGGATGGAAGATTGTAAACTAAGATTTACCATTCACCAAGTTTGATATTTCATTGTTTATATTTCATTTACTAACTATTAAAGCAGCAGTACTCTGCAGTAATACAATTGGCAATTTGGTAAGGGACAATTTGCCATTTCATTAATTCCAGTGCTTTCTGTTATCTTCCTTTAAACAAATACCAATAAAGAAGCCATTGATACACATTATTACTTGGTTAGGCAAGCTGTAGTAAAACAGGTCAGTTATATTTTGATTGTGTTGCCACGTCAGTGAAGGAATGGCATGCACTGACAATCAAGCCTACAGAAGTTACGTACACCACATGCATCCTAGCGATGCAAAGCACTGTACTACAGTCAACTATGCACCCAAACTATGACAGAAATGTACAGTTGATAAGCATCATGGAAGGGAGAGGCATTCCCCTGCATGGTGTGTCTGTACTTTTGGAAACGCCCAGATCAACCGTTTCGTACATGATACAGTTTAAAATGTTTTGTTTAAGTAGCTTCTGATCTTCATGGTTATGTCTTATGTTAGGGAATTGCTACACTATTGAGCATTGCACGCAAGAATAGCTTAATGACTAGCATATCTGATCATGTTTAACCTTTTCTCTTTGTTAGTGTGTCCACCTAAGTGTGTGTGTTTTTCCATTTAATCCCCTCATGTCATCTGTGCTCTGTCCTCCTCTGTCTGTGCATCCTCTCCTCCATCTAAATTACTGTCTTCTAATTGATTGTTGGGGTTGTAGAATCATTATATATCCTGTTCTAATAATGTAATGTTTATTTCACTAGGACTTAAATTAATCCAACTTTTCCCAGACATAGGTTGGTGTGATTTGACTTTTGATATTGATGCAGCAAAATTCACGATTTAATTCATTCTGGAATCTTTTTTTCATTAACTGGATTTCCCTCCCCTATAGTGCTCCCTAGTACTGGTGTTAATATGCCCTGTAGCTGTGGGTGAGGATTTCAGTTTTCCTAGGTGTTTTCGGAGTGTTTCATGCATGATGTAATTGGGAAAAGAGAGTACCAGAGATGTGAAATGGATTGTTAACTTTATCCACCTCTGTCTTTTTTTCTTTCTTTCTTTTTTTCTTTCTCTCGCTCCCTCTCTCTCGCTCCCTCTCTCTCTCTCCTCGAATCCAGTCTTCAGACAGAGAGAAGATAGACCAGCTCCAAGAGGAACTGGTCCGAACTCAGGTGGGAAATAATATATCAGTATATTAGAATGGTGTTACTGGTAATTTTGAGTGGTTATTTAAGTTTGGAGCTCTGTGTCTTTACAGATAAAATACCAACGCATGCTAGAGAGGCTGGAAAAGGAGAACAAGGAGTTAAGGAAGGTGGTCTTGCAAAAAGATGACAAGGGCATCCATCAAAGGAAACTAAAGGTGATGATGCGCGCACACATACAAAAAAAAGCAAAGGGGAAAGACATAATTTTTCTATCCCACAAACCCAAGTTTTCATCCTGTGTCTCTCCCTGCAACAGAAATCTCTGATCGACATGTACTCTGAGGTTCTAGACATCCTGTCTGATTATGACTCAAACTACAACACGCAGGACCAACTGCCAAGGGTAAGGGCTTTATAGGCGTGGCTTGCTTTAACTCTTTTAGCTTGGACACAAATGAAGCAAATGAAACTGCTACCTCAGTACCCTTGCTTACTTTGTCTCTCCTCTCCCCTTCTTTCCTCTCCCCTCCTGTCTTGTGTGGCAGGTTGTCGTGGTGGGGGACCAGAGTGCAGGAAAGACCAGTGTGTTGGAGATGATCGCTCAGGCTAGGATCTTTCCTCGGGGTTCTGGAGAAATGATGACGCGCTCTCCGGTAAAAGTAAGTCTGGTTGAATACTAATTACCTTCCTTGACTCCTCTATGCCTTCTTCTTCCTCCTTGTGAATGCACGGTATGTAGACACAAAATGGTTTTGCTTCATTTGACTGACTGACCGCAGATGTAATTTTCTTTCATAATGAAGTTAGCTAATTTGCATTGCAAATGCTCTGTTTCTGTTGTAGGTAACTCTAAGTGAGGGCCCTCACCATGTGGCCATGTTCAAGGACAGCACCCGAGAGTTTGACCTGGGAAAAGAGGAGGATGTAAGTTCATGATAACACTTTGGGCCACCTGGATCAACCAATCCACTTAACTTATAGTTGATCAGCGGATCCCCCCTCTTCTCCGTAGCTGGCAGCCCTGAGACATGAGATTGAGCTGAGGATGAGGAAGAGTGTGAAGGAGGGACAGACAGTCAGCCCTGAGGTGAGTTATGCCATCCTATCGTCTTCAAGCCAATTTTAGACAGCAACAACAGAACAAAAAAAGTGTTTTAGTACAATTGCTGAAGGACATTAAGCTTTTCAGGTAGCTGACAAGTTGGCGCTGATGATGGCGCCGATGATGGCAGCCTCGGTCGTTAGGTGTGCTCTGTTTTGTCTGTTAATTCAGTGTTCTGCCAAGATTAACGGGGTTATCTAACAAGAGAAGTACTTCCAAACATCAGGACTACAACTCCTGTGGATTTATTTCCCACTTTTCTGCTTCCAGCGGCAGAATTACCGTAATTGTTTGATAATAAGACGCGGCTTGTACTCCGATTTTACAGTTTTCCTGTGCTTGTGTGGCTTATATTTCGAAGTGGCTTATAGTCTGGTTTTAGAACAAAAAAGTGGCTTTGTCTCAAGATCTCTACAGACCGTGCAGCTAATTTAATGCTCAACACTTGAACGGGGGCTTATTACTTGAAAGGGGAATTATTTACTGTGTCGTCTCAGTTATATTATCAGGGCTTGGAAATACAGTGACTTGCTAAAGTAGGCAAATGGCTAGTAAAACATAAAATTTCATAATAATTTCAGTTAATCAACCAGCTGCAAGACCCAGTGAAATGTTATAGGCTAGCTAGAAAAATAACGCTAGCATTGCTAACAACATTACTAATTCAACTTTGGTAGTGTAACCGAGCTCTTTGTAAGTTCATTTTAGATATAATTGTATATGATCGTGTGGACAATAAGACACAGACGCGGTCTCTTTTCATAACTTGTATTTTACCACTGCTCTTCTTGACATCGCCATTCGAACAGCCCTCACTGATTTCACGTAATGCTTTTAGCATCAAGCCTACGGCAACTCCCGAGGGACAAAACACCCTTGTCCGTTGTCATGTAGAAAGGTCTGCTACAGTAGGCTATCCTCAGGATTTGCAAGCTAGCTAAACTTATACTACATCGAAAATAATTTTGTAGACATAACAATGGATTCTGCCACTAAATGAGTGACTTGGCTTTATTTTTGGACATACTATCCACAACCAAAGTGTGTTACACAATGCTGTAAGATAGCCTATACTCGTGCATTGCTCTTGGTACCCACAATGCCCTGTGGCAAGCTGAAAAGGTACTAAGTTAAGGGCATAAGCTTAGTTAAATAAGCATTGTTTGGAGTTCTATTGTTGTGTTTGTTCTGTTTTGATATGTGTAATGCTATGGTCTATAGTTTAGATAATTTGAGTGTTCACCCTGATTGGGAATGTTGTCTAGTTAGATGGCTATCCAAGCTGTCCGCTGCGACAGTGTGTCTGGGCAAGTAATCAGTCGTGAGCATTGGTCCGTTACTAGCCAATTGATGAAGAAAGTGTTTGTCCGTCTCTTCATAAACGGAGTGACTAAGTTCAGTTGAGTTCTGGATTTTAATACGTATTTATCAATCTGCAGATTGGGAGAGAAAACCAGTCTTCTGACCATAAATGACAACACAACACCAAGCTTAGGTCTCAACCAGGTCTCTCTCCGTTCCGAAAGCCGGAGGACCATCTTTTATAGAGCACAGGAATGTAAACATAGATAGTTAGCCGGCGCAACGGTAACGTTGTTTGCTTTCAAAGTGCGGCTTATATTCCAGTGCGGCTTATACTCTGATTTACAAACGAAGTGCTCATTCTGGGGGGGTGCGGCTTATACACGATGCGGCTTATTTTCCGATTAATACGGTAGTGGGAGTCAGGTGGCTGAACGGTGAGGGAATCGGGCTAGTAATCCGAAGGTTGCCAGTTCGATTCCCGGTCATGCCAACTGACGTTGTGTCCTTGGGAAAGGCACTTCACCCTGCTTGCCTCGGGGGAATGTCCCTGTATTTACTGTAAGTCGCTCTGGATAAGAGCGTCTGCTAAATGACTAAATGTAAATGTAGTGGGCATTATAGTCAAAGCCACCCTCGGCTTTGTCCTAGCAGCGAAGCGTCGTAGGAGAAGTAAACGAGCCGGTGCGACTTTGTCGGCGCGGGGCAAGTACAGCATTACCGGGGATATTTCTCTCCAACGTGCGTTCGCTGAGCAACAAACTGGACAACCTTCAGCTACTGGTGTGAAAAAACAGAGACTTTCATTCATCTTCCGTTTGTACTTTACGGAGACATGGCTGAGTGAACTGATCCCGGACTCTGCGCTACAGCTAGCAGATTTTAAACTGCTGAGAGCGGATCGTGACTGTGCGTTCTGGCAAAACGAAAGGCGTGGTATTTGTTTTTACACTAACAGTGTCTGGTGTGGAGACGTGACAGTGATTCTGCAGCACTGTTCTCCTGATCTGGAATCATTTTTTATTAACTGTAAACCTTTTTACTTGCCACGTGAGTTTGCGTCATTCATTCTGGTCGGCGTCTACATGCCTATGCAGGCTAGCGTCAACGAGGCTCATCGTGTGCTTGCCAGCCAGATATTGAGTATGGAGCATGCAAATCAGGATTCCTTGGTTATTGTGCGACTTTAACAAAGGCAATCTCACCCAAGAACTCCCCAAATACAGACAATTCATCAAATGCCCTACCAGAGAAGGGAACACTTTGGATCACTGCTACTCTACAATCAGTAAAGCATACCATGCGGTCCCCCGAGCAGCACTGGGTCACTCAGACTACGCCATGGTCCACCTGATTCCTGCATACAGGCAGAAGCTTAAGCGCTGTAAGCCTGCTGTGATGACATCGAAACAGTGGACCAGTGAGGCTATGGAGGATCTGCGGGCACGCTTGGACTGCACTGACTGGGATATGTTCATGCCTCCAATAGTCTGGATGAGCTCACGGAGGCTGTGACATCATACATCAGCTTCTGTGAGGACTGCTGTATACCAACACGCACCAGGGTGAGCTTCAACAACGACAAACCCTGGTTTTACAGCTAAACTCAGAAGGTTAAGGCTGGACAAAGAGGCCGCGTTTAGGACCGGGGACAGGGACAGATTCAAGGAGTCGAAGAACAGGTTTAGCAAGGCGGTGAGGGAGGCTAAACGACTGTACCCAGAGAGATTGAAACACCAATTCTCTGCAAACGACTCTGCTTCTGTCTGGAGAGGGCTCAGGCAGATTAGCAGCTTCAAGCCCAGAGCCCCCCACTCCACTAACGACTCTCGCCTGGCCAATGACCTGAATGAGTTCTACTGTCGATTTGAAAGACAATTGGACTGTCCTGAACTATCCCTTCCCTCTGTGGTAATGAAGTCTTTCGAGCGCCTGGTGCTGGCACACCTTAAATCCATCACAGACCCTCTACTGGACCCCCTGCAGTTTGCCTACAGAGCCAACAGGTCTGTGGACGACGCAGTTAACATGGCCCTCAACTTCACCCTACAGCACCTGGACTCCCCAGCATCCTACGTCAGGATCCTGTTTGTGGACTTCAGCTCTGCCTTCAATACCATAATCCCCGCCCTGCTTCCACCTGCAGGTGGATCACAGACTTCCTGTGTGATAGGAAGCAGTGTGTTAAGCTGAGTACACGAGTCTCTGACTCCCGGTACATCAGCATGGGATCTCAGGGCTGCGTCCTTTCCCCCCTGTTCACCAACAGCTGCACCTCCAGTCATCCGTCCGTCAAACTCCTGAAGTTTGCGGACGACAACACCCTCATTGGGCTCATCTCTGGTGGAGACGAGTCTGATTATAGGTGGGAATCTTGACAACCTGGTGACCTGGTGCAGCCAGAACAAATTAGAGCTCAATGCTCTTAAGACAGTGGAGATGGTTGTGGACTTCAGGAAGAATACAGCCCCACTCACCTCCATCACCCTGTGCGACTCCCCAGTCAACACCTGTGGAGTCCTTCTGCTTCCTGAGCGCTATCCTCTCCCAGGACCTCAAGTGTGAACTGAACATCAGCTCCCTCACCAAGAAAGCACAACAGAGGATGTACTTCCTACGGCAGCTGAAGAAATTCAACCTGCCAAAGACAATGATGGTGCACTTCTACACAGCCATCATTGAGTCCATCCTCACCTCCTCCATCACCATCTGGTACGCTGCTGCCACTGCCAAGGATAAGAGCAGGTTGCAGCGTATCATCCGCGCTGCTGAGAAGGTGATCGGCTGCAATCTGCCTACCCTCGAGGACCTGCACACCTTGAGGACCCTGAGGCGAGCAAGGAAGATTGTGGCCGACTCTCTCACTCTTTCAGTCCCTCCCCTCCGGCAGAAGGCTGCGGTCCATCAGGACCAATACCACACGTTTTCTTCCCATCCGCTGTTGGCCTCTTCAACAAGGCCAAGGGTTCACACTGACTTTAAATGTCTCTAATGTCTTTAAACACATTGCAATTTGCACTACAATACACCATTTGTTTCTTTTGTACCATTTGTTTTTTAAATATTTGTCATTAAAAAAAATATATTGTAAATTATGGCAACTTTATATTTTATTGTATATTTTATTTTAATTCTAAGTATTGCTAGTCTATTTACCTTTAGTATAGCTGGATCTCATATTAAAACAATTGTTAGAAAGCTTGAATCATCCCAAGTGTTAAGTCACATTCAGATCTGAAGGCTGCTCTTGACTGACAACTATAGTTATGGTTTGGCTACTTTGGTTCTTCAGAGTTAAAGATCTGACCATGCCATACCAAATCACTGATGTATATTTACATTTACATTACATTTATGCATTTAGCAGACACTTTTATCCAAAGCGACTTCCAAGAGAGAGCTTTACAAAAGAGCATAGGTCACTGATCATAACAACGAGATAGCCCCAAACATTGCGAGCAGCCAAAACATGAAGCATACATTGTGGAAAACCAAATAAGTGCCAAAGGGAAGAACCATAAGAGCATGCAGTTAAACAAGTTACAATTGAACAACATGAAACTCCCCACAAGAGTGCAAGAGTGTCCCTGTAGAAAAAACAATCAACAGTAAAATATTTCACAGCGAGTGCAAGAATTTGAAACCGTTACAACTAACCAACAAGAGCAACAAGTCTCTCAATAAGAGTCATTGTAATCCTGGAGGAAACTAACATCAGGAAAGGCTGGAGGAGAGACTTGATGTAGTCGGGTGCAGTCCCGTTCACCGCTCGGAAGGTCAGTACCAGAGTCTTGAATCTGATACGGGCCGTGATGGGAAGCCAGTGGAGGGAGATGAGGAGCGGGGTAACACGGGAGCGTCTGGGTAGATTGAAGACCAGACGGGCCGCCGCGTTCTGAATCCTCTGGAAAGGGCGGGTTGCGCATGCTGGGAGACTGGCGAGCAGCGAGTTGCAGTAGTCCAACTTTGAGAGGACAAGTGCTTATACTAGCAGCTGGGTGGAATGCTCAGACAGATATCTCCTGATCTTCCGGATGTTGTAGAGGGTGAATCTACACGACTGGGAGACCGCAGCAATGTGGGCTTTGAGGGAGAGCTCGTCATCCATGGTCACCCCGAGGTTCCTGGCAGAGGATGAAGGGGTCACCGTCGCAGATCCCAGGGTGATTGAGAGATCGTGGGAGATGGAGGGTTTGGCCGGGATGATGGGGAGTTCTGTTTTGGCGAGGTTCAGCTGGAGGTGGTGCTCGGTCATCCAGGCGGAGATGTCTGTGAGGCAGGCCTCGATCCTAGCTGAGATCCCCGGATCAGTCGGGGGGAACGACGGGTATTGCTGCTTGTCGTCAGCATAGCAGTGGTAGGAGAAGCAATGGGAGGTGATGATGGGTCAAAGCGAGGTGGTGTAGAGGGAAAAGAGGAGGGGTCCAAGGATGGAGCCTTGTGGGACACCAGTGGAGAGCTGGTGGGGGCCTGACACTTTGCCTCCCCAGGAGACCTGGTAGGATCTTCCCGACAGGTAGGATGAGATCCACTGAAGTACAGTGCCAGTGATGCCCATCTCAGAAAGTCTGGCCAGCAGGATTTGATGGTTAACCGTATCAAACGCTGCAGAAAGGTCCAGCAGAATGATGACGGATGACCTCAAAGCCGCTCTGGCAGTCTGGAGGGCAGTGGTGACTGACAGGAGGGCAGTTTCTGTGGAGTTGCCAGTCTTGAAGCCCGATTGGTTGGGGTCAAGCAGGTTGTTCTGAGAGAGGAAGTTTGACAGTTGGTTAGATACAGCATGTTCAATTGTTTTAGAAAAGAAGGGTAGTATTGATACCGGCCTGTAGTTCTGGAGGACAGCTGGGTTAAGGGAGGTTTTTTTGAGTAAAGGGCTAACTCTGGCCTGTTTGAAGGCAGAGGGGAAAGTGCCGGAAGTAAGAGAGGAGTTAAGGACATGGAGAAGAAAAGTTATGATGGAGGGAGAGATGGTTTGAAAGAGAGGGGAGAGGACTGGATCAAGGGGACAGGAGGTGGGGCGATGAGAGAGAATGAGGTCAGAGATCTCTGCCTCAGACAGGAGAGAGAAAGAGTTTAGACATTTAGTTGGGTCAGTCATAGAGGGTGAGTGGGTAGGAAAGGTGGGTTCAGGGAACCGACTGCTAATGTCAGCAACGTTTTTCTCAAAGAAGGAGAAGTCGTCTGCTGTCAGGGTGGAGGGGGAGGGTGGGGGAGGTGGGTTAAGAAGGGTGGAGAAGGTAGAGAAAAGTTTATCATTAATTAATTAGTATATAATTAATATATAATAAATGCAAGAAGAGCATTAACATATTCAGTGTCAAGTGGTGGTTCACCTGTTCGTAGCACATGGGCTCACCGCAGCGGCCCGGGTTAGAATCCGGCCCTGGCTCTTCTCTGCATGTCTTCCCTTCTCCCCTACTTATCTCATACTTTCACTGTCCAATAAAGCATGCATATTCCCAAAACATATCTTAAAACAAATTGTAGGATATAAATGTCCCCCCCCTCAGCCCTGTTGGCGCTGTTGCGAATTCAGACCGCAGATAATTGTGAAACCTCTATGTAAATGTTGCAATGTCATGATTGCGCAATGAGTACCAATTATAAGCAATGTCAGTTAATTGACCTTTTTCGTAAGCCTCGCCCACCTTAGTTACCATTGTTAGTCCGTCAAGCGTTGCTTCTTTGTATAGCGGGTGCTACTGTAAACTGCTGTATAAGTAGCATTCTGTACCGGTCAGTGTAAGTGATTCTTTTGGGGTAATACCTCCAGATTGGGGGGAAACGGATTGCAATATGCAGTGGATATATTCATAATATTCAAATCAACAAGGAAGTGGACATATCAATTATTAAAGCAAAGCATACTGTACTACAGTACAGAAGTACTAGCAGAGGGTCAAGGTTAAACTGCTTCAGTGATTAAAGCAAATTAATTCGTAATTGGTTGTTAGGGTATCATGTTCAAGTTTATAATCTACGATTCTGAATTAAAGTAGGCAATATTTCCAGCACAGACCTAGCCTGGCTCTGCCCTCCTACGTACTTCCGCTCAATTTTCATTTTCCTTCAACATTCCGTCTGGGTCTGCGCTATATTTGTCGGTTTTCTCCGAACACATTTTCACCGGTCCAATCAGCGAGGGAGTGGCTGAGAATGATGATGTTGAGGTTGTGCGCTAGTTTGAGTTGTAGTTCAGTAATGGCGGCGGAGAAAGAGGCAAGCGAAGCCATTCAGTCCGTTGTGGCAACGCTGCCGAATATCCAATTCCTGCACTTCACAGCCTCAAAAACAACATACACATTTTAAGCATTCTACCTCCCTCTTTAAGCTACCATTTGTAGCTACACCGTCACCATGTTCTCAAAAAGTGAGAACCCTCACATTAAGTGGGTGACATCTGTAGATTAGATGCTTCTTGCCTCCTGCTTCCTGCTTTGACAGTAGAGTTTAGCAGCTTAGCTGATTGTGCATACCTGGGATACCTTCATCCAGGGAGAGGATCCTGATTCTAGACAATTTTACCCTGTTGATTTGTCATTCGCTTTTCCAAATAATAATATAGAACGATCCTATTGTGGAAAATAGATTTTGTTTTTTAAACCTCTAAAGAAAGAAAATACAAATGACCACCACAGCCTTTACTCTACCTATGCACAAACAGCACATTTTTACACGTTACAGCACAGTAGCTACATTTGTCTACTGTGCTTCAAACCTCATGGCAAACAGCTAGTTTGGCCATGGAGGAAGCATTGCATTAGGACTAGGGATGCGTATTGATAAGATTTTAACGATTCCGACTCCTTATCAATTCCTGCTTATCGATTCGATTCCTTAGCGATTCTCTTATCGATTCTCCCCTCTACAGCCAACTATGTCTGTGCGTCCTGCACCCCCCCACACACACACTCGTTCTAAACACATTTCTCAAACTGGCTTTGACTGGCTCTGAAATGAGCTAATACCTACCACCTCTAGGCCTCTTCAGGCCTCTGTTTTCAAAACAAAATCTAGTCGGAGATAGAAACTTTCAGTTTCCTTGTGTTCAAGCTTCTATTACTCAACACCAGTAGGACTTACAGGGGTCCTAACAACAGGGGAAATAACTTCAGTGTCACCTTTCAAAAGAGACCATTTACATGCATGTACTCCAAATGGTTCAACAACAGCTTTCAATGTACTTTGGGTATGTTGTTTAGGCATTTTCAGGCACATTTAACAGGACTATTAAAAGGTTAAACAATTAAAATGCTAAGTTTAATAATGGATTAAAAATCGATATGCTCAGTTTAATAATGGGACACGCGAACGTTTGCTGATGACACACGCGCCCCTATAACGTGAAATGATCAATACTAATGGGAGACGAATGCCGGAGCTAAAATGTATGCTTCAAACGACGGGACAGAAGATAACTAGATCGACTACACACAATAAAGGCAAATTGCTTCTCACAGTAACAAGTGGTTGTGATCACTTTTGAGAAGTTTAGCTCTACCTTAGATAGTTAGAGATGAAGCGCGAACGTTAGCTGCGCTGCTGCATGCATCGAACACATGACGTTCCAGTAACTTCATTCCATGCTGTGTGTTCAAATGCCTCTTCATATTTGTACTATTTCCTCCCTTCGACGAAATAGACTTTTTACACGCGTTACAAGTGGCGTTGTTGTCATTTTGTCGTGTGAAATACAACCAAACTTTAGAACACTTCTTCCTAGTTGCCATGTTTGCTGCAGTCTGTCTGAATAAACTATAAAAGTTTGCGCATGCGCAACGGCACAGAGAATCGTTAACAGAATCATTAAGGAATTTTGCTAACGATTCCAAGGAATCGATTCACTGGGAACCGGTTCTAAACAAGAACCGGTTCTCGATACCCATCCCTAATTAGGACACAATTAACTTGCAGTGCATCCCAAAGCGTCAGACTTGTATGACCTAAACATTTGCTGGTCTCAGACTACTAACCAAGTATTAATGTCAAGCTAGAGGATATCTTAACTTAAATCATGCTAAATATTTTTTGTTTTGATGCCAGACTATCTCCCTGAGTGTTAAAGGCCCAGGTATCCAGAGGATGGTCCTTGTGGATCTACCGGGATGCATCAATGTGAGTGCAACTCAAGATACGTTGAGTTAAACACAGATGTACAGTTGTGATAATGCTGTGATGCTTATGCAAATTTATGGATTTATATTCTAGACTGTGACCACAGGCATGGCTGCAGATACCAAGGAGACCATCTTCAGCATCAGCAAGGCCTACATGGCGAATCCTAACGCCATCATCCTTTGTATCCAAGGTGAGACCCAGTAGTCAATATTGACAGATCTATTATCCATTAGGAATGTAATAGTACACGGTTTTTACTTAAACTTTAGATGACCCATATCAGTACTGCTTGTGCTATGCGTGCAATTAAACCAAATGTACATTTGACAGTTGCAACAATCAGATATACAATTTCGGGTTGTCTCCAAAATGTGCAGATTTTTTTTATTTATATGAATAACCTGGTTTACAACAGGGTTCCCGCGGGGTCTTAAAAAGTCTTAAATTCTGAACTTTTAATTTAAGGCCTTAAAACGTTTTAAAAACGGCCAGATTTTTATCCAAGGTCTTAAATATCATTTAGTCAGGTCTAAAAAAGGTTTTACCCTCGTTCATTTCCAGAACCGCTGGCCGCAGAAAGTTATGACAAAGCAAAAGCATAGCAAAAAAGTATTGAGTCGCAGCCTACAAAGCGGAGCTCTACAAACGAAACCAGCAGAACACTGCCCTCAGAACGTTGTGTTCTAGTTTTTTCTGGGGGATATTGGTGTTGGTATGTACACGGTGATAAAACTACAAATCCTGTTATAAATGCAATACCTGCCCGCGAAATACGTCTGCACTTCCTCTGGGTTTGTTAAAGTTCGGCTACGTGTGGAAAATGGGAAAGTGTACTCTCAACGAGACATGGCTAGCGATTTTCGCTGTTGGTTACAAGCGGTACATTTCAAAGTTTTGTATATTACTTAACAACAAGTAGGCCTACTTTGTGTATGTGACTATTACATTAGGTAGTGAAGAAGACTCTTTGTGAACCCTATTGCTGTTAAAGTACCAAGTCAATGAAGTTAGTTGCCAAGTACAAGTTCAAGACAAAATCAAATATTTATTACAGATCTGTAAGGTGTAGTTGTCTGATACGCTCAAGTTGAGCATCTCCGAGGACTGGACAATGAATACAGGAATGAAAGGCAGTTAAATAGTATCACAATGCGGGAGGTTTTACTCTCACAAGAAACGTTAGGGGGTGACATCAACATAGCCTTCGCAAGCACAGACAGAAGACGCCACATTCATGGTGCTAGATAGTGTTTGTTTAGTCTTTAGATGGTTCATAGAAATGGTAACCTTGGACCTACACTACCGTTCAAAAGTTTGGGGGTCACCCAGACAATTCAGACAGTTTTCCATGAAAACTCACACTTTTATTTATCAAATAAGTTGCAAAATGAATAGAAAATATAGTCAAGACATTTACAAGGTTAGAAATAATTATTTTTATTTGAAATATTAATTTTGTTCTTCAAACTTTGCTTTCGTCAAAGAATGCTCCATTTGCAGCAATTACAGCATTGGAGACCTTTGGCATTCTAATTCTAATTCTTCTAATCATCCATTAGTCTTCTAAGGTAATTAGCAAACACAATGTACCATTTGAACACTGTAGTGAGAGTTGCTTGAAATGGGCCTCTATACACCTATGTAGATATTTCATTAAAAAACAGACAATTCCACCTAGAATAGTCATTTACCACATTAACAATGTATAGTGTTTTTCTGATTAATTTAATGTTATCTTCATTGAAAAAGTGTTTTTCTTTGAAAAATAAGGACATTTATAAGTGACCCCAAACTTTTGAACGGTAGTGTACACGTCTCACACATTCCTTAGTTGCATCTTACAAATAATTAACTTATGGCTATACAGACATAAGCAAGCTTTAGCAAACAGCATGATGGATAAGGATACAAGCAACATAATTCAGAAATAGGCACATTTCTCTCTTGGACATGACCAAAGGTCATGTTCTCATGAGCTAATATAGCAGGGTATAGATCAAACATTGTTTATTATATTCAGAACATTCAAAACATTATAAGAGTAATAAAGTAATCATTAGTTGTAATCTTCAATTATTGTTAATTGATCAATGGTTTGTGACAGACCTGTTCAGTAGCAAGCTGCTATTCATTAGACAGCAGCAAGGACATTACACAAATGGAAAATGTGGGGGCAAAGAAGGGAAAAAATGTAAACACAACTTTGAATTGAACAAAGATGTGTTTAATTCATAACTTTGTTTATAACAACTTTTCTCCCTTATTCACGTTCTGTTTTCTCAGATGGGTCAGTAGATGCCGAGCGCAGTATTGTGACAGACCTGGTCAGTCAGATGGATCCCCAAGGGAAGAGGACCATTTTTGTTTTGACCAAAGTGGACCTGGCTGAGAAGAACCTGGCCAGCCCCAGCAGAGTAAAGCACTACTTTCATTGGTCCACTTTCCTCATGTCCTTGGTGATGAGAAAAAAATTGACTGTGGTCTTACTGAATAATAATAAAAATACGTTTTTTCTTGTTCTGTTCTGCAACAGATTCAACAGATAGTTGAAGGAAGGCTGTTTCCCATGAAGGCTCTGGGATACTTTGCTGTTGTGACAGGGAAAGGTGTGGTGCTCTGACTCTGTAAAGTACTTTGGTATAACTTGTTCCCTCACTAAGTTGGATTACCCATTACATGTGCTATGCTCCTCTCCAGGCAGCAGCAGTGAGAGCATTGACTCTATCAAAGACTACGAGGAAGACTTTTTCCAGAACTCTAGACTGCTGAAGTGAGTTTATCACCAAACTATTCGTCTTTAGGGAGTCTCAGGTTTAACCGCTCAGGTGGCTGAGCGGTTAAAGAATCGGGCTAGTAATCAGAAGGTCGCTGGTTCGATTCCCGGCAGTGAGAAAAAATTACGTTGTGTCCCTGGGCAAGGCACTTCACCCTACTTGCCTCGGGGGAATGTTCCTCTACTTACTGTAAGTCGCTCTGGATAAGAGCGTCTGCTAAATGACGATGTCTTTAAAGGCAGGGTAGCTACGTTTTGTGACTTTAGGTAGGTAGACAGAGAAGTAGCCTGTCCAATCATTGCATTTGGTCTGAATGCTGTCCATTCATTTAGTTCAGTCCAAAATAAATGATTGGTTGTGTTTATGACAGTCCTTGGACAGATCTGATTTATTAAATTTTGCTGTCAGACCTTTAGGTTTATTGGTTGCTAACAGGATGTGGAAGGAAGTTTATTTCAGCAAATATGACAAAATGTGCTTCTCAACAACATTACCTACCCTGCCATTTAGGGGATATTATAATTGGTGGAGCAAAACATCTGACTTTCCTGTATGCTTGAATCTGAAAATAACATTGTAGTCAATGGCATTCTGCTTTTCGCTGATGTCTGTCTTTGTAACTGTGCTTCTGCCCATAGGGACGGCATGCTGAAGGCCCACCAGGTGACCACCAAGAACTTGAGTCTGGCTGTGTCTGACTGTTTCTGGAAAATGGTGCGGGAGTCTGTGGAGCAACAGGCTGATGCCTTCAAAGGTAACCAGGAGGATCGCACCACCAGACACACCAACAGACCTTAAGCATGCTGGTGAACTTCGGCAGTGACAATCTGGATTAATTCAGAATTTCCCCCCTTTCTGCCTGAATTAATTTTAAGTTAACCTTCACAGCCTGGTGTCACATGGGAATATGTTGTAGAACAGAACTGTCGTTATTTCGTTGGAAAGCCTGATTAGTCACCTTTACAACAAGGTACAACTTGTAAGGATCGTGCATTCGTGGAATGAGCAACACAGCTAACCGTGTGGGTAGCAGCCCACAAAAGTAAAAAAATCCCCTGCAATATTCTTCTGTTGGTATTCACTCTTGAGGAGTTTATATATATTATAATTTATTTTCCCACCCTTACTCGTCCCTCAATTTTTGCACTACAAAGACAATGTCGGTTTCAAAATGTTTGTCTTGGTCACGATTGCATTGCTCGTATTGGATTTTACATTCCGTTGCACGGTTTAGGCTTAATTTAAGTTTTGGTGGTGAAAAGTGAAGGCTAACTATCTAGCCACAGTCAGAAACGTCACTAACGTCACAAACACACACGTGATTACCTATACTAGCAGCTTGTTAACTTCTGGGAGATGGGTAACTACCTAAAATGGCAAGACAGCTACAGAAACGCCACAAGCAAAGGCCAGGGTGATATATATTTACTGATTTAACATTGTGAAATGTAATGTACAATATGATATACCATATTTCACTGAGGTATTACGGGGCGTTTACACTGCAGCGACGCGAGCAACGCGACAACATGCTTTCCGTTCATTTTCAATGGAGCCAGGCGAATCACTTGCGTGGTGCATTGTGGGTAGCGACGCGATGCAATTCGAGTTTACATTTATTCATTTAGCAGACGTTTTTATCAAAACGACTTCCAAGAGAGAGCTTTACAAAAGTGCATAGGTCATTGATCATAAACAATAGCCTCAAAAACATTGCGGGTAGCCAAAACATGAAGCATACATTGTGAAAAGCAAATAAGTGCCAATGGGAAGAAACATAAGAGCATTTAGTTAAACAAGTTACAATTAAACAACATGAACCTCAAAAGTGCAAGAGTGTACTTGTAGGAAAGCAAGCAACAGTAATATAATTTACAGCGAGTACAAGTAGTTAAATCAGTTACAACTAACCAACAAGTGCAACAAGACCCTCAATAAGTGTCATTGCGTCACTGGTTTAAATAAACGAAACTAACATCAGATCCAGCAAATCTTTCTGAAGTACTGTTGTATTCCCGGAACAAGTGCGTCATTAGTCTTTTCTTGAGGGTGGGGAGACAGTCAGTGTCTCTGATGGAGGTGGGGAGGTGATTCCACCATTGGGGGGCCAGACAGGAGAAGAGCTTGGGTTGGGAGGTGGGACTACCAGACGGTTGTCAGAAGAAAACCGAAGGTGGCGGGTGGGGGTGTAGGGCTGGAGGAGAGACTGGATGTAGTTGGGTGCGAGTTGAGATTTTCTCAACTGAATGCAAATGAGGAGCGATTTTTGCTAGTGATGGCCAATCGGATTGTTTTCTTGTTTCTCGTAATGTAGCAACCATGGTAAACATGTCTAGCTTTCAGTTTCAAGATGGAGGAAAAACTAATCGCCTGTGTGGCTGCATATCCAGTCCTGTACGATACGTCTCTGTATTTGTACAGAGACATTAATGAAAAGAATGAGGCCTGGCACAGGGTTGCCGACTGTTACTCCTCTCGAGTTAAATCAAAGGCTAAGTTGTTCTTCGGTTTCAACTGACATTTATTGTAGCGTTAATTCCCCAACAATGCCGTCAGCACTAAGAAAGTAAAAACATAAACTTCAATTACTTTTCGAAACAGTGTTTTACACAGAATAAACGAAATGTACATACAAAACAAATAATAAACTGCACATTCAACACATAATTGACTAATTACACATGTTCACATGCAGAAAAGCAATTAACACGACAAACACATACCTCATTGGCCTCTCTTACTCGAGGAATAAACTTGGACAACTTCTTCTTCTTACATTTACATTTACATTTAGTCATTTAGCAGACGCTCTTATCCAGAGCGACTTACAGTAAGTACAGGGACATTCCCCCGAGGCAAGTAGGGTGAAGTGCCTTGCCCAAGGACACAACGTCATCTGGCACAGCCGGGAATCGAACTGGCAACCTTCTGATTACAAGCCCGCTTCCCTAACCGCTCAGCCACCTGACTCTCTTAAAAATAAAACTTATTTGACTTCTTATATGTGTCGGCTTATTTGCTTATAAACTACCTCGTACATGCCACCAGCACAGCACCTCGTGTGTCTCTTTTGATGTAGTGCACCGGCAAACCCATCCTGACAGCAACAATCAACAATTCAAAAGCGGAAAGAAAAATAGGTTCCCCCTTTTGTCCATGGTTCTATCAAAATAACAAGAAATGAACCGACATACGCCAACAGAAAATACATTCCTCATTCATTCAAAAACCATGCTGAACATCTACCTATTTATTAATTATTCTCTAATAAAATAGATCTAAATATGAGAGTTGCCTCTCTGACGGCAGCTACACCGACATTGTCGGTGCTCCTTGTGTTTTTTTTGTTCTTTCAAATTCAGTCTTGTCACATTACGTAACTTCGTTCTATGGGTAACTAGCTATCTAGCCCGGCTGGGACTAGTCGTATCGACAGATTAGCAGAGACTTCAAGTACAGTAATATAATAAAACTAGTGGTTATAATTTTTTTTTATCTAGATTAAAATGGCTCATTTGAATTCTGCCGAAGGCATTCAGAATATGTGTGCTACCCAAATAATGACTAAAAGTAAGTCTTTGAGAACGGGTTTCTCAAACCAGGTGGCGCATTACACCAGGAGCTCATCTCCTGTTTCCAAAATGCATCACAAACTGCTTGAGAAAGCTGTTCTACTATGATAATTTGTGATGAAAATAAATTATGTTCAATAAGATGTACTTGTGTTTATTAACTGTTTATTAGATTAGTTAGCTTGGCTGATAGAGCTGTGCTGACGGGCTTGCCTCGGTTGCACTCAAACATCGTAGTTTGACGATGACTCTTCCCCTGCGCTACATCAGTGCTTGGCCCGGCATCTTCCGCAATAGCTAAGGGATGCTTTGCGTTTAGGTGGTATTTGAGACTGGAAGAACTCCTACAGTAAACTAATTCTGCATAGCACAAGGTGCAAACAACCTTAGTCTTGTCAAGGTTCGAAGACTCGTTCTCGCCCCCTACAGTGCAATTCGGCTAGGTATACATCCGCGCTAAAATATCAAGGTGAAAGTCATCATAGCTTGCGTAGTATAGACCCAGCTCCTAACCCAACTTTGAGAATAGATTAACCCCTTTGACTCCTGTTAAATGTGCCTAAAAACGCCTAAACAGCTTCCCCAAAGTAAATTGGAAGCTGTTTACATTTACATTTATTCATTTAGCAGACGCTTTTATCCAAAGCGACTTCCAAGAGAGAGCTTTACAAAGTGCATAGGTCACTGATCATAACAACAAGATAGCCACAAAACATTGCGAGTAGCCAAAACATGAAGCACACATTGTGACCAACCAAAATAAGTGCCAAAGGGAAGAACCATAAGAGCATGTAGTTAAACAAGTTACAATTAAACAACATGAACCGCTATAAGTGCAAGTGTACCTGTGGAAAAAGCAAGCAACAATAATAAAAACAATATATCACAGCGAGTACAAAAATTTAAGTCAGTTACCACTAACCACAAGAGCAACAAGTCTCTAAGCAAGAGTCATTGTGATCCTTGAGGAAACTAACATCGGGTCAAGCGAACCGTTCCTAAGTACCGTTGTACTCCCGGAACAAGTGCGTCTTGAGCCTTTTCTTGAAGGTGGAGAGACAGTCAGTGTCTCTGATGGAGGTGGGGAGTTGATTCCACCACTGGGGGGCCAGACAGGAGAAGAGCTTGTGTTGGGACCGGGCGGTCTTGAGCGGTGGGACCACCAGGCGGTTGTCTGAAGAAGACCGTAGGTGACGGGTGGGGGTGTAAGGCTGCAGGAGAGACTTGATGTAGACGGGTGCAGTCCCGTTCACTGCTCGGAAGGTCAATACCAGGGTCTTGAATCTGATACGGGCCATGATAGGTAGCCAGTGGAGAGAGATGAGGAGCGGGGTAACATAGGAGCGTCTGGGTAGATTGTAGACCAGGCGGGCCGCCGCGTTCTGAATCCTCTGAAGAGGGCGGGTTGCACATGCTGGGAGACCAGCGAGTTGCAATAGTCCAACTTGGAGAGGACGAGTGCTTGGACTAGCAGCTGGGTGGAGTGCTCAGAGAGGTATCTCCTGATCTTCCGGATGTTGTAGAGGGTGAATCTACACGACCGGGAGACCGCAGCAATGTGGGCCGTGAGAGAGAGCTCGTCGTCCATGGTAACCCCAAGGTTCCTGGCAGAGGATGAAGGGGTCACCGTCGCAGATCCCAGGGTGATTGAGAGATCGTGGGAGATGGAGGGTTTAGCCGGGATGATGAGAAGTTCTGTTTTGGCGAGGTTCAGCTGGAGGTGGTGCTCGGTCATCCAGGCGGAGATGTCTGTGAGGCAGGCCTCAATCCTAGCTGAGATCCCCGGATCGGTCGGGGGGAACGACAGGTACAGCTGCGTGTCGTCAGCGTAGCAGTGGTAGGAGAAGCCATGGGAGGTGATGATTGGTCCAAGTGAGGTGGTGTACAGAGAGAAGAGGAGGGGTCCAAGGACGGAGCCCTGTGGGACACCAGTGGAGAGCTGGCGAGGGCCTGACAGTTTGCCTCCCCAGGAAACCTGGTAGGATGAGATCCACTGGAGTGCAGTGCCAGTGATGCCCATCTCAGAAATTCTGGCGAGCAGGATCTGGTAGTTAACCGTATCAAATGCTGCAGAAAGGTCCAGCAGAATGATAACGGATGACCTGGAAGCCGCTCTGGCAGACTGGAGGGCAGTGGTGACTGAAAGGAGGGCAGTCTCTGTGGAGTGGCCAGTCTTGAAGCCCGATTGGTTGGGGTCAAGCAGGTTGTTCTGAGAGAGAGCTGTTCTTGAACCATTTGGAGTACATGCATGTAAATGATCTCTTTTGAAAGCTGACACTCTGAAGTTATGTCCCCTGTTGTCAGGACCCCTGTCAGTCCTACTAGTGTTGAGTAATAGAAGCTTGAACACAAGGAAATTGAAAATTTCTATTTCCGCCTAGATTTTGTTTTGAAAACAGAGGCGGTAGGTATTAGCTGGAAGACTAAATTGGACCACAGGTTGAAGCCTTACCCAATTCAAATCAAAAGTCAAACATAATACCACAATATATTCATATTTGACACATGTTTGAGTACATCCAGGCATTTTCTAAAAGGGCCTTTTGGAGACTCCAAAATGACCCTTTGTAACCAAGGTCAAATACTCATGATAAAAAGGTATTATTTTTCATAATTGTTATCTCTAATGAAAGGTGGTACTTAGAACTATCATATATAATAGCTAAATCCCTAATTAGTATTACTGAAACACAAAAACTGAAGCATGAACACATTGGAGTGCTTTATCTGATTCCAAGGATTGGCGCACAAAGAACACTGATTCTGTCAACCATATTGCGCAATCGACTGTTATTTTGAAGGCTCCACAGACACATACAAATGAGGTATTGGCATTTTCAGCTAGCTGTCAGCTACAAGGCTAACGAGCTAATTTCAGAGCCAGTCGAAGCCAGTTCGAGAAATGTGTTTAGAACCAGTGTGGGGGGCGGGGGGGGGGGGGGGGGGGGGGGGGGGGCAGGACGCACAGACCTAGTTGGCTTTAGAGGGCTGTCAACGGGGCATGGATGCTCCTATTGGGTCAAAGGTGTCAATCAAAAGGGGAGGGTTCAACGGACATTTTGATGCCTTCATATTGTAAATACTCCGTTGCTAACCGGAGAAAAGAACACTTATGTGAACAAGTTGTTTCTTCTGTCGGCTAACTTGCATAATGAAACAAAGGATAATGCCTATTCATGAACGTAAAACATTGTATTTGGACAAATTACTTTACATGGTTAGATACTTTGAACCCTTGGGACTGTAAGCAGATCAAGTTTTGATGGCATGATTTGCACACCTGGACCTATTTGAACCACTTAGGGTGAGTAAAACTTTTTTCTTTGGCATTGTTGAAGGAATGTTCACCGGAAAAAGACGTTGACTTTGCTTGCTATTGCGACTTGATCTTGAATTGGTTTATTTCAATGGAAGCACAAGAATCGTAGCTTTCCAATGATGTATAACATGTGTAGCGTCTAAAAAATATATTTGTTAGAATTTAGTGCGTCGTAACTGAGGAAGGGGGGGGCAGCATTTTTGTAACGCGGGCGAAACAGGAGCGTAAACAGGTTAACAGCGATATTTTTTTTTATCGCCGATAAGTCGCAGCGCGTTAACCCACGTTAACGCCCCACCACTAAATAAAACATTTTTACACATGTCAACATGTATGTCTATTAAACATTTTTGTATTTTGTATAGGCTACAAGTTGTATTTTGATCGATATTGCGAGTACGTAAACCCAAGTCTGCACACTTTGCCATGACGTTATACGAACTACAACAGTGACTTTAGAGAACTACAACTCTGCATTCATCTGTCTGACACGCCCCCGAGCGTGGTGCACTGTGGGAAGGCGAGCGATGGCAAGCGATTTGCGTCGCTGCAGTGAAACATACCTTTAGCATCATGACATTAGCCTCTGTTACCCGACACAAACGACAGCGGTCTGTGATGTATCTGTTTTCAATCGTTAAAATAAACATTCTTCAAAGATAAATGTTTGTTTTAGGATTTATGACATTAGATTACAAGTAAACAATTCGTTGGTGAAATTATCATTACCTGTTGTTTTAAACCAGTGTAGCTCACTGCAACGTTGTACACTGGTAAGAAAAACAATTCCACCACTGTGTAGGAAACCAAATGGCGACAGTACATTTTCAGCACTCCCCTTACTTAAATCAAAAGTCCCAGATTGTTTCACCAATTGAAAAACTTATCTGACTACTAACCTCAACTTCAATGCCACAGCTTAGACTGTATGCCAATCTCTTCACAAAGGTTTCCTCTACATCTTCAAGTTGGGACTTTTGTTTTGAGATATTTGAGTTTGTCCGATGAGTGCCCCTGTTTTAGACCTCAAACTATAAAGGAAGCATTAATGCTAGAGTTTCCTGCTCAACCGTGGAGTATCTGATTTGGCACCGATGGAATTTCTTTGAAAAGAAACATACTGGATGGTTTACTCCATCATCATCTTCCTGAAGAACTGCCCCAGTTCCTGTCAACTTCCATTTCAAATGGTCTGTTAAAGTTTGGAGCTGCGAGAATGGGGATCGTACAGAGTAGCGCTTTAGCCTATTCAAAGCACGTTGACAGTCTGCTGTTCAACTGAACCTTAGGGCTGAGTAGGGAGGTAAGTGGAGCGGTTATGCATGGGGAACTCCAAGAACAACACAAATGGAACCCCTTCATCCCAGTCTGACTTTGTTGCTAAACAATATTTCTTAAGCATCCCCTTCAAAGTCTGGTGCCATCTCTCTAATGCACCCTGGCTCTTGGGATGATATGCACTGGAGGTTTGATGTGTGATGGCTAGTGTTTGCATCTCAGAGGCAAATAGTTTTGACGTGAAGTTGGAACCTTGATCCGATTGTAACGTCTTGGGTAGGCCAAACGTGGAACAACTTAATCAAGACCGTAATCACTGCTTTGGCGGTAATTTTACGGAGAGGGATTGCCTCTGGGTACCTCGTAGTACAGCACATGATGGTTAGCAAGAACTGGTTGCCTAACTTCGTTTTCGGGAGTGGACCAACACAGTATTATCCTCTCGAAAGGCTCACCCACCACCTGTATCAGGGAAGAGAGGACCACGGGGAATCGTCTGATTTGGCTTTCCCGTCAGTTGACACACATGACATGTTTTTCAGTAATTAACTACATCAGTTTTTAAGCCAGGCCAGAAAAAATGCCTAAGGACATGATCATACGTTTTGGTGATTCCCAAGTGTCCTGCCCATGCATAGTCATGTGCAAGCGACAATACCTGCTGTTGAAACTGAGTAGGTAGCACTACTTGATAAACGGAATCCCATCTTTCATCTGTATTATGGGCGTTCCATTTCCTCATCAAAAAAAACTTTTTCTAAGAAGTAGGTGGTTTTCGCGTTGCTGGCTTCAACTGTTGAATCTATTGAAGCAAAATTTTCAAAGGCTTTCGTCTTTTTGTTGACACTCAATCACCCCCGCCGATGTGATGGTTTCTAACAAACCACTTAACTCCTCATCGCAAACACTTGGTTTGAGATCCGTTCTAGGTGGAGTGAGCGACTACGCCTGAGTCACAGGGGGCGTAACTGGACTCTTTTCGGATATATATAACGGAGAAAGATCGAAGATCTCTCCCGTGTTACGCACTTGGTCGCGAGTCACTGCGCAAGCTGGAAACACTGGAAGGTCTGTATTCGGATCTGAATCTGATTGAGCAGGACCAGGTTTGTCTAACACCTACATTACGGGGATTACTCTACCCCCAGCAAGATCGTTACCTAATAACAGAGCCACACCTTTAACTAGCAATTTGGGCACTACCCCAACATGGAAACGGCCAGCCTGATGACAGATAAACCCAATGCAGAGGTACTGAAACTGTACCCATTTTGTTTCCCGTTAGCAAAACATGAGACCCACAACCAGGGGCTGGACGGGACCAAAGCAAAGAAAGTAAAATACAGCCTACCCCCTTACCTGTCCTAACTACATATCAAACAATACTTGCTAACATGCGCTTGAGCAGAACGCCCTAACCAAAATACAGGGGGTGGTCCGCCCAGATCTAACCTAATGTGTTTAGACAAGGAAGTTACCCTACGGGATGATGTAAGCCCAGGGCGTCTTGCCTAACACTCCCAAGGTACTTGCCCTCCTACCTGGGAAAACAAAAAGAAACAAAAGATTAACAATGGTAATGGTAAAACAACAGTCAACAACAATACAACACAAACAATCACAGTCAACAGGTCTCTCAGGCTTCCACAATGTCACAAAACAAAACCCTCACAAAGAGCAACCAAACACACAGAGACCCCGTTCGAACAGTGGCACAGATATACAGCTGAAAGGATGACGGGATTGGATGAAGGGAACAGGAACCAGCTGAACGTGATACCGGGAGAGAGGAGTCAGTGATGAGTGACAATGAAGGTGATTGGCGCCACCTGTACAGAAAAGACACACAGAGCCAAAACAAACACACACAGAACACATGACAGGACTGGGGGACGTAACATAGAGCTACATTCTGAGCGTCACAAACTGCCCTTCGCTCTATATAGCTAGTTAGCTTGCCACGGGCATTTCTCCCCTGTATGCACAAAAAAATATATGGACAGGAGGGAAAATTGTGCCTTGTTTTCGCTCATTTAAACCGATCAACCTCATAATCCGTTGTCATGTAGTTGAAAAGTAGGCCTTCATCTACGAATGTGTGGTCTCAAATATAGGCCTACATAAAAAAAAAAAAACAATTACGACTCATTCAAACAATCCCCTCAGTGAAGGTTCGCTAGCAAGCAGCGGTGACCAGGGTTGCCAGGTCCAGCAAAGAATTCCAGCCCAACGAGTGCTCAAAACAGAGTTAACACATTTGTCCAACAGATGCCTCCATAGTTAAAATGTAAAAATGACTGGTGGATTAATATTTTCATTGTTTTCTGCTATTCTCACGTTTCATTGGTTCATTACGGTGCATGTACACTACAGCGACGTGAATCGCTTGCCATCGCTCGCCTTCCCACATTGCACCACGCTCGGGCAGACAGAATAATGCAGAGTTGTAGTTCTGTAAAGTCACTGTTGTAGTTTGTATAACGTCATGGCAAAGTGTGCAGATTTGGGTTTACATACTCGCAATATTGATCAAAATACAACTTTTACACACAAAGCAAAAATCTAATACGCTGGCTAGATGTAGCATGATGTTATCTACTGTACACACTAGTTCTGGCTGTATTTTAATCAGTGAAAGATTAAATGTAGTATTGTACGCGATCGGTGTACTGTACCGCCGACGGGGCTACCTAGCTAGCACAGTTACGTTATGTTACGAGACAGAATTTAAAAGTACAAAAACCCCACCAGGAGCAACAACAACATTGGCGACCCTGCGCCATGCCTCATTTTTTTTGTTCACATATCTGTACGAATACAGAGACGTATCAAACAGGGCTGGGTATGCAGCCACATAGACGATCAGTTTGTCCTCCATCTTGGAACTGAAAGCTAGAAATGTTTACCATGGCTGCTACGTTACGAGAAACAAGAAAACAATCCGATTGGCCATCGATAGCCAAAATTGCTCCTCATTTGCATAAAGTTGAGAATCTCAACTAGAATCGCTTGGATCGCGTTGCGTCGCTACCCACAGTGCACCACGCAAGAGATTCGCCTGGCTCCATTGAAAATGAATGGAAAGCCCGTCGTCGCTCGCATCGCGTTGCTGTAGTGTACATGCACCGTTACAACAAATAATTAAATCATGCCGCTTTCTATCACTGTTTTCAAAGTAACCCGATTTGGCTAGAAACTGTGTATATGGCCACCCTGGCAGTGACTGACCTTCCGGAACAGGTGGGGGGAGGTGCAGGACACACTTATTAGTGGTATCTTGCCTCCAACCTTTATTTTGACAACCCAGTCATTTGGAGCAGATAAACATCTAAAAACATGCAGGGCTACAGTAGGCCCAAGGACCAGGATCAATGACCAGGATTGAGAGAGGCTGATGTAGAGGGAATATTAGAGAAGCTGACAAAGTTAAATGCGCTTTTCCCTACTTACAACGTGGATAGCCGGTCACATGAGCCCCGAGTCTTCAGACAAGGGCGTTACTGACAATAATCGCTTCCAGCAAACTTGTTATATAAGCCAGTTTTCCAAAAATAAATTTCAAGCGTATTTACGTTTTGAGGGCATATTTTCTGTTTGCAGATGGTATTGTTTAAATAGCGATATCCATACTGACACGTTTGAATCAGCTTGTTTCAGAGGGGGTTCTTTATTAATGAATGAATACAATAGAGTAAATGCTTAAAATATTAAGGGAAGTTTAGGTCATATAGGTAAGGACCATTTTTACACAGGATTGCCATATTTCTTTGTTTCCATGCGACTGTTTCAAGTACGCCTATGTGAGGCTGCCATATAGCCTATCACCATTCCCTCATGCACTAAGGGAAATGAGAAGAGAACCGTTTCATTCTACACTTCACTCTTGGTATTTTCAAGTGTAAATGAGCAGCAGGAAATGTATGCTTTTAAATCTATGCAATCTTCATAAGTAGGCCTATGCATAATTATTGAAAATATACAGAAATATTAGTTGTAAAATTTAATAAAACTGACCCATCTGCAATGGCACACCTCACAATTTCCCCAGAAATTGTATCCTCTCTCTAGTTTCTATTTGCTTTTATCAATGATGAGAATGAGACGTTACATATGGAAGTTTGGAACATCATTACAAGCATCCCTTCTTAAAGATCCTGTAAAGTAAATTCCATGTTTTGCTTCTAAGTACATTATATACGTGTGAAATGAGTTCCTGAAAGCATGTGCAAAGCGCTAAAACTTTGTCACACTGAAATGTGGAGTTAAACCGAACAGTTTCTCTTCCGTTTTCAGATCAGGTTTTAATGGGCGGAGCCAAAAAATGCCCTATCTACGTCATTTCGCCCTATCTACGTCAGATCACTGAATGGCTCCTCCTGCTGTACTGTTATTGTAGCCTACATCAGCTAGCTAGCTAGCTTCCGGATGTCTCCCACCACCCGCAACTGCATCTTCCCTGGATGCAAGAACTCCAGCTGCGCTGCAACGCCATTTAAGTTCGCTATTGATAATGAAAGGAAAAATAGGTGGATAGATCTTGTGAAGAGCCACGCTCATGGAAAGCTTCGGATAAATTCCAACAGCCGCCTCTGCACTGACCATTTCACGGCGGACAGTTTTAACATGACCCAGAGACAGACGGGGTTCACCAACACACTGCTTCTCTTGCAGCGCTGAGCCGTACCGAGCATCGCCCCTCCGGCCGTTCATCCTCCGGTCGCACCTGGACCATACACCGCCGCCAGCAGTTCATCACTCAGTTCTGTGTGCTTGTTATAATTATACTAGATATCTTTTCCAGAGGTATCTCTGCTATGAGTTAGTGCAAACCGCTAAATTGATATTAGGCTACTCGGTTTAGAATGATGGTATTTTGGTGAAATGGTAGCTAATGTGTTAGAAGTAGCCTAGTTGGAGAGCTCACTGTCTGCTGTCTCTGGTGTCCATTTTTACTGTTACAGCTCAGGGGAACATTTCATTTATATGCATCTGTATGTTTCACTCGTTGAACAAATAAATTCTAATTCTATACGGTTTTGTTCGGCTTGACATAGCGTCCATTATCTGGGTCGGAGGTAGGCACTCGGCAGCGAGAGGCGGAGCTTCAGCTCCTTCAGGCGACACGCCCCCCCCAGTCTCAAGCAGAGAAGACTGCTGATTTTTTCACAATTTCAAACCTTAATTCAACATACTTGTCGGTGTTATTTTTTCATTCGAATTTGGGTGGATAGTTAATAACACATTATTCTGTGGTGTGGCAAACTTAAAACTCGTTTCCAGGTCCACTTTACAGGATCTTTAAGTAGAAAACATAAAATTATTTCCTTTGGGGTCAAGATTCACTATCCAGAACTGGCCCATTATGGCATGTATACACAACCTCTCTGTACACTATCCAATACAGGCAAGAATACCCCACACATAATAATAACACAATCACCTTATAATTCTATTTGACCATCAGTTGCGCAAAAAAGAACTACAACATAAAGCTTTAACATAGTTTGACTAAAGCACTAAATCAGTTAATCCTGATCTGATCCACCCGTTTTCTCCTTTTGTTCTGTTATTCCTTGTTCCCATTGTCTTCCTGGCCCAGATCAGCCCACCCATTCCCTGCCACACGTCTCCTCCAGCCTCGTTTACCATGGGGAATGAGCCCAGACAGCTGCTGGCCCCCTCTAACAGCACTGGTGATGAATAGCCTAGCGACCGCCACTTCCCCTTCACATTGTGTGGCGTATTGATCAAAAGCCCATCAAAAACCTGCCAAGCCTGGTGCTGCCTTGGACCCTAAACCTAGCAATTACCCTAATATCCATTGTGTAAGGAGAGATGGTGTGTGTGTGTGTGTGTGTGTAGCGACTGTGTGTGTGTGTTTTCTTGAACTCAGACTTTTGTGACTGTAGCCACGGCACCGAATACTTGCCTCCCGGAGAGTTTGAGTGCTGTGCTCATACAATGAAAACATATTTTTTAGAGTTTGGCTGTATTGAATAATTGTAGTCCCATTTTAAAAATATCTGTTTAACGAAAACAGACCATAGTATATATATAACTATGTACTATGTCTAGGATTGATCCAGCTATTTACGTTTCATATACAAATTTAATAGGCTATGAGGAATCATGTCTTCTAAAAGCTTTACTACATAGAATAATGCATGCATATGTAAACTACTGATTCAGATCTAAGGCAAATTGTTTTCATGTTCAAAAGTATCCAGCTGTTATTGTGTCCTTTCTGTCACTAGCATCTCGCTTCAACCTGGAGACAGAGTGGAAGAACAACTACCCTCGTCTTAGAGAGCTGGACAGGGTAACACACACACACTCATGTCCAATACACACTCCTAAACTGTCTGTGTCACACCCACACCAGAAACCTATTCATTCTGGTAATCTTGTTTCTAGAATGAACTCTTTGAAAAAGCCAAAAATGAAATCTTGGATGAAGTCATCAGCCTGAGCCAAGTGACACCAAAACACTGGCAAGTACAATTCTTGTGTTTAGTGTCATTGTATTCTTGGGTGATGTGTGGCTGTATTTCATGTGTCCATAAGATCAGAAAAGTACCTGTGGGATATATGGCGAGTAAGCTATTTGTTGTAAGGGTGGTTTGAGGTAACAAAAGTGCATACAAGTGGAAGTGCAATCTGTCATATGAGGAAACACACTTCAAAAGAGCGAAATGTATTAAGTAAAATGGCCAACTGACATTCTGAAACTGACATTCGGGATAAGACTGCATGCATGTTCTCAAGTTTGATGCTACTAGTGCACAGTACACAGTGCCCGTGATGCAGTCAGTGATTGAGATGTCAGTGAAACACACAAATACAGATTACTTGAACTATAGATAGTGCATAGTGCCCGGGATAAAATTTGTGGCACACACACACAGATTCCTGGAATTATAGATAGGACACAGTGCCTGCGATGATGTCGGTGACACACACAGATTTCTGGAATTTTAAATACATGCGATGTGATGCAGCTGGTGATGAAATTCTCTGTCATCTCTGAAGTACTTGTTCAACCTCCACATCATCTATTCTAGTCACGTCAGAAAAGCAATGTCTCATGATTTTAAACAAATTGCCAATGCTGTGGTACATCCATGCAAATGATTATGTAGCCTTCATTTGTCTGCTATCAATTGCTAATGTTATGTTGATCAAATTATATTATATTGGTTCTCTGTTAAATTTTCTTACCACCATAAACATCTAGACATTTCTTTCATAACAGAAGTCATGACATGCACAATGGTTGAGCCAGTTGTCATAATTGTAGGCCTAATTCATCATACAGCGCTTGCATGTACAGTTCTGCCGATCAAGGAGGCTAAAGTGGTAGGAATAGTGCCTGTGTCCGTAATGTAGCTGGTGATTACAATGTCATAGTTGATTTGGTGTTAAGTCTGTGTTTTTTTGACATCAGTAAACACATTGATTCGTGTAACAAAATTAACTGATCTATACTGAAAGTATATCCACTATATATTGTCGTTCTGTTAGCTAGCCAGTATTTCATCCATAAAGAAACCCCTTTGAAAGCAGCTAATTCAATGTTTTGCCAGCAGTCATCTCTAACCTGGCCATATCGGTTGTAAAAGCAAATTCGCTGAGCATAATTTTGTTAACGAAACAAAATTCACTGAAGTTATCATACAACCTCCAATACAGCCTCCTAATGCACGCGCTAGTGAAGCTATGGTGCAAGCTGAACATGGCTGAAAAAGATCTGTAAAACTGGTGGCAAATTATTTTTTCTAAATGTGGAAATGCTTATACAAACAACGTCAATCGCGGCACTGCACTCCCTTTGGATTATAAAAAGGACACCTGCAAAATATGAACTTTGCAGAGTGCCCCGTTCTCAAAATAATCGTTGGAAACTTGCTGTGAAATTTCATTTTCAAAGACGTACCCCTCTTTACAGTGGACTACACTGTTTCCCACAGATTAGAAAGCAATTTGCGGGGAGTCCCATTCAAGTCCTATCTGCCAGAAACCAAAGAATAGAAATTAGTTCCCTTGTCCTGAGACCTGCTTTTTTCCACCTCAACTGTTGCTTCAGCTGGCTCTCTCACAGCAGCATGTTGGATGCTGTCCTCCTCTCCTACTCTTTCTTCGATGCCTAACGAATCTCTCTCTTTCTCTCCCTGACCCTGTGTTTCTGCTTGAGCAGCACTGGTTGAAGCCTGAAAATATTGTAAACAATTTCTGCATATATGCAGGTAGCAACGCTAGTGCTAAATAACTATTAAGCTGGTCGGCTCCATGACGACGGGTAAGTAGGGCTCGTGAGACTGCTCACCTAAAGAACGAAGGGGAACCCACTTGTCTAGCAGATTAAGACATGTTCGTAGGTACCTAGCGAAAAATAGCCTCAACTTTCCTAGACTTTTAGCTACGGTACTAATGCTGAAGGCTCGCTGATATCGCTGTCTGGTCTTACTAGAACGGCGTATCTATGCGTTGTTGCTAACGTGTGGTGACGTTGTGTGTGTGTGTGTGTGTGTGTGTGTGTGTGTGTGTGTGTGTGTGTGTGTGTGTGTGTGTGTGTGTGTGTGTGTGTGTGTGTGTGTGTGTGTGTGTGTGTGTGTGTGTGTGTGTGTGTGTGTGTGTGTGTGTGTGTGTGTGTGTGTGTGTGTGTGTGTGTGTGTGTGTGTGTGTGTGTGTGTGTGTGTGTGTGTGTGTGTGTGTGTGTGTGTGTGTGTGTGTGTGTGTGTGTGTGTGTGTGTGTGTGTGTGTGTGTGTGTGTGTGTGTGTGTGTGTGTGTGTGTGTGTGTGTGTGTGTGTGTGTGTGTGTGTGTGTGTGTGTGTGTGTGTGTGTGTGTGTGTGTGTGTGTGTGTGTGTGTGTGTGTGTGTGTGTGTGTGTGTGTGTGTGTGTGTGTGTGTGTGTGTGTGTGTGTGTGTGTGTGTGTGTGTGTGTGTGTGTGTGTGTGTGTGTGTGTGTGTGTGTGTGTGTGTGTGTGTGTGTGTGTGTGTGTGTGTGTGTGTGTGTGTGTGTGTGTGTGTGTGTGTGTGTGTGTGTGTGTGTGTGTGTGTGTGTGTGTGTGTGTGTGTGTGTGTGTGTGTGTGTGTGTGTGTGTGTGTGTGTGTGTGTGTGTGTGTGTGTGTGTGTGTGTGTGTGTGTGTGTGTGTGTGTGTGTGTGTGTGTGTGTGTGTGTGTGTGTGTGTGTGTGTGTGTGTGTGTGTGTGTGTGTGTGTGTGTGTGTGTGTGTGTGTGTGTGTGTGTGTGTGTGTGTGTGTGTGTGTGTGTGTGTGTGTGTGTGTGTGTGTGTGTGTGTGTGTGTGTGTGTGTGTGTGTGTGTGTGTGTGTGTGTGTGTGTGTGTGTGTGTGTGTGTGTGTGTGTGTGTGTGTGTGTGTGTGTGTGTGTGTGTGTGTGTGTGTGTGTGTGTGTGTGTGTGTGTGTGTGTGTGTGTGTGTGTGTGTGTGTGTGTGTGTGTGTGTGTGTGTGTGTGTGTGTGTGTGTGTGTAATACTATACTTGTGAGGACCACAACCTGACAACAGACCTTTAAAGTGAGGACATTTTTCTTTGTGAGGACATTTTGGCTGGTCCTCACAACCAAATCGCTTCAAACTCTTACACAGACCCCCTATGACCATAGGCATCCATCTCTGCAAATTTCACCAAAAGTCCTCACCTATGTGGTAGTCCGTCAAAAACTGTGTTTTGGCTCTATGCTCTAGTGCACCCCTGTAGGCCAGGCTTGGTGTTGCATTCGGATTTTCCCATTGAGTTGCACACCTTTTTTGATTGGTTTCTGAATCAGGGCTATTTTTCTGATTGGCTAGAATTTTTTTACCACGTGACCAAGGGAGAGGAAGGATGTGGCCACCTGCTTTTGCTTCATTTGGGAACCCAAATGCAATACATAGACCTGGATTAACTTGTATATCAGTTACTAAATGTCTCACATATTATATTTGAGCTTGGGGAAAAAAGTAAAAGGGCTGCTAGTTCAATGTTTATTACAATCTAGGCCAAACATAAAGTTTATAAAATCAATGGCGATTTTGGCTTTACATTTTTGAAAAACATTTTTAAGTCCTCATTTTGGGACCAATAATAATCCTCATTTTGGGGCCAATTAAGATTTCTAAATTTGCGAAAATGATTCGGCTTTAGTTTCATTATGATGTGCATCAGGTCAAATAATTCAATGTGTGCGCACATTTGCATTGCCCCTCTTTGTAAGTTTCGCCTTTTCCCACACCATTTGATGGATTATAAGATTGCTGCAACTATTGCCCACATTTCTGTCTGTCAATCTCTCCGCGAAGCACGAAGCGCAGTTGGGAGAGTGGCAGTTTGAAAACGACGCCCCACCCCCTCTGCCATGCACTGCACTCGCGATCTGACTTATTGACAGACATATCATGCTCACTCTGATTGTTTTACATATGTTGATGAATTCTATACGTACATATTAAGGAAAAGGTTTTGAAATTGATATTCAGCCAAACTTTGCATTGCATAGTCTATGCAATTATGTCATTGTATTTGGTATAGATTAATTAATTGCACACTTTGAATAGTCTCCTAACATAAACATTTGTGTGCCAGTCATAAAATATGGGAGACATAAGGCTGCATAATGTGTGGCCTTGGGAGAGTGGTTGTGAAGTGGCAGTTTAAAAACGATACATTTAGTCAATTAGCAGACGCTCTTATCCAGATACCCCTCCCCCACCCCCACTGCTCTGCACTCACTGAATGCGATCTGAAATCTTGACAGAGACTTATTAAGTTTACTCGGATTTTTTTACATTATGTAAATAAATTCTATATAGGATTTTTTTAAATAAATAATACTACTTTTAGCTTGTTCATGAGATTTTCCAGACTTATGATGAAACTTTTTATCTGATATTCAGCCAAACTTTGCATTGCATAGTCTATGAAATTATGTAATTGCATGAAATCTATTTGGTATGGATTAATTAATTAATTGCCCACTTTGAATAGTCTCGTAACATAAACAGATAAACAGTTGTGTTTGTGTGCAAGTCATAAAAGCTGGGAGACATAAGGCTGCATATTGTGTTGCTTTTGGAGAGTGGTTGTGAAGTGACAGTTTGAAAACGATACATTTAGTCAATTAGCAGACGCTCGTATCCTGATACCCCTCCCCCACCCCCACTGCTCTGCACTCACTGACTGCGATCCGAAATCTTGACAGAGATTTATTAAGATTACTCAGATTTTTTTTAAATTCTATTTAGGATTTTTTTTTTTTATAATACTACTTTTAGCTTGTTCGTGAGATTTTCCAGACTTCTGACAAAACTTTTAATCTGATATTCAGCCACACTTTGCATTGCATAGTCTATGCAATGATTTAATTGCGTGCAATGTATTTGGTATAGATTAATTAACCACTTTGAATATTCTCCTAACATAATCAGATACACATTTGTGACAGTCATTAAAGTTGGGAGACCTAAGGATGCATATTGTGTTGCCTTAGGAGAGGTTGGTAAGTGGCAGTTTCATACATTTGATTTGGCTTCCAGCACAGCACAACTCACTCACCCCTCCCCCACTAGGTTCTGAGTGGCAAAGCTTATGACAGGTGGTCAGTGGTGTGTGTAAGTCAGAGGACTCAAATCAGAGAGGGCAATTTAGGCAGGAAAACTGTTTTAAGGATTGTTGATGGAAAACGCGTTTTGGTCACTTTAAGATATATTATTATTTTGTTTTAATTACTTTATAGTTAAGTGAATCAGCCCATGCAACACACTAAGATTGTAATAGTCAGTTACTTGTGGTCCTGTGCTCTCCTGGTCAAACCTGTGTGCCCGGTTTGGGAGTAGCAGATAGTGATCCATTGTTGTTTTGATGGAGGTCCACACCAGCAGTCAGCCACACAGGCCAGAACAAAACCACGCAGGGCAGTACAGTCAGCCACACAGGCCAGAACAGAACCACACAGGCCAGAACAGAACCACACAGGCCAGAACAGAACCACACAGGCCAGAACAGAACCACGCAGGGCAGTACAGAACCACACAGGCCAGAACAGAACCACACAGGGCAGTACAGTCAGCCACACAGGCCAGAACCAAACCACACAGGCCTGTACAGTCAGCCACACAGGCCAGGACAGAACCACATAGGCCAGCATAGAACCACACAGGCAGTGCCGGTCCTAGCACTATTGGCGCCCTATAGGCAAGATTTATCACCAGGTGTGTAGGTCCTCGAGGGTAGGCACATTGCAGCCGATCACCTTTTCAGCAGCTCGGTTGATACGCTGCAGTCTGCTCTTGTCATTCCTGCGGAAGCTGAAGAAATTCAACCTGCCAAAGACAATGATGGTGCACTTCTACACAGCCATCATTGAGTCCATCCTCACCTCCTCCATCACCGTCTGGTACGCTGCTGCCACTGCCAAGGACAAGAGCAGACTGCAGCGTATCATCCGCACTGCTGAGAAGGTGATCGGCTGCAATCTGCCCACCCTCGAGGACCTTCACACCTCGAGGACATGACAGATCTCTTATTGTTCTATCAAGTGCGGAAGCCTGACCGTCATTGTACTAGCTATACAAGGCTTGCTGTCCCCTCACCTCCCAGGTCAGATATGACCACCTGACTGCTCTGGACTCTTGATTACCTGAATGTCTGACTACATAACTGCTTGTCTGATTGCTCCCTCAGCCACATAATACCTGTGATTTATTCCTTGAATGAAGACAGGTGTTTAAGGATATTGTATTACACCAAATTCCTTATCTACTGTATGTACAGTATTTTATTTTCTAGCTAACATTTCTCTTGACTAATGGACATTTTACATGGTCAGTTTCATATAATATGTAACTACAAATGGTATTTGAGAAGCACACCAACATAAGCACAAAAAGGCAGTTGAGAACCACTCATTAATCCACTACCAATCACCTGATATTGGCAAGCAAATCGAAATAACGTTCTCAAATCTGATGTGCTATTAAATATTTATAACATTTTATCAGAACATGTATTCATCTTTAAGACATTTAGTTATGGGTAACCGTTCTACTCGGGCACGAACACATGTCCACGTACATTTATGCATCTAGATATTTAAATAAGCAGTGTTTGTCAACGTGTTTCTGGATCAACATGGATACTTTCCATTGGCGACTGCATCAACTTCGTTTGCATCACGCTAAATGTGAAATAAGTTTCCAAAATTACAAGTACATGAACCGTACTACGGATCAAGAATCTACACAGAAATTACTAAAAAAGGTAAGCACGTTTTTTTTTAATTTATTTATTGTATACAAATATTAGCAACTACAATTGGCCTCGTGAATATGCAGTAGAACAATCCATAAAATCGTCATAACAGCGGAGCTTCTGCCATTCAGACTCAAGCTCCGATCCCGGTAAGTTAGAGTAGGCTGATGCTTGATAAAAAGTTGATTGCTTGTAAAAAAATGATTAAATTCGATGGCGTGTGATTAAAATCCACATTTACCAAAGATTATTCCAATGGATGAAAAAATTTAACTTTCCAAAGATGCATATTAGCAAAGTATTTAGGAGAAAAGATCAAACAGCGATGACGCACGTGGAGTTTTCCGTAAAACCAATGCTAGCAGTCACGCTAATAATATTGTAGTATTTGGTTTGGTTCAATGTATAGCAACAAATGCTGAGTGTATAAATGATGATATTTACATTTATTTATATAATTTGTCTAAAATGCATCCTTTATGCGTCGTGATTCGAGCTTTAGTAAAGGCCGCACATGACGCACGTTAGGCCATTTTGATAGCCACTCGGTGATTAGGCTACATTGGATCATTTAACGTTATCCAGAGAGTGTGTACCGTAAACTCGTTTTAAAATTGATCCATTTGCTATTTCAGATGCTACGTATTTAGTTAAACTCTTCATTTCGTTTTGAATAGGTCATGGAGTCAAGGAAAACCCGAGAAAAGGTAACCATTGTTTTTCTGTAGGCTAGATATTTTAGATCCACACAAAACCTCCATTATATCCCTCTCAATCGCTACATAAATCTAACTCAGTCAAGTTGAGAGAAAGTAGATAGGGGAAAGCATGCACCTGCCAAGTGACAAGAGGTTAACTGTAATGCAGTCATTTAATATACCAATATAATAACAGATATTGTGCTGTGTGTATGTATATATATATATAACATAATTTTTTGTTTTTATTTTTTAAAGGACCCTAAGTATGTAGAGAGTAATACGGAATGCAGTGCCTCAGAATATTTGCCGGAGGAAAGCACTTCGGAGGACTCATGTGCATCCCCTTTAAAAAAGCTTGCCAGCGCCTCAAAGCAGCCAGCCAGCGCCTCAAAGCAGCCAGCCAGCGCCTCAAAGCAGCCAGCCAGCGCCTCAAAGCAGCCAGCCAGCGCCTCAAAGAAGCCAGCCAGCGCCTCAAAGAAGCCAGCCTGCGCCTCAAAGAAGCCAGCCAGCGCCGTAAAGCAGCCAGCCAGCGCCGTAAAGCAGCCAGCCGCCACCTCAAAGCAGCCAGAGGGAAGCCTGTCTGAGGCCCCACTAAAATCAGCTCCAGTCACTCCCATGGAACTCTGTGACATGGGAGTGACTGTGGATAATGGTGAGTCATTATTATATGTTAAGAAGTGCAGTAAAGAGGGGGGAAGAAGAAAATGGGACAAAAAACATTACTGTATCTACTGCTTTAAGCCTCAAAGCAAAATAGCAAGACACCTTGAAAGGAAACACAATAAGGAACTAGAAGTAAGTCGCGCAATCTGTTTCTCAAAGGGCTCCAAACAACGTCTACTTTTGCTTGAAAAAATCAGAAACAAAGGTGACTATCACCACAATGTAGAAGTACTAAAACGATGTGATGGAGAGCTTGTAACATGGAGGCAGCCCACACATGATGTATCACCAAGCAAGTACCTGCCATGCAAATACTGTTTAGCTTTATTTGTTAAAAATGACCTTTGGAAGCACCAGAAAAAATGTAAATTAAGACCAGAAGCAAAGTCTTCCAAAAGGGAGAGAGTACAAGCTTCAGCAACCTGCCTCATTCCGAACGGAAGTCATGCTTCCGAAGAAAGCAGAAGGGTTACAGACAAAATGCGAATTGATTTGGTCTCTATGGAGTTGAAGTCGGACCCCTTGATCTGTACATATGCAGAACTCATGTATGACACGCACGAGGAAAGTCAACTTGGATACTGTGCTCAAAAAATGAGGGAGTTGGGTAGATTCATCCTTGCTGTCAAAAGAATAGATCCAAGTGTCAAAACTCTAAGGGAGGTCTGTGTTCCAGCTAGATTCAAGTTGGCTGTATCAGCAGCCCTAAACGTTTGTGGATATTTAAAACAAAAGAGGAGTTTCAATATTCCATCACTGGCCTGCAAGCTGGGATATTCGTTGAAGAGGGTGGCTGAAATAATAGTGGGTGAAAGTGTGCAGCAGGAAGATTCTGCGTCTGAAAAGGATGCAGCAAACTTCATCAAGTTGATCGAAACTTACTGGAGTGTGTATGTCTCCAAACGTGCCAGGACTAACCTAGAAGAGAAGAAATGGAACAAAGATGACATGATTCCGCTGACAGAAGATGTAGTCCTACTCCAAAAACACCTCAAGGCTTTGGAAGACAAATCAAAAGAACAACTGGCTGAGGCACCTAGTCCAACAGCCTGGAAGGTTCTTTGTGAGAGTCTGCTTGCACAGGTTATACTCTTCAATCGGAGACGTGAAGGGGAGGCATCAAAGTTACTGATGCAGACCTATCAGAACAGAAACAGGGCTCCACTTAATGCTGATGTCTACCAGAGCCTCTCAAAGTTAGAGCAAGAACTAAGTGAACAGTTCACACGGCTAGAGATAAGGGGGAAAAGAGGTCGCAAAGTACCTGTCCTCCTCACCAAAAGAGTGACTGCATCACTTGACTTACTTATCAAGTATCGATCTGACGTTGGTGTGCCAGAAGACAACCCTTATGTGTTTGCCAGAGTCGAGGCGCAGACTCCTATCAGAGGCGCAGACTGCCTGCGCAAGTTTGCAGATGCTTGCAAAGCGGCTCACCCAGAGAGACTCAGGTCCACCAAACTGAGAAAACATGTTGCTACACTTTGCCAGATTATGAATTTAAAAGACAATGAAATGGACCAGGTTGCAAAGTTCATGGGCCATGACATACGTGTCCATCGAGAGTACTACCGCATGACCGAAAACACTCTTCAACTTGCCAAAATGAGCAGAGTTCTGATGGCCATTGAGCAGGGGACACACACATACAAGGGGAAATCTCTTGATGAAATCTCTGTCAACACAACTGGTGTGTAAACTTGATATATTCCCTTATACTAATTAATTAATTAATTGGTTTACTAAACAAATTACATTTTTCAGACACAGAAAGCAGGGTTCTTCAGAGACGAGAAGATGCCACAGACAGTATTCCAGACAATGACGAGAAAGGTAAGCCATGATCCTCTGAGGCTACAAGGTTAACCAACCTGTAACTACAGATGTTGGAGCATAACACATTGGCTTGTGGGATTGTATGCAGTCAAAATTGGGAGGATGAAAGTGTCATAACTTATATCATATCTTGCTTGTTTCACAGTTCTTACCATCAGCTCCTCCCCCACCTGGGATTTTGATGCAGATGATGAGACTGGTATGCCATTATACATATTTGTTGGAAATCTTGGCACATTGACCATCAAATTTGTTTAGATGGCTGTTTATATTGTTTGATTAAAACATTAGTTTGTGTGCTTAAATGTTTCAGACACAGAGAGTAAGCTGATTCCAAAGACTGCCGTTCCACCAAAGAAACGACCCAGAACTTCCTCCACTGTTGCAAATGAAGATCCCGGTAAGTTTGAGGCGATTTCAAGACATCCATAGTGAGAGTTGTAAAGGCGCTAAGCACACCATTAAACAGTTAAATAATTGTGTGCTTGAATGTTTTTCAGAAACAGAGAGTAAGCTGATTCCAGAGTGTGCTGTCCCACCAAAGAAACGACCCAGAACTTCCTCCACTGTTGCAAATGAAGAGCCCGGTAAGTTTGAGGCAATTTCGAGACATCCATAGTGAGAGTTGTAAAGGCGCTAAGCACTCCATTAAACAGTTACATAATTTACTTTGTATTCATTTTTGTTGTCCCTTCTGTAGTAGCTGTGAAAGGTCAAAAGATGCCCTGGAGACCAGAAGAAAGGGATGCAGTTTTTCAGCACTTGGGGAAATACATAACTTTACAAAGAGTACCAGGGAAGACTGAGTGCATGGCATGCCTCAATAAAGAGCCTACCCTCCACAGAAGATCTTGGAAAGATGTAAAAAATTACCTTCACAATTCTATTCAAAGCATCAAGAAAAAAATGGCTCGTGATGAAGCAGGATTAAAAGACAAGAAATAAGATGGAGTTAATGGATGAGGGTGGTTAGTTAGATCAGTGGTTCCCAACCCTGGTCCTCAGGGCACCCCTGTCCTGCATGTTTTAGATGTTTCCCTGCACCAACACACCTGATTAAAATGAATGGTCAAAAGCAGGCTTCTGCAGAGCTGGATAACAACCCATTCATTTGAATTAGGTGTGTTGGAGCAGGGAAACATCTAAAGCATGCAGGACAGGGGTGCCCTGAGGACCAGGGTTGGGAACCACTAAGTTAAATGTTTAGTTTAAGCTAAAAATGTTAGTTAGGGGCTAAAGAGGGGTTAGTAAGGGGATGGGGAGCATTGGGGTCCTCATTGTTTTGTTTTAAATGTTGACTACTGATCCAACTACGTTTGCTCATTAAATGTCATGATGCCCCCCTTGTTCATCCAAGCTTTGGACATACAGGTATGACATAAGTTGGAGTTCTAATAAAGATACAGTTTGTCAACTGAAACCCTCACCTTTCTAATATATTTTATACATATTGACAAGGACAGCCAGGAAAGACTGAACACGTGGCATGCCTTAAGATTCCTTGGGATCTCTGAACTGTCTGATTTCAAGTGTGTTGGAGGTCAAAGAAGGTGTTGACCAGCACTGACCAGTTGGTAAAGTCCATTATCCACAGAGCATGTCGGTCATCTAGGTGGAAGCTGGTGGTGAGTTTTCCAGCAAGAATGTTTGCTGGGACGGTTAGGGTGTTTCAATGCCTAGAATTTTCATACAGCAGGCAGGCTGTAGTGCTGGGGGGTCTGGATGCATATGTATGCTTAATACTTGGCAATACTAGTCTATCTTTAACTACTGTGTTTGCACCAACATCACCACAAACCATACTTGATTTACCTAAAATAGTACCTCATTCGGGACAGGTGGAGCAATGCTCCCCACTAGAATAAACCAGGTTTACAAAATAATGTCAAAACATGTAGGATACTATAAGCTAAATAACTAGATCCCTTGTGCTAGCCAACTCGTCAGGTGTTATGAATAGCGTACTGTAGAGTTGTTTTTGTTGCGGTTTAGCCCTCTGCAAGATGTAAACAGCGAGGTATGAAATACATTTGCCAACATAAGTAGATAAATACATTTGCATTCTACGTTGTTGAAATAATATTTGTACGCGTACGTGACCTAGGTTAAATAATTTCATGTCAAAATTGCAGAACCACACAGGCCAGCATAGAACCACACAGGCAGTGCCGGTCCTAGCACATTTGGCGCCCTATAGGCAAGATTTATCACCAGGTGTGTAGGTCCTCGAGGGTAGGCACATTGCAGCCGATCACCTTCTCAGCAGCTCGGTTGATACGCTGCAGTCTGCTCTTGTCATTCCTGCGGCAGCTGAAGAAATTCAACCTGCCAAAGACAATGATGGTGCACTTCTACACAGCCATCATTGAGTCCAGCCTCACCTCCTCCATCACCGTCTGGTACGCTGCTGCCAAGAACAAGAGCAGACTGCAGCGTATCATCCGCACTGCTGAGAAGGTGATCGGCTGCAATCTGCCCACCCTCGAGGACCTTCACACCTCGAGGACATGACAGATCTCTTATTGTTCTATCAAGTGCGGAAGCCTGACCGTCATTGTACTAGCTATACAAGGCTTGCTGTCCCCTCACCTCCCAGGTCAGATATGACCACCTGACTGCTCTGGACTCTTGATTACCTGAATGTCTGACTACCTAACTGCCTGTCTGATTGCTCCCTCAGTCACCTAATATCTGTGACGTATTAATTGAATGAAGACAGGTGTTTTAAGGATATTGTATTACACCAAACTCCTTATCTACTGTATTTACTGTATCCTCTTTTCTATCTAACATTTCTCTTGACTAATGGACATCGGATTCATTTTATATGTAACTGCAAATGGTAATTGGGAAACACACCAACATACACACAAAAAGGCAGTTGAGAACCACTCATTTATCCACTAACAATTTTTATCTTTTATCAATCTTTATATAACTACTGTGTTTGTCTGCACCAACAGCACCAAATATAATTTATTGTATGTGAAAACGTAGGCAACTTGGAAATAAACCGGTTTCTGATTCTGATTATAATGAATTATTTTGGGTTATCAACCCCTCTGCTAATTTACTAATATGGCCAACATTTTTATAGTTTATGGATTTCATTCATACTTCATTGATTGGTCGTGGCCAGGATTGCTGTAAGCTAAATAATTAACCAGTTTCCTTGTGCTAGCTAACTCGTTGTTAACTGACGTCAGGAGATATGAATACTGTAGATCTTTTTTTTTTATACCGGTTTAACGCTCTAAAAGACTGCAAGATCTTAAAGAAGATTGCCAACATGTGTCTGCCGTATTGGTAAGTCAATATATTTTTTAGCAGGTATCAGTTATTTTGTGAGTGACTTTACTGTATTAACCTGCCTAATTACACAGGTAGTTAAATAGATTTGCATTCGGCGTTGTTTAAATAATCTTTGTGCTTGTGTGCGTACGTGACCTAAATAATTTCATGCGAAAATTGCTAACGCATCTGTAATAGTTCGGTAGTTAAAATACATAATCAAAATAAGTCCATTAAAACCCATACACCACAATCTGCTTTTACATTAAATCGTTTAATTTAAACTCGTGCAAATTGGTTTGTCGACAACTAAAGTGAAAGCCATAGTCAGTATATGAGCGGCATATACCAAAAATGGCGATCCGGTGGTGGACAAAAGAAAAGTCATGTGATCTAAAATCTACCTAGTAACAGAGTAGTAACCAGTGGTCCTCACACCGGCGGGTCTGTGCACATATTTTTTCTTACGAGTGTATGGTGATTTTGAGGTGACTTCTGGCCTCGTGAGAGCCACCTAGTGCTAAAATATATTTTTTCAGGCTCCCTGCTCCTCCAGATAGGGTGGCCCTCACTTCGTGGGGTCTGAGTCAAGGTCCTCACATGGGTACAATAACCAGTATGTGTGTGTGTGTGTGTGTGTGTGTGTGTGTGTGTGTGTGTGTGTGTGTGTGTGTGTGTGTGTGTGTGTGTGTGTGTGTGTGTGTGTGTGTGTGTGTGTGTGTGTGTGTGTGTGTGTGTGTGTGTGTGTGTGTGTGTGTGTGTGTGTGTGTGTGTGTGTGTGTGTGTGTGTGTGTGTGTGTGTGTGTGAGACTGAACAAATACGCGTGTTTTAAATAGCGTAAAAAAATATATATATTATAACGAAACGCAATATGTGGCGGCCGGTGTTGATTCTGTGGCGCACCGCCACTTACTGATGAGTGCCGTGAAACCCTGGATGGAATAGTGGATGGTTGGTGGATGGCCACCATGTCCCAACAAGACTGCCTTGTCAGCAAGGAGGTGGCAGAGTTATGTTTTAGGAAGGTGTGAAAATTACCTTGGCAAAGTAAATATAGTTTCTGACTGACCACTTTCTTCCATGGTACAATGCATGCATGTCATGCATGTACCTCTGTGTCATGGCTGCTATGGGCATAAAAGGAGGGAAATTCATGGTGTGGCCACCATCATCCCCTGACTTCAACCCTAGCGAGAACCTTTGGAGCATCCTCAAGCAAAAGATCTATGAGGCTATTCTGACATCCTGCAAAGAAATTCAAGCAGAAACTCTCCAAAAACTCACAAGTTCAATGGATGCAAGAATTGTGAAGGTGATATCAAAGAGGGGTCCTATGTTAACATGTTTTTGATTGAAATAGCTTTTGATTTCAATAAATATGACCTAATGCTGCAAATTCAACAAATGACCATTTTCAGTTCTTTACAACCTATATAATCATAGAGGAGGAGGAGTCACGTGGCTGAGCGGTTAGGGAATCGGGCTAGTAATCTCAAGGTTGCCAGTTCGATTCCAGGCCATGTCAAATGACGTTGTGTCCTTGGGCAAGGCACTTCACCCTACTTGCCTCGGGGGGAATGTCCCTGTACTTACTGTAAGTCGCTCTGGATAAGAACGTCTGCTAAATGTAAATATAATGTTTTGAAACTCTGTTGTGCGTAATAATTTGGAACAGTGCATTTTGAGTTATATAAAAAAAATAAAAAAATACTTATCATTGGGAGGTTTGTTCAATACAATTTGAATGATACCCGAACGGTTGATGACTTAAATTATACTGACTGTCATTTGCATCGACTATTTGGGAAAATCTGAGAAAGACACCAACATTTCAAATGCACGGTTTTTGCATTTGAATATCCTTTTTAAAATTGTATTAACAAATATTCTAAATTCTCATTTAAATTTGACAGCCATAATCCTGTTCTTAAGTAGTTGTGAAAAATGTTCAGCGCTACTTTTACCCAACCAGGACTTGACCATGATTTGATTCCAGCGTTCTATGATTAAGAGCTTAATCAAAGTAGACTGTATGAGACAGGCTAGGTCATGGCCTATAGAAAATAATGTTGCTCTAAAAAAAAATATTTCTTTTGTTTTTGGCTGAGCAAGTAAATATGTTGTTGTTGGCTGAGCAAGTGTAATTTTTTGTGCTTTTCCTCTTATATATTTTTATTAGGGTTAGTTATTTTAATTAAATAAAATGACACGTATATAAACCTGTTGCCAGTCTAATAAATAGTGTATATCCTACTCATTTTCCTGTTACAAAGAATAACACAGAATTTGTATTAATATGTTGTCTTATTTCAAAAATTAAGAGGATAAAAACTAATTCCGTCAGCTGACTCTTCAGAATTTCACTGAACAAAACAGGTTTGGTCCTAAGCAAGGTGACATCACATTCCAGGGTCAAGCCTTCAGCCAATCTGGTGTACATTATATATTTATGCTCTGACAACAGGAGAATAAATGAGAGACCAACGCTATCAAGTGCGATGGATCAATATGCTGATGAAACTACCTGGGGGTGTTTGGCGTGTATTGATAAGAGGGAGCAGGGAGCCCGAACAAAGGGAGGCGAATGAAAAATGAATGTGTGTTTATGATAAATGAGAAGGTCCATGGCCCCAAGGGGGAATCCAGCTAGGCTTTGTCCTATTGTCACACAACCATGGTTGGATACCGAGATAGGTTTGCAGACTTTAATCAAGGGCAAATTCAACACTACACCAAGTGTATCTTGCATGTTCATTGTGAGTGGTGTTGTCCAGTCACTCTCACCTTCAGCACCACTGAAAGGAATTGGGAACTGTATGACCTATAATTAGGTTAAGCTAAAAGGACTACCCTTAAACCTTTTTAAGGAAGAAACAAAATATCCCCTCTGTAGATATGGTTACCCATCTTAGATTGTGATATTTCCAAACCACGGCTTTAATACTGCATAATACTGGATTGTTTCCCTTGAAAAAGGATAAGCAGATCTTACTGAGAGGACTTTATTTTGTTACATCAATGATTTTATGACCTTTAATGTAATTACTATGTACTTATCTTGGCTACTATATGACCTTCGGTGCTCCTTCCAGGGAGGCCATCCTGCAGAAAAAGCTTTGGGAGCGCGTGTCCACCCACGTCATAGAGAACATCTACCTGCCAGCCGCCCAGACCATGAACTCCGGCACATTCAACACCACTGTGGATATTAAGCTCAAGCAGTGGACAGACAAGCAGCTGCCACACAAAGCACTGGAGGTAGTAGAATACAGCTGGCTCAGCACCTCTGGCCAAAGGCTAATTGAAAAGACCATGCACAGTTTAACATCTCCATAACTTCAGCTAAGATGTGTAAATTATCATTTTAATTAGATTCCCCAGTTGGGTAAGAGTTTATAATAACTACAAGGTATGAAATATAGTTTTAGTTTAAAGTATGCGACCAGTCATTCATTGTTTCCATGTGATATGTCTCGATAGTGGTGGTTGTGTAAACGTTTATATTTTAATACAAATAAATGAGTGGTGGGCATAGATACATTTTTTTAAATCTAGATTAATCTCACTGTAATCTTGGCATTAATCTAGATTAAAATGGCTCATTTGAATTCCGCCGAAGGCATTCAGAATATGTGTGCTACGCAAATAAGGACTAAAAGTAAGTCTTTTGAGAACGGTTTTCTTTTAGATTAACGGCGATATTTCTTTTATCGCCGATAAGAGTCACAGCGCAGCCCACCACTAAAATAAATACAATACGTACAGTATGTTGTACTAAGTAATGTCTTTGCCTGACAGCCAATGTTAAGAGATAAGACGACTGGTCTTCTTTGCTCCACTCAACTCCAGGTTGCCTGGGAGACACTGCAAGAGGAGTTTGCGCGTTTCATGTCAGAGTACAAAGGGAAGGACCAGGACGACATATTCGACAAACTGAAAGAGGCTGTAAAAGATGAGAGCATCAAAAGGCACAAATGGAATGAAAGAGCTATGGACAGCTTGGTAAAATGCACAAACAAGTTTTTGTCTTTTCAAACATTGGTATTATGCAGAATAGAATAATTGGAATCTTTGTTGTCTTTGTACAAAAGAAAATTCGATGCAATCCAATCAGTGCAATATCAAATAATGAGTTCAACTGCATTTGTATACAAGCACAGTATTGGCACAGAGAAGTGTACATAACAGTAACATATTGTGTAAACGCCTCCATGTCACACACACACACACATCACCCGGACACAGACGTTCACATTGTAGAGAGACAGTTACTCTGCAGACTCGCTTGGGAATTTGCCTAACCTTCTGTCTCTACTTCATAGGTGATCGTATCAATATTATTGTTTTGACCCCTGTGTGTCCATCAGAGGGTGATCCAGCACAATGCTCTGGAGGACCGCTCCATCACGGACAAGCCCCAGTGGGATGCTGCCATCCAATTCATGGAGGAGACCTTGCAGTCTCGTCTCAAAGACAGTACGCATCTCCTTTCTTTTTCCTCCATCTCCTCCACACCTACACTCATCAATTCAACAACAATGACGATCAGCCATACATAGTTGGGGTGTAACAGAGAGGCGTCTGTGTTCCATCGAAACACCTCGTCAACTGATGTTTGAGGCAAACACGGGCTGTAGGGCTCATTTTTTTATACAGACTTTGCATTGGTCGAAGTTAGTGAGAGCAGTGCAAATTAAAATCTAGATGTTTGGTTGTGTGGAATTTAAGTTTGAATGACACGTTCAATTTGGGGAAACGGCAGATAACAAGTGTTCAAGAGCAGTCTTGGTGATTATGTCTTCACATGAACTCTTAATGGTTCACGTTTCAAGTATTTTCGGGTGAGGATGTTGATACTGCCAGTAGTCTTTCACACTCTCTACTGTATCTCTATCCTGTCTCACCATTTACTGAAGCTGAGTCAGTGATCAATGACATGGTGGGTCCTGACTGGAAGCAGAGGTGGATGAGCTGGAAGAACCGCACCCCAGAACAGGTCAGGGTGGTCATTTTAATATGTAATCCCATTCATTGCAAATTTTTTCAAATTCAATTTTCTTTTTCGTAATACGTAAACCTGCTGTATTTTTTCCTTTCTTTATCTAACCTTCCAACTAATTCTGAGGGTTCTATGGGCATTTTGCAAATCTACAGTTTGACAGCTTTAAATCTTCTCACTTCAAAGGGGTGGGGGCGGGGGGGTTGTGCTTATTGCTAAGGTGTGGTAATTTACAGATTGACTGTGAGGAGAATAGAAAAGATTTTACTTGATACATTTCCACATATACAGATGAGGATGAGGATATGGCTTTATCAATTAAGATAAACGGTGAAGTTACCACCTTACACTTTTGTGATGAGTGGAGTGTTGATAAAACTACACAAAATGTGCAAAACATTTTTTAAACACTCAATTGACTTTCAATTGTCTTTAAGGCAGGTCATTCACACAGTAACATCTAACGTAAAACAACATTTAAAGTCTGAGTTTTTCTAAATCAAGGAGATTGAAGAGCTGCTAGCCATATGAGGAGGTGGCTTCTGATATCCTCCTCTTCCTTGCCATTTACATCCGTCTTGTGTGGTTCCTGTGTGTCGTCTCCCCAGCACACTCGTAATGAAACCAAGAATGAGCTGGAACGCCTGTTGAAGCTTCACGAGGACCACACGGCCTACCTGGCCAACGACGAGGTCACCACCGTCCGTAAGAACCTGGAAGGCAGAGGGGTTGAGGTGGACCCTGTCCTGGTGAGGAATTGCACTTTAAAGTCCAGCCCCCCCTCGTTCCTTAACCAATCTCTATAAGGAGTTCCATAACCACAATAGAATTATCACTTAACATATTCCTAGTCTTCATTTGTGTAGTATCAGTGTTGCGTACTTTACATGGTGTGTTCAGTCGTGAACTGCCCCACACCTTTATTTTTGCCCCGTCAGATCAAGGACACGTGGCATCAGCTCTACCGACGCCACTTCCTCCAGAAGGCCCTGTCCCACTGTAATCTCTGTAAGAGGGGCTTCTACTACTACCAGCGACACTTTGTTGACTCTGAGGTGAGGAGCCTGGGGGGGGGGGATTTTAATGCATCTGGGGGTCTGTGCTTAAGGTGACATGTGTTTGGTGTTCCCGCAGCTGGAGTGCAATGATGTTGTGTTGTTCTGGAGGATTCAAAGGATGTTGGGCATCACGGCCAACACACTCCGCCAGCAGCTCACAAACACAGAGGGTAGGTGGGAGGCGGGCGACCAGCGGGGGAGGCGGAGCTGGATGGGGGGGGGGGGGGTGATTTAGCGTGATGTGTCTTGTTTCTTCCATCAGTGCGCCGTCTGGAGAAGAACGTGAAGGAGGTGCTGGAGGACTTTGGCGAGGACACAGAGAAGAAGGTCCACCTCATCACGGGTCGAAGGGTGCAGCTGGCAGAAGACCTCAGTAAGTTAGTCACCCCCCCAACCCCCCCCACCCCCCCACCCCACCTGATTGCATTCTGAATACTTGCATGCCTTTGGTATGTCATAAAATAAACCAAAGTCAATTTGAAATTAGATGAAATATTGCTCATTCTACAAAGATATTCCAAAATTGCCTGGACAAGTGTTGGTTATCCCCTTAGAAAAGATAATAAATAATTGGATTGTACCGTATTTTACGGAAAATAAGCCGCATCGTGTATAAGCCGCACCCTCCCAGAATGAGGACTTTTGAGTTTCTAAATCGGAGTTCAAGCCGCACTGGAATATAAACTGCACTTTCACTTTCATTACGAATCATTCCTCTTTCAAGTAATAAGCCAAGTGTTGAGAATTAAATTAGCTGCACGGTCTGTAGAGATCTTGAGACAAAGCCAATTTTTTGTAGTACAAGCCACAGCTCATTTTCAGTAAAATACGGTAGTTACTTTCTGGGGCATGTTTCAACCGAACCCGGAAAAAAAATGCCTCTTCGCTCAATTGGATAGACCTACAACCAATCAGAGCAACGTATGTTAACTTTTACCGAATCCCGTAGGAAGGACGGAAAAAACATATTTTCCATCGACAAATGCCTTGATCGCGTTTCTCTGTTCCTCTTTCAAAATTAATGCACTGTCGATGTCTAAAACAGACTTGATGGCAGAATCTACACATCTCAGCTCTCCAGCGGCAGCCATGTTTGTTGAAAACAAATTCAACCCAAGCGCTCTTTGGTGACGTGGTTGATTACGTTACTGTTGATCATCTGTCCATCATCGTATAAAGCCCGCCCTGACAATTTGATTGGTCCGAACAGCTGTTTTCCCCAACCGAGCGACCCCAGACCCAACTTCCCGACCAAATTTGGTTGTGGGCGGGGCTAAGTTCGGCTGGCACCCAGGCTAGTTATTTTCCAAACCAATTTGTTTGTTTAATCACACATCTTACAGTCTATTTCAATGGACCAGAGAAAGCAAAAGAGAGTTGTGAGGAGATCAAAAATAAAATAATAGACAAGTATAGTAAAGGTAAAGGCTACAAGACCATCTCCAAGCAGCTTGATGTTCCTGTGACAGTTGCAAATATTAATAAGTTCAAGATTCATGGACTGTAGCTAACCACCCTGGGCACGGCCGCAAGAAGAAATTCGACCCAAAGAATGATAGTGTGAATATAAGGGAAAAAAACAAGGATAACAGCCAAAGAGATACAAGCTGAACTCCAAGGTTTCTGATTGTGCCATTTGTCGCTGTTTGAGCGAAAGTGCCTCAATGGAAGAAGATCCAGGAGGATTCCACTTTTGAAACAAAAACATTAAAAAGCCAGACTATAATTTGCTAAAATGCATATCGACAAGCCACAATTACAGTGGCTGAGACGTGTCAACGCTTTGCAAAACCCACAACACAAACTCAAAAGCCACAACACAAACGCAAAAAACGCAACACAACAAAAGCAAGTCACAGTGAGCTACAACGGAAAGCAATGAAACATAGGTGGTTTTGGTGGAGGAAACTTCGTCCCTTTAAGTAGCGTAAGTAATAAGTACAGCTTTGTTCGCTAGCTAGCAATGATAATGTTATATGATTGTCACAAACGAGCAATGTTGTTCAATGTCTTTATATTTTCATATGCATGTACACTAACATTTGGCTATTATGAGTTTTAAAATATCTTTAATAATTTGTAGTTAAACTTTGATCAAAAGTACCTCATTCAGGCTATTTGAACCTGCAACCCCTTGCTTTGTAGTTCAGTGCTTTAACCACTAAGCTATACCTCATCTTGTTAAATCTTGTAAAATTTCCAAGAGCCTACAAATGGATAAATAAAAACAATTAAGTAACATTGTTTAGACCTAACCAAGGTTTATGAAAGCACACTTTTGATACATTTATTTCTCAAATCAATTACGATTGAGACAAATGCCTCGAGGACTTGAAATCACACCATTCCTTCAATCACTCGATACAGTTGCCTTACTATTAATTAACCAGCATATGTCCCTATGGAGAAAATGTATCGAATGCTCAGAAAAAGCGATACTTTTCAACACAATTGCTTCAAATGGCTCGTTGCTTCGGAAAGCTTTGTTTCCACCATCACTACCGCATAGCTTCATAATGGCCAAACATTAGTGTACATGCACATGAGAATATAAAGGCAAAAACTACTTTGTTTCATTGACTTCCATTGTAGATCACTTCCGTTGTGTTGTGACTGTTGCATTTGTGTTGTGGCTTTTGCAAAGGTTGACACGTCTCGGCCACCGTACACACTCCTTCTGGGAGAATGTCCTTTGTACAGATGAGTCAAAACTGGAGCTTTTGGGCAAGTCACAAGCTCTATGTTCACAGATGGAAAATTAAGCTTTCAAAGAAAAGAATGCCATACCTACCCTACAGTGAAACAGTGAGGCGGCTGGCACAGGGTGCCTTGAATCTGTGCAGGGCACAATTAAGTCTCAAGACTATCAAGGCATTCTGGAGCAAAACGTACTGCCCAGTGTCAGAAAGCTGTGTCTTAGCTGTGTTGCAGGTACTCCAACAGGATAATGACCCAAAACACACAGCTAAAAGCACCCAAGAATAGATAAGAACAAAACATTGGAATCTTCTGAAGTAGCCTTCTATGAGTCCTGATCTGAATCCTACAGAACATCTATGGAAGAACTGAAACTTGCAGTCCAGAGAAGGCACCCATCAAACCTGAGACAGCTGGAGCAGTTTGCTCAGGAAGAGTGGGCCAAACTACCTGTAAACAAGTGAGGAAGTATCATTGAAAGCTACAGAAAATGTTTGATTGCAGTGATCTAAAGGTTGTGCAACTAAATGTTAGGTTGAGTGTCCCAATATTTTTTTTTTGTTAGATTATTTACAATATGTTGGAAATTAAAATCAAGTCAGATTTATTTAAAATATGGATAACAAAATGGTAGATGTAAATAATTTGTCAGTTTCAAGTTATTTCAGAGGAAATTGTGCATTGTTTGTTTTTTGTGTAGGGGTACCAACAAAATTGAGCATCTGTACAACTCAGAGTGGCATCATCAGATAAGACCACTAGGTGGCAGTGATCGTAAAGAAATTGTCATTCAGTAAAGGCTTGGATAGGTACATTTACATGTAGTCATTTAGCAGACGCTCCTATCCAGAGCGACTTACAGTAAGTACAGGGACATTCCGGCCGGGAATCGAACCGGCAACATTCTGATAGCCCGATTCCCTAACCGCTCAGCCATCTGACTCCCACTTCAATGGTACAATTGTTATCTGTGGCTGTCAGTGTTCCCCACTGCGAGGCAAAAGTCAGCCAACTCCAGTTAGGCAAAGTTTGTTTTGGGCCAGCTTCCTAGTTCGCTGGATGGACAGTTGAGGTAAAACCAAGCGATACTTGCCTTGCCAGTGGCTCTGAAGTCACCAAAAACATGCACACCCTGCCACCACAGAACCAGGGGACACCAGACTTGCAAACACATGGTTGCACAAAACACACATACACCACATGCATAATCATCCCATGTTATCATACATAAATGCACAGACTTTCACTTTTCCTCCAGTGGGACCAGACTCAGTGTCACTCTCCAGGCTGAAGGAACACGCAGAGTTGATGGGAGGAACAGTTGTCATAGTAAGCCTGCTGCCGCTTGTCGTGTCCAGCCTGCATTTTTGTCTTTTTCTGTTGAGACAGCCCTTGTAATTAAACGCAGCCATGTCAAGTGTCTTTTCTGACAAGCCCAGACTAGCTCTCTCTCTCTCTCGCACACACACATACAAACTCACACACCACGCACTCACTCGCACACACACCTCTCACTCACTCGCACACACACCTCTCACAAGCACAATGGGCCTCATTCACCAATATCTTCCTAAGTTATTTCTTAAATTTGTTCTTAAGAAAGTTCATAAGACAAATCTACGTGTGATTCATGACGTGTTCCTAAACAGCAAAATTGTTCGCAGGTGTGGTCTTAGAATGATGAATCCTTATATTTCGTAAGTTGAAAGCTTGTGCCCCGTTGCTCCTATTTAGCATAGGTAAAAGCCCATAATTTAGTTAATTCCCATAAAGGGGCATGAGATGGCAGGGCCGGCCGTGTGCACACTCAGAGAAATGTCAAAAAGACGTGGTAAAGACGGTGGAGGCCTCAACAAGACAGAAAAACTTTATTCATTCTGAAGTGGAGGTACAGCTGCAAGAAGTTAGCGACAAACGACACATCATATTTAATAGCGTCAGCGGTGGATACAAAACAGTTAATAAAACCGATGCATGGAATACAATAACTCATGCAGTGAGTGAACGCTGTATCTGGAGAAGGGCGCAGAACTGATGAAGTGAAAAAGAAATGGTTTAATGTTAATCTGAATTCTGAAGCAAAAAAACATATTTCAAAACATAGCCTAGAAGACAGTTGACTGTTATCCAAATATCCATGAGGACTGCTCTTGGTAGCCTAAAGCGTCCCAACAGGTACTCGTCACTGCAAATAAATCAGTATGGTCACGGAAGAAGCGTTCCTCAGGGCACGATCTGCAAAATTTTGCAGCAGCAATAAATACGCCATTGTGTGATGTTGTCCTAGTGTGCGGAATAAGCTTACTTTGGGCCTATAAATACTGTGATGAGTCACTTGTTATTGGATGGCAAGGTTCCCCGTTAACATATTTGATGTGAATTGAAGGAAAAGCAAGGCTAGTTTATTTAAATAGGCCTAGCACAATTCATACACAATGGAAATTCAAAGTGCTTCACAAATGAGCCAAAGTGTAAGTGTAGTGTGTATTTATTAAAACAAACATATAATTATGTGTAAAATAATAAATTATTAGTTATTAGTGTAGAAATATTAAATTTGAAATTAGAACGGACGAAAACGGTATAACTACTTATTTTGTGCAAACATGTCAGCTCTCAATTGTGTGTAAGAGTGCCCTTGGGTGTGCGTAAATTCTGTTCTTACCTAAGAACAAATCCCAAATAAGAAAACATTGATGAATGCCAGAATCTTCGTGAAAACTGCGTAAGTGGGATTTAAGAACAAATTAGTTCTTAAGAACATTTGGTGAATGTGGCCCATTAACACCGGTAATGGAGAGGAAGGGGTGACAATGCCAGAACTATCAATTACAGCATGAAGCAACCTCTCCCTAAGCTGTGTGGATGCACAGCTGGACTGACCATGAGTCAGCGGGCCGCCATGCCTTCACCCATCTTTGTCTGGGCCTGCTGCAGCTGTCACAGGTTGACCTCTCAGAGGACTCCAGTCACACGGTGACCACAACACACATCACCGACCCCCCAGGGACTGGAAAATGTCTGCGTGGCACTATGCTAATAAAGGCAAGCCCAGGCATGTGGACACTTGTGCCTGAGTAAATGTTTGTGCAGCGTGTTTGGGGAGTTGCTAGCTCACATGGAGCCTTCTTTGTGGGACGTGTCGCGTCAGTGCTAATTTTGCATGCGAGACGGGAGAGCAGGTCAGTAATATCAGGGATGGTGACTGAGGCGTCCACAGCAATGTTGTTTATTCTGCAAGGCCCTGCTAAGTGCTTAAGTGTGTGTTAGTGGACTAGCACGAGAGAGGCATGCTGCCAGGCAGACGCTTGTCGTCCCACTGTAACATCCCGTCTCTCGCTCTCTTTCTCTCATTACACACACAGTCATACACTCAGACCTTGAAATCACTTGTCTTATTTCCGTTATGTTTTGTGTTTGTACGATAAAGCCCTGCATTGTGAGGGGATTTTTGGACTTGCCCGGTTTTGATCAGTTTATCAGTGTTTGCAGAGACGGACTCTGTGTCACACTGCTGCTCTCCAATCGGTTGATTTGATCTGACCTACACAGGATGAAGATTGGTTTAACACAACAATGCTGAGAAAGTGAGCAAGTACATTACTCTCTCTGACCACATCTAGGTATTATATGACCTGCCTGGCCTTGTAAACTCAAACCTGTTCCATCCCACGGTCTCCGTAATCTTTTTTTATTTAAACTGTTTAATAAATTGCTTTCTGAGCATGTGTACAATCAATGACAAAACAACACTTATAAGATACATTAATCATTCAAAATACCCATGAGAATTTGCTTTTGAACATCTTACCCATAGCCATGTAAAAGGAGGGTCGCATGAACAGAAGTCCAAAATGCTTGATCGTTACGTTGTTCATTTAGACTCAAATAGTTCCAGGAAGTTCTTGGCGGGCCATTTGAATAGGTTAAAACAGAGCGTCAGAATGTGATTTTTGGTCATTAGTACTAAATAAATGCATTGATTTACAAAATAGCACACCAACATGTGTATGTATTATCAATGTAAACGTATAATATTGAAAAAGTACTATTCACTAATATTTGAAGATTTGTGTGAACACACAACATGGTCTGCCTTGTTGTTGACATATTTTAGGCTAACGCAGAGCCATGAAAGATATATTCTGCTCTATGGCTCTGGGCTAACGTTACCTTGGTCAAAGAGCATGTTGCTGTTTATTGCTTTTAATTCTTTAAATCATGTTTACATTATTATGTTCTTAAACTTGTATGATGGGCAAGAGCAATCACATCCTAATGTATATGTATATATTACGGATGGAAAGGATATTAATGTTTTAGATTATTTCAGATAATGACTTGACAAATATAATCTTTATGGTTTTCAGAATTTGTCTATGTCCTTTCCTCCTTGTTGTACTTGCATAGTCTCCACCATGGTTTGCTGTGCTGCATGGGATGCTCTCACATGCCCCAATGTTATATTTAACAAATATTTAACTCCCCCCACCCTCCAAAAAATTACACGACGTTGGATAAAATTGCATTAAGAGAAAGGAATTTACATTAGGCTGTTTGTGTTGCTAACTTTATCCAAAACCATAGTCTAATCTTTTACAACGTTCCCTAAATGTACTAATTTATTGGGGGATAATCCACTAACATGCTCTAATACACATGTTAAATTGATTCAGATTTGCTAATAAAATACAATCTTATTTTGTCCTACCCTTTAACATTGCATCACAATCGGTCTATTCCACTGCAATTCATTGGCTGCTGGTATTTGCTGCTAACTTCCGGGAAGTATTGAGAGGCTCAGCAATCAGCCATTGCTGTAATGGTCCATTGGAGTGAAAGGATTTGACTCAACTCTTTTTACATGGCTCGGGTCTTACTTATCTGACTTGCTCTCCAATTTTCGTTTAGTTATCAGTTCTACACCAAACTGCAATATCGTTTGTAAGAGACTACTTCAAGTAAGAGAAGTGGTCAAAGTTGAGGAATGGGATTCATTAGCTGGATGTCCGTTAGAGAGAGCAGGAGAACCAGAGGAGGGGGCTGTCATGTCTCTAATGGCGGTTAGATGTGTGTGCATGCTCACTGAGAGGGCTGAAGGAGCCCACCACTCTAAATGATCAGACCGAACTTCAGGATATGCCCCAGTGCACAGCCATAAAGTTCAAAACAATTGTCTACAGTATTGCCTATCCAGATTGGAAGGTTTTATGGATACCTCATTCTGTTCACGTTAGTTAGAAGTTCTCCATGCTCAATTAATAATTGTTTCTTATTTTAGTAATTTTGCTGGTAAAGAAAGTTGAGTAGTAGGAAGCCTGTTTTAAGATTGTCTAGTGATTTTTCAGCGATAAAGTGAACGATTTGCTAGAGATCACACTGTTTGGGTATTTTTGTTCACCTTTGCAAGACTCAACAAGAGTCTTCAAAGGTGTGGGGGTGTGTGCATACATGCACACACTAATGGGTGTGTATGAAGAGACATGATGGCTCTTGAATCCCCCCTCCCCACACTGCTGTTATGTGCTTCCTCCCTTGGGAGAAATGAAGTCACCAGCTCACTGCCTCAAGGAAAAGCAAGGAATTGACCCCCGGGTCAACTGTCTAGTACCAGGGGCTTACACAATCCATCTCTCACTCTCAGCTTGAGGAAAGACAACCTCACTGTGGATCCTCTCAGCGTTTTTCCATCTAAAGCTGTCTACTCTGCACAAAAGTGTTAGTATGATCAACTCGCTGTACTGTGTTCTACACAAAATAGACTAATCACATTGAAGCACTCGTGTTGAGGTATTCTGCTTTTGCCCTGCAAACGCTCTCGACCATTTGAAAACAGAAAAGCTGGCACACTCAAAGCTGCGCTTCATGGGTCCCGTTTTGTACCAAGCTGACCATAGTTGGGAGAAGGGGGGGATAGACATACTTCTCTTAACAAAGACAGCAATGTGCCGCCTAGGGCTGTCTAGCACTGAATACCGATTTACCCTCACAGTGAGGCAGGAGAAGGACAGACCGCTACTCGGATTTCACACGGGGGAAGAGAGCCAGAGGTGTGTGTGCATGTGTCAAAGGTTCAGATCAAAATTAGTAATGGGGGGTGCGGGCTGTGTATTTGTATGTCGACTTTGAATGAGAGCAAATCAAACAACCCGAAGCAGCTATAGCGTCTGTGGCATGGAGGCCAGCTCTAATGTGAGACTGCAGGCCAGTCAGGAGACCACTGCATCCAGGCATTTTAATAATCTTAATAGACACAATTCAATTACACAAGCCCAGACCTGTCCAGGTATGCATAATATCCCCCTCTCTCTTACTCTCTCTCTCTGTCTTTCTGTGTCTCTCTCCCATCCCTCTGGCTCTCAATTTTTCACTCTCACCCTTTCTTCCCCTCATTTAAGTCTCCTCCTTCCTCCTCGTGTTCCCCTCTCACACCCAGTCCTTGTTACAGATTGACACCCTCTGTGACTCGTAATGGGTGGAAATTGCTGTGTAAACAGCACCAGCAAATGCACTTTTCCTCCTTTCTTTAAAAGCATAAATCTTAGCCTTTGAGATGCCATATGAATTTGTGAGGCTGAAAGAGAAATTCAAGTTCCTGGCTGTCACTACCCTTTGTGGCTGTTGATGCGGCTTGTTATGCTGATGGAGAGCGCGTGTCTTGCAGTGTGTGTGTGTGCGCCCAGTCTGTCCTACGCAAAGCTCTTGTTTAAGCAGGCTCACACAGAGGCACTTCTGTTCACCTTGGTAACCCAGGTCTTTTCTGTCTCTGAGTTGAGTTTAGGCTCAAAAGTGGTTGGAAAGTGTGTTTCGGTGAGGAAACAGCACAGTACAATATCCCTCTAGTTGTCTGGGCCTGCTCACTGAAGGTCCGTTTACACTCACGTCTCCAGTCATCCGTTTGCTATTTCTCTTTCCCCCTCCAGTCCAGTGAAAAGTTTCCTCCGCTGGGATTACTGTCTCAATGGGAAGTGCTTCTCAGTATCCTTCCACCGTAAAAGGGAGTGGATGGTTCTTAGTTAGATTCGATTTTACAGTATAGTCAAGATTACAGCAGATCTATCCTTCTCCATACCCTAACTCTCTGCTTGTTCTCCTTCGTAGGAGCCTAGGCATCTGCTAGGAAATGCAATGGCACATGTCTCCATTTTGGTAGTGGCAATGGTCAGGCAATGTCCATTCTTGGAAATTTTAGACATACATACTGGGGCATGTTTAAATCATATGTGCATCTTCATTTTTAAATGAAGCCACCTTTAAAACAGAACAAATTGTCTTTAGTACTGTACACTTGAGCACAGACAATGTACAAAATGTACATTTAGGCATTTTTAGCAGACGCTCTTATCCAGAGCGACTTACAGTAAGTACAGGGACATTCTCCCCGAGGCAAGTAGGGTGAAGTGCCTTGCCCAAGGACACAACGTCATTTTAGCACGGCCGGGAATCGAACTGGCAACCTTCAGATTACTAGCCCGATTGCCTAACCGCTCAACCACCTGTTACTCAATTTGAGGGTTCTTGCTTTAAGAGGTGTTATTTGTGATTAGTTAAGCTATAATCGTCAGCCTATAGAGAAGCTTAGAATGTGAATGTGAGCATCTCAACCTTGTGAAGCATGAACAGTAGGGTATAAAAGTCTGAGATCACATGGAACATGTACTGGGGGAATTGAAGACTGAGAGCTTGAGAAAAGTCTGAGAAAGACTGAGAAAATGGTGACATCACAAGACGTTATTTGAAACATTGTCAAATTAAGCTGGGATCATTAGGTTTTACATTTACATTTAGTCATTTAGCAGACGCTCTTATCCAGAGCGACTTACAGTAAGTACAGGGACATTCTCCCCGAGGCAAGTAGGGTGAAGTGCCTTGCCCAAGGACACAACGTCATCTGGCACGGCCGGGAATCAAACTGGCAACCTTCTGATTACAAGCCCGCTTCCCTAACCGCTCAGCCACCTGACTCCCACAGGTTTTGCACAAACTCCATGCCAGCTCAACTGCCCGCTGTCATCAAAGCAAAATGGGGACATACTGAATACCAACACAATGACCAGGATGCAAAAAATAACAAGAAAGTAAGATATTTATTTCCAACACAAATGATATGGGTATTGAAGGGAAGTATGCCACAAAGTCACACCCGGAACACACAAAAACATAGAAACAAGTTGACTCCCAAGTGACGAGGGGTTTATATTGTTCTGGAAGAGTAGCGCTAATGATGAGGAAAGGAGTTGATAAGCCAATCACAGACTAACACCTCAATCTATTAATGAGAGAAAGTAAAAACAGCAGGGAAGACTTTACAAATATTCAGACAGACTTGTGTATACTTGTTCATAACAGTCCTGTTACCCCATTTTTATACAACAAATAAATTGTGACGCTAGTCAAATCCTAATAAAGCCTAGCTTTCTGAATGAATTTATTTCTGTAGATATCAGTTACTATACTTTGACTGTCCATTTTTTTGGGGGACTGAAATATATTTACATTACATTTAGTCATTTAGCAGACACTTATCCAGAGCGACTTACAGTAAGTATAGGGACATTCCCCCGAGGCAAGTAGGGTGAAGGCACTTACCCACCTTCATTTTTTTTGAGCACGGCCGGGAATCAAACTGGCAACCTTCAGATTACTAGCCCGATTCCCTAACCGCTCAGCCACCTGACTCACTGACCCTGAATATAGGTTCCTTTTAGGCCATTATATAAATGCCTATAGCTGAAGTATGTTAGTAAGGCATATGATGTTCTAACGTTCTAAAACCGTTTACAGATTTGTTTTTTGAAGATTAGGCTTCCTTTCCAGATCAATTCCCTTGAACCCAGTAGAACTCACTCAAGTCATATTTACCAATGAAATCTGAATTATTATTATATGGTTGGTTGATTGATTGAATAATTCATAATCCCTCGCAAAGCAGTTGACATATTTCTTTAAAACAAATGGAAATGCTAGTCAGAGAATAAAAGACTCCTCAACACATTTAACTGATGTTTTCAAACTTGATTTATCTTTGTTCTTTTTCTTGTTCAGTCTGGCATTTGACTGACCCCTCGGTTCAATCTGTCCAGACCTGTCTCTCTCCCCTGGGCAGTTCTGCTTTCCCAACCATCTGGTTTCTAAATAAGACCTCCAGAACCAGAGCTAATTCATGGTTCTGTCATTTTTGGGCCATCAACATTACCATCTTTTCCATGCACCCCCTGCAGACAGCTTTTATAGTGTGTTACAGTACAGATTTAGAGACAAAGAATATTACATGGCAGAAAGGCCCCTTGGTTTGTTGCAGAAGTTGTTACATTTCTCTTTCTCTTTTATTTTGTATTTTTTACACAATGTCAATTTGGGACAGGAACCAGGCAGTGGCGATTTCTTAGACTGCAAGGGAAGCTCAGCTTCCCCTAAAATGTCAAAAAATGTATGGTGAAAATATTTACTATTGTGTTAACATTTTGCGTTAGAACACGTTCATATCGAAGACGAGTTCGTTCAGAATTAGCTACATATATTAGCAGGTCGACTGACTGATTTCCTTCTCACACATTCCCGTAGCGTCACAGTGCATTTCCCTGTTGAAGCCCAGCTTCCATGGACTTCAATGGGGCTACTTTGAATAGTTTTTTTCAGTGCTTCGAAACTATACGGTCATTGGATAAATGCTGCGATTATGTCCCGCCCACAGACGCTCAGCTTCTCTGGGGGTGAATGGAGGAGTGGTCTGGCCTGGATGCTGGGTTTCTGCGTGATGATTGGAGGGTCTGTCAAAAGACTGCATGTCCTTTTGATTGACAGCAATTTTTTACTCTAAAAAGTCCATCCATCCATCATCTTCCGCTTTTCTGGGGGTCGGGTCGCGGGGGCAGCAACCTAAGCAGGGAGGCCCAAACTTCCCTCTCCCTGGCCACTTCCACCAGCTCTTCCTGGGGGACCCCGAGGCGTTCCCAGGCCAGTCGAGAGACATAGTCACTCCAGCATGTCCTGGGTCTTCCCCGGGGCCTCTTCCCAGTGGGACGTGCCCAGAACACCTCACCAGGGAGGCGTCCAGGAGGCATCCTTATCAGATGCCCGAGCCACCTCAACTGGCCCCTCTCGACACGGAGGAGCAGCGGTTCTACTCTGAGCCCCTCCCGGATGACCGAGCTTCTCACCCTATCTCTAAGGGAGAGCCCGGACACCCTGCGGAGAAAACTCATTTTGGCCGCTTGTATTCGCGATCTCGTTCTTTAGGTCACTACCCACAGTTCGTGACCATAGGTGAGGGTAGGAACGTAGATCGACTGGTAAATAGAGAGCTTCGCCTTTCGACTCAGCTCCTTCTTCACCACGACGGACTGATGCAGAGCCCGCATCACTGCGGACGCCGCACCGATCCGCCTGTCGATCTCGCACTCCATTCTTCCCTCACTCGTGAACAAGACCCCGAGATACTTGAACTCCTCCGCTTGGGTCAAGATCTCCTCCCCGACCCGGAGATTGCACTCCACCCTTTTCCGGTCGATAACCATGGCCTCAGATTTGGAGGTGCTGATTCCCATCCCAGCCGCTTCGCATTCGGTTGCAAACCGCTCCAGTGAGAGCTGAAGGTCACGGCCCGATGAAGCCATCAGGACCACATCATCCGCAAAAAGCAGCGACCCGATCCTGAGGTCACCAAACCGGACCCCCTCAACGCCCTGGCTGCGCCTAGAAATTCTGTCCATATAAGTTATGAACAGAATCGGTGACAAAGGGCAGCCCTTTAAGATAGGGCAAAGTAACAGGTCTTTTCAGCCCTCCTGGTATGACAAAGTTAGCTGGCTGACTGGAAGTGCTTTGACTAAGAAAATGTACTGCTGGCCATGCCTCTTGATGAAACCATCTCACGGATGTGTGGTTTGGTCAAAAGCGGGGTTTGGAAATCTGCCTAACTTTGACAGGGCATATAAAAGGCATGAATAGAGCAATGAACATCAGATCAGATACAACTTTATTGTCATTACACAAGTACAGTTACAAGGCAACAAAATGCAGTTTAGGTCTAACCAGAAGGGGGGTGAATGGAGGAGTGGGCTGGCCTGGACGCTGGGCTTCTGCGTGATGATTGGAGGGTCTATCGAAAGACTGCATCTCCTTTTGATTGACAGCGATTTTGTACTATAAAAAGTCGCCGAAGCTATTGAAGCTCAGTCCCATCGTGGATTTTGCAAGTGTAGTCGAAAGACAAACTTCAGCAACCTATTTCTTGGTATTGCTTGGTGAAATTGCTAGCCAATTTTCATCATACATTTCATACAATTATACACAACATTCCTTGTTTCAGTTTAACCTAATTCCCACATTTCCCACAGTTAGTTCGTTCATTCATTCATTCATACAGTAGGCTAGGCTTGTGTGGTAGGGGTGAACTAGCCAGTGAACTTGGAATATGTATATGATGTAGGCCGAAAATGAGCTTCCCCTATTTGAAAGACCAGCAGCCGCCACTGGAACCAGGAAAAGTTGCGACCTCTGTCTTGTTACAATGAAGTAGTTGGGGCGCCATCTAGGCTGAAAACCTTCGAAACCTTTTTTTTATACTTGTTTCTCTTTTTAAACTGTCATCTCTCATTCATGTCTAATCCAGAGAAGGAGCATCCCCATTTGAAGAGATTTGGTCCCTCTGTCTCCCAGCATGCTTCAGCCACCTTCCTCTGTGTCTCTCTTTATCCCTTTCTTCTCTTGCATCTGCATCAATCAGTTGTTCAACAGGGTCACAACGTTTCACAGTGTAATTACAGGTAAATTAAAGGCTTTTCCCCCAGCCCTTTCTGCCACTGTTTTGGCCACCACCAGTTTAGAGCTCAACTGACTGGGATTGAAAGAGATATCATTTCATGTGAGGATCAGGCGAAAGAGGAACCTGAAAGAATGGATTGGGAAAACCCCCATCTGAGAGGATCAGAGTCTGGCCCCAAGTCAACCCAACCTTCCCCACACACACACACACAAGGCCACCTTGAAGAAAGAGGCCCCTGGATAGACACCAAGGGATTGTAGGAATATTCATGATCACAGAAAGTGGGTGGTTCAATGAATGTGTTTTGGCGGCTCATCTCTTAGGTAAACAAGGCCGCTAAAAGGGAGTTTTACATCCTCAGACGCAAGAGAAAAGGGACTGTGGTTTTGCGACAGAATTTTGTGACACTGAATAGAATGTGGTCTTGTTGCAGTCTTTTCTTTACCTGGCATCTTGAGGGACTAATAGATGGCACTGGGAAGTTAAAATGTTTCTTTGCAATTGTAACCAGAATAGTTTGTTGGTTGACAGTCTCTGGAAACCTGGCAGGGACCAGTTTTAATGTCCTTAACTGGGTTTGCAAAAAGTCAGTCGTATTTTGTTGACCTTATGATGTTCGTGTCTCTAAAATTTCAAACCTTTAAATTCATTGTGCTGGCACAAATAAGTGAGAATATGTTCATTCTCTCTACAGAAGAACCACACCAGCAGTTGACCTTTTAGAGGAAAGTTAACAATGATTAAGCTGTCATTTGGCATGTGTACTCATAATACCTTTACCATACTGATGTCATCATTGTGTGCACTGTGGGACTTGAAGCAGGATGAGGTTTCAGACCCACACCTATTCTGGAGCCAGACGTGTGTGCCTGAGCTATCCCAACTCATAATGCCTCCATTAGGTGTTGAAATCTCCCTCCAGCAGCCCCCCCAACCTGTTAGCAGAGAATCAAAGGCAGGGGAATTTCCTTTAGCCACCAGCCAGCCATCACTGAGTGTGTATATGTGTGTGGGCAAGAATTATTGTATCAAGGGTTGCCCCACAAGTTGTGTGTGTGCTAGTGTTTGAGTTGCAGCTTCTCTTATTGTTTCAGCTCTCCTAGGTATTTGTTACTCCTCAAAGGCTGCCATGTGCATTTCATCCGTCAGTGAAGGCATAACTGCTGTTGTGCACCCGTTAAAGGGGACCTCATACAAGCCCCTCGTTTCAAGATAGTTACACTCTACGTTCTGAGTTACCACTTTTTTGTTGACTTAAAATGTACAATTAAGACTGTTGTTCAATTGTGTAAACCATTATTATTATAATTCTGGGAATGAACGACCATAGCATTTTAGAAATCTTAAGACCAAAATTGTTCTTTTTGACTTCCGTTGAAGGCAATGAGACGCACTGATTTTGTCGTGTTGCCAATTGATGAACAAATAGAGACTTGTGTACTGAGATCGGGGTGTGTGTTTGAGTTTGTGCTCGGTGGAGGCAGATTATAGAGTGGGTGAGTGTTGGAGCTTCACTCGGGTGCAGCTGGTATCCAGGCTCTTTCTTTTTCTGTTGGTATGCTGACTTCTGGTAATCCCAGCCCAGGCCAGTCACTGTTTAATTCAGTCATCAGGAGTTTCTGTCTCCCCACCCGCCCCTCATGTGCTGTACTTGTGCACATGGATGGATTTCTGCTCAAAGATGGCAACAAAATGGATGCACGTGTGTAACGTACCGCCATATCTTTACAGTATATTTCCACTACACTAAATTTGTGTCACCATCCATCCATCCATCATCTTCCGCTTATCCGGGGGTCGGGTCGCGGGGGCAGCAACCTAAGCAGGGAGGCCTAGACTTCCCTCTCCCCGGCCACTTCCACCAGCTCGTCCTGGGGGACCCCGAGGCGTTCCCAGGCCAGTCGAGAGACATAGTCCCTCCAGCGTGTCCTGGGTCTTCCCCGGGGGCCTCTTCCCAGTGGGACGTGCCCAGAACACCTCACCAGGGAGGCGTCCAGGAGGCATCCTTATCAGATGCCCGAGCCACCTCAACTGGCCCCTCTCGACGCGGAGGAGCAGCGGTTCTACTCTGAGCCCCTCCCGGATGACCGAGTTTCTCACCCTATCTCTAAGGGAGAGGCCGGATACCCTGCGGAGAAAACTCATTTTGGCTGCTTGTATTCGCGATCTCGTTCTTTCGGTCACTACCCACAGTTCGTGACCATAGGTGAGGGTAGGAACGTAGATCGACTGGTAAATAGAGAGCTTCGCCTTTCGACTCAGCTCCTTCTTCACCACGACGGACCGATGCAGAGCCCGCATCACTGCGGATGCCGCACCGATCCATCCTTCCCTCACAAGAATTTGTGTCACGGTCTGGTAAAAAGGGGACGTTGTCGGCAGAGGTCATTTCTCAGTTTTTTACAGATTGAAAGTGAATTGTGAAAGTGCAGATTGTAAGCTTTCAATTTGTGTCCTACATTGAAAACTGAAAATAATTACGCGGATCTGAATGTTGCTAAACCTTAGAAAGCTCTAGCCAAGATATTCGTATTAAAAGATTTTAGACCTTTTCAGACCTCGAGAGGTGTGATTGTTTTGCGTTAATCATTAGAAGCATTGAGCGCTGGTTATTTCACTGCAGTGAAAAAAAGAAAACAATATTCGCACAGGTTCCTGCTTTCTTGACTTATCCTAGATGTGTGTTTTATCACCCAGTATTTTTGTACTGACTACATTGCACTGTACCTGGCCCAATTATGGTTCAAGTTGTGTTAAGTTGTTGGTACAAATTGCATCTTCCGAAAACAGCTTGAAAGATGTACTCACAGTTTACCAGGTCAAACAAATAAAAATTCATCCTGTGCGCAATGCCGATGATCCTATTCAATCTATTTAGTCCATGTATGTAGGCTAAAACAAACGTATGACAAAAATGTATGCCGAACGTGCAGAATGCATGCTTGAAAATACTTGTGAAACTTTACATTTAAGGGTAATTTACTCAGACCAAATCTGCCGATTCACTACTTGATGAGGAGGGGGGATGGGATCGTACTTTGTACAGAGTGTCCTTGAGCAAGGCACTTCACCCTACTTTCCTCGGGGAGAATGTCCCTGTACTTACTGTAAGTCGCTCTGGATAAGAGTGTCTGCTAAATGACTAAATGTAATATGTGCTGTCTTTATCTGAGTTTGCAAAGTAGCCTTGTTTTACGGTTGATTGTGTGACTATTGTGAGCCATGTTTTGCAAGGGTGAGAGGAAGAGGTGGCAGGAGGTATATTGGGGTTCATGTTTGATATGTCTGATACTAACAGTATTGTTTTTTGCACTTGTACGGTATGAAAAATGGGATTCATCATATTGTAACTTAGTGAACTAAATACTCCATTCCTCAATCCTAATTTTTTTTGTCTCTTTTTTTTGGGGGGGGGGGACAAAACAAATTTGGCTGTACACATCTGACTTATTCCAAAAAATACAGAGCAATAGTCAACCAAGGTTTTATAATAAAGATTGAATCGTATAGATTCAATTCCAATAATATATTTTATGTTTAAGGTGCCTCGTTTATTATGCACACCTAAGGGAATTATTATTGTTTAAAACCTGCAGATATGTTTTGGTTTTACATTTATTTTAAAGTTAATCATACTTTTTATTTTGAAGCATGGCATACAGATGAGCGTTCATCTAATAATAGCTTGTCTCCTGGTAACTGGCATATTAAAGGCAGGGTAGGTAGGGTTTTTGAGAAGCACTTTTTTGTCATATTTACTGAAATAAAGTTCACACCTGATAGCAATCAATTGATTAAATGCTCTGGGCATAAAATGAAATAAATCCAATATCTAATTCACCTGTGGGTTTTTTCTTTCCAGAAAAAGTTCGTGAGATTCAGGAGAAACTTGAAGCTTTCATTGAAGCTCTTCACAAGGAGAAATAGAACTGCAGGTATTTAATGCTGAAAAATATGATTATTATTACTAACCAGTACTAAATTAATGTTTGTCACACCATCAATATTATCAATTTTATGATCTGTCAATTCTCATTAATTGCAGAACCCATGGACGAGAAACTACAAATCACAGCTTGAAGATGCACTGATCTAATGCAACAAAATCCACCCTTACTTGTAATTACTGCCCTCCACCTTCTCATATGCCATATCCACAAACGTCTGATTTGAATGCCCATGGCTTATCTTACAAACTTAGTTAATTCTCTTGTCTCGTTATTTATTTTTTCAAGCTCTCCAGAAAAGAATTAACACTGAATTGAACTGAGTGGATTGAAGCCCTTGGCCAAGCAATCTAGTGTGACTAGCATGGCAGGCTCCAAGGAGACTGTCTCTCCCCCATGTCCCCTTCAGTGCGAAACATCCCCTTGATGTGTTCACCATACATCTACCAAAAGATGTTGAAACTCAAACCCCGGAGGGGAAAACAGACAAAATTACGTGCCACTTCTTTCTTTTCCTCCCTCACTTCTAATAAATGAGAATTATGCTGTACAGGCTGCTCTTCCCACATCATTTTCACTGGTGTGTGTGTTGGGATATGTGTGCATGTTTGTTAGTATGTGTGTGCGTGTGTGTAATGTGTGCAGGTGTGTATCACATTTATAACTTCCTGTGCCCATAGGATTCCATCTCACTGAATCACCGAATCACATATCTGGCATACTTCAGATCACTTTGATCATCTAATGGCCGCACTTTCCAGCACTTATTTCCTGGTTGCAAATAGAGCACATTGCCCAAGTGTTTAATTCTACAATATACATCAACTTGGAAAATAGTTCCAATGATTTCTCATTTTTCAAATTGGTGATATATTGTTTTGGATGGAAACACGTCACATAGACTTAATGTAAGATTGTTTTTATTTAGCACCAGTAGAAATGGTTACTGTGTACTAATGTATTGCTGTACATTATTTAACCCGTACAGATTTCACTTCATGGATTATATACACAACCTCTAAATTATGTAAATTTGTACCAGTGAATCCATTAATTCCCACACTAAGATTGTATGTCCTATTCTGCTGTAGCACATTCGATTTGAAAGACGTCTAACACTGAAATAGGTGTAAGAGCCTTACTTGTACTCTTTCCACTATAGTGTGGTTTTGCCTTCAATATCTTGTGTGTTTCAAGAGTCTGTATGACATTTAATTTCAGGAGGCTTTAGATCTCTATACAACCTTCTATTGAACGATAATTGAGTTGCATTTTGAACCGTTTGATCAAATTATGGGAGAAGACTGGTTTCTCATGGGGTTCTCTGAGGACATAGTGTTTTTCCTGGAAGGAAAGAAAGGCGTTAAACGTGACATCAGCACACATGCTTCTTTATACTCATGGACTTCTCTCCATGTGGCCTACTTTTTTTCTCTCTCTCCCTCACATGCTCTCATTTCCTCTTGCCAATCGACTCTGATCAAGTGGTCAGTCAGGTAAAAATGTTTCCCACTCCTTGTTTATACATACTTTTCTCTGCCCATCTTCACCCTCTCTTTATACTTTCCCCTAGCTGTTGCTATTTCTATAGTCAGTGACAAAAAAAGGTTAGACATTAACTTTGTCCATTGTCCACTAGTTTAATGCCTGTATGACAGTATATCCATTGGTGGGTGAAACCTATATTGCTCTAGAATGTTATAAAATGTTATGTTTGCATGATGTGACACATAAGATATGCTTTATTTATTCATTTTGATTGTGTGTAAAAGAAAACAATTCTAAATAAGATTAATGTCATTAAAATTTCGTTTTTCAAGAGTGTTTCTCATTGTTTAATGCCTGATGTAAAAGCAAGGAACAGCAGCAAACTACAAGCTAAAGTCAGAATGGACAAAGGTGTAATCTGTCATCTTCGGTTGATGTAGTAAAAGGGCATTATTAAAGTTACCTTTTGAGTGGCTCTAACTCAAAAGGTAACCAATAGCATATAGCCAAAAAGTCAAACACATCAAGCCACTTCTAAAATATAAAGAGAAGAGCATTAAGAATATGAATATTTGGTTGTTTTATCAAGGTACAGTGAGAGATGGGATACAAATAACATTCTGTTATATGTGTAATTCAATTGTGCTCACTAAGATATATTGCTGGTACAGTCCACGTAGGATCTGTGTGCTGTTCCATACTGTATGTTTCCCTGGAGAGGCCTTTGCTCCAGGTCGGACTAAACGGCCTCCATGCCCAGAACCCTCTAGGGTGCTCTTCCAGGTGAACAGTCTTGATAATGGGGCATGCTGGGGGGTAAATCGGGCATAGACAGCAGGGGAGGTGGCAAGACTGATTAATAACATACTGTAGGGCGAAAAGGTCATCCACTCCTGGGCAATTGTCTTTCACATGGGATTGCTTGTTACTCTACCAACAGACGGTACCTCCACCAAGGGTCACTGGTGGTGGGGGGAGGTTGCAAATTCTTGTCTTGCTTGTTTCGGGCATCTAAGAGGCATAGCTCTTTATTCCATACATACATAAACACACACGACTTCCTTTAAATTGCTGTTTTTACATTGAGGGTGCTTTCATATTCAGTTTGAAAAAAAATCAAAAAAGCCTTTAACCTTTTGAAAAGACATGAACCTAATGTATTTTTACAGGGTCTCAAAAGGCAGGCAATAAGTCAACCTCCAACCTGTCTTTGTGCCATCAGATCATCACGTTCAGAATAGGAGGGAGGGCCGGACATATGCAACTATTAGCATCTCCAAAGGCAGTCACGTTGACGAATAGCAGGCCTCACAATGGCACACAGGCTCAGTTCGTGTTTTGCTCCTATTATGGTACTGTCACAAAGGCAGCTAAGGCCTGGCAAAGACCTGTCAAATTTGCCACTGCAACAGAGGCTCACAAAGCACCATTTCTCTGCTTCCAGAAAGACCAGGCTTGTTCTTTTTTCAGAATCCCCCCTTTTCTCTCTTCCATCCCCCATGGTCTGATGGTAGAAATTGTGTGTCTGATGTGTGGAGTATTAGGGTGGGTTTAACCAGTACATGTATACCTTGCAAAAAGGAGATACCTATTTGTTGTTGACTTTTGTTTGACGGCTTGTGGAGCTAGCCTTTATTTTGGGGTTTGTGTTGGAGAAATTGATGGAGAGACTGTGACAGTCTGGAACACAGTTACAACTAGGCCTTTACTTCAACAGGCACTCTGGATGGCAAACCTTTGACATGGCACCTTCAATTGTTGTTGAGCGAATTCATCCTCATTTTCAAACAAGTTCTTGAAATGAAGGCCTCTTGAAGATTGATACGTAGCAGAACAAGGTTAAAGGTCTGTGATTAAATGGGATTTGTTTAAATTCTTTTAATAAAATGTTTTATGTACTGTAACATTGGAAATCAGTATATGTGTACTTGTCCTTCAGTGACTACACAGCCAAAAAAAAGTGTATTGAAATTTTAAGGTATGAAAGACATACTGTAAATATGATTAATATATTATCAAATTGTTTCCCTGTGAGGCAAACTGACACTGAAATTATCAGAGGATTGTGGAAGCAACAGGCTTCATTCTTTATGTCCAGCCTAAAGACCTAGACTGTCCCTGGGGCGCTGTGCTTTCTACCCAGAGAAGAAAAGATGTCACAATTGCCTATTGTGCTCATTATGTCTGAGGCATCTTCACATAGCCTGAGGGGTCCATTCAAAGCTAAATTAGATCCAAGCTGAATTGGCAAAGTCACAGATGTCAGTGAATGTCCCTATATACTGATCAACCCCCTTTTTTTACTCAAACAAACATATACACACAACCAAACACTATTCTAGAGGTATCTACAAAGGAAGCACCCTATGGGAGGGAGTCTGTGTGCGTGTGTCCCTCTTTTTAAGAGATTGCGTTAAATCACAGTGTCGGCAGGGCAAGTACCGGCATTTCCCACCATTCAGACTTGGGTAGGCCCCAAAAAATTCTAAAATTCTCACAGCAGGGAGGGCCATAAATGAATAAACATTTGTGTCTGAAATTGAGCCGTTTAATGGATTCCTGATTGCAAGCCTATATGTTTGCTCTAACCCTCTTAGAACACTGTTGTTTGCTCTCGCATTGGGTTGCTCCATGCATAAAACAGGAGCCTGTCTCATTATTTCATTCTTCCTTGAAAAGAACCCTGACACTAACTGTTCATATGCAATAACTGGATACCCCTGTCCAATCAAACACTCCCAGAAACGGACCAGCGAAATACATTGAAACAGGAAGGGATACAAACAAAACAGAGACAAAGAAAGATGAGAAGGAGGGAGAGCGCTATAGTCTACTATCACAGGCACAGATGAGGACTTTTATGTGCAGATGAGGTTGTCATGGAAAACAGATCACCACATAAAATCTTTCTGAAGCGAGGATAAGTTAGAAAGAGAGGGAAAAGAGAAAGGTTAGGAGCCTCGATTACAAGCAGGACCAGTGGTTTTGCATGCACTTAAAGGGATTATTTGGCTATTCATGGCAACTAAGGCGCAAGCAGGTGAGGTCTGGGCTCATCCTTTAGGTAAACAGCTCTGGGAATGGCGGGGTTGCCAGGTTTCAAAGCTTGGTTGCCGGGGCGAAAGTGTATCTGTCCACAAAGGCTACATCAGGGTGGCTTATCCCTTTCCCTGTGGAGCTATAGTGACTGGAGGCTAGCACTTGTCCCGGGAGGGTGGATACTGAGTACCCAACTTTCACTGCTTTGAATGTCAGTGTGGCCACACCAAAAAGGGTCTGGTGCCATTACTTGACTGTCCAGAATGGTATCTTAGCAGGCCCTAAAACTAAATGCAAACAGAGGGGGGACTTGGGTATGAATGAGCCAGCATGCTAGCCTGGTCAGGCTGACATAGAATAGCTGCATTGACAAGTGTTAAAGTGACTTTGAGATGACAGCTTAGAAGTTGAAGCAATCAGTGTCAAACAGTCTTTGTGTGTCTTAGGAGCGACTGAGTTGATTTAGATTCATGTATTATTTGGTTGATTGTGAGTAAATACACTACTTTGTATTTTATGTGAGAATGTAATAAAAATTTAAAGTATTGTATATTCATACAACACATTGTGATTTACGATGCATCTGGGTCAGCTCTGGGACACTGCCCCCCCCCCCCACCACCACCTTCTTATCAGTGCTGTGTCTTTGCCCCTCTCTTTCTCTACTGTTCCTCTCACTCCTTGCTAGGTCAATGGTCAGTTTATTCACCTGCCTTTAACCATGACCAGACATGTGCTGCTTGTGAAAGACCCTAGGTTGTCTTTCCAACCCCCCCCCCCCCCTCCCTCTTCCTCCTATGCCCTCTGTTCCTGGCCCTCACCCCAGCCTCGATACACCCCCTCTCTGGTAAGGGCATCCGATATTGAGGCAGTGTCCTGGGGCAGACTCTTGATGTGTTTGACAGTTGCTAGTGAACTGCTTTGTTCCTGTCCTCCAGGTCTGGAGGATGGCCCACCTCTCTAAAGCCTGCCTTCTATGTGTGAGTGTGTGTGTGTGTGTGTGTGTGTGTGTACACTGTGTGCACACGAGTATTCTCCAAGTGTGTGTTTGTCTATTGTCCTTGTGTGGGCGTGTGTGTGAGGTTTTGTGTGTATCCCTCATTGCTGTGTTCCAGTGCTAAGGAATGTTTGCTCTGACAATACTGAACAACTGTAGCCAGTCTTCCTTCCTCTCCAGCCTTAAGAAGACACTTGGAGGGCAGGAGTCAACCCTTTCTCTGCCAGACGTGTTCTTTCCTTTACGAGGTGAAAGGTAAATAAGTGTGGCTTTCATAGGTGGATTGTTCCTAGGGTGCAGCCCTGACTGTCATTGTTCAAACAGGACCATCCTCACAACATATTCCCTATGACTCTTACAAGAGGAAAATTTAGATTTAGAAGATTCTGTTTAGATTTTTACATATAAATAGACATGAATTAATCAGTTTGATTAAATGATTTTGTATTTGCCCTGTGTGAGAGACCTCAGAGTAGCCCTCCAGTTACTATAGATAAGATGCTGTAGAATTACCATTACATATCTAGGCATCTTGTTTTCAACGGGTTAATCCACTGAATCAGTAATTTACCATATACAGATCTCTCACTCTCTCTTTCCTTCTCTGTCTCCGTCACACAAACACATTTACACACCTTATCCTCTTTAGAATGAGATCCTAACCTACTGTACTGTGAGGAGTTGTAGACAGAAACAGAAGACAGAAGTTTGTCTGCAAGCTATATGTTGTGGACCTCTTGATTGTGCTACACACTCCACTCCTCAAACACACACAATCACCAGAGATTCTACCTTATTTTTCATACCCTGTGTGTGTTTGAGGGGAGACTATTTTGTGATGGACATAGACATCACAAAATAGTCTCCCCTCAAACGCGCAAACACCAACAGACACAAAATTATGCTGAGGTCTCCAGGGACCAATTAAGAGCTTGCCTACATGCCCAGGGCAGTACGACACCCCTCATCTTCACTTCCAACAACTCCCTTCCAAATCCCTCACTGCCCCTATTCCCCTGTCTGCTCCTGACCCCTGACACACGACCCCAGTGCTGAATCAGAACACACAGTAGCGTTAGAACAAGACACCCAAAGCCATTCCTGCTCCCCTACCTCACAAACACACACACACACACAGCGCAGTGCATAGCTGTTCGTACTGGTTAATATGAAGGGCAGTGAGGTTCAGATATAGGTTTGGAAACCTTAACCATCCCAATCGAACATATCCTCAACCAACCCCCACAACAGACACAACACAAACAGAACAGGTTAGGGATTTGTCATTGATGAAGTTCAATAAAGTATAAAAACCAGACTGCTGCATATGGTTAGTGAGAAACAGTTAAATATGGAATGAGGAAGACTTAAGGATGGCAAACATTTACAATTGGCATTGACATTGATTCAACTTTTGTCTACTATTACGTTATTTAGCCTACAAACTATCTGCAAAAAACTGAACTGAGACGTTTTAATTTGTAAAAAGAAATTCTGCTCCCTGAGACAATTACAGCAAAGCACTCTTTAACCCTCGTGCTGCCTTCGGGTCACATGACCCAAAGGTTCATAACGAACCATCGTTGTGTTTACCCAATTTTACCCAATACAAAAACATATAAAAATAATTTTCTTTTAACCTTCGCAATGTGGGGGGTTTGAGACAGCCCAACGGTTAAAAGAAAATGCTTCACTTTGTTTTTGTATGCGGTAAAGTTGTCGCAATACGACGGTGGGTCACAATGACTGATGGGTCAGAACGACCCGAAGATAACACAAGGGTTAATTCTAAGATACAAATTTAAGTTGTTGCATTATGTTGGTCAGAGTATCAGGACATTAAAGAGACCAGCCCAGTGGTGTAGATGGGGAGAGTTGAATAAGGCCAGGCTTACAAAGCTAAGCCCAGCCTGAAAGAGTATAGGTAAAGCAGGGAGGCAGGGTAGTGAGGGATCATCCCTGCTGTAACACTGCCCATCCAACAAAGACGCAGGGAACAAGGGAGGGTCTGGTGGTCCGGCGCCATTCTCTGTCCAGGTCTCCATGCCAACACACACACAAACACACACAATCATACACTCCCACAACCTCCTACACACATATGAAGGCTACTGAGGGTCCAGAGCCCTCTGCCCCCTGTCATCCCACCCATATTCTAATCTGCTGGATTAGATCCTGCAATGCTTTGTGGACTGATGTGTCCCAAACAAGGCAGCAAGTCAAAGGTCACCCTGGACTGACCATGGCCCCCGGTGGCCCTGGTGACAGGGCTTTCCCTATGGCACTCTTGGGGGCCTACATGGGCCCCCAGCCCAGCAGTGCTCAGTTACTCTCCTCATATCTGTGTGGCAGGTCCAGTATCTCATCAGATGGTCTGGAGATATGGGTGGCTTTGGGTGGCTTTGTCCTGTCAAGCGATAGACGCTGAATAGAGGGGCCACGATGAGGTCAGACTGATCGTAGTGCTCTGCTGCCTTTGAAATGCTATTGATACACCCAGACCCCTCACTGCTCCCTTCCCTGCCCTAACCTGACCACTGGACGAAACCCCTCCATGTTGTTCACCAGAACATTGTTCTCTAATCTACCAGATGTATCTATCTATATAAAGATAGAGAAATGAAAGGATATTTATACAAATATAGATAGATATGTAGATGGACATGTACATACCATTCCCAGAAGGCAATCGGAGCCTTGTGTGAATACACTGGTTACATTGGCATGTTCTGATTGAACATGTACAAGTATTGCAAGGTGAAGTGTTCCCATAGTCCTTACAAAGAGAGAGAAATTTCCTCACCGGTTCACACAGAATTCAACTACGTGTGATAGACACACATTAATCGTTAATTAAAAGTAGCTGCCGCTAATGGCAATGTCTTTAGCCTCTACTCAGAAATCAGCCACACCTGACAATACATTTTAAGTTTGTTTCACTGCCAAGCTATTTTCATAAAGTGAACACATACTAATCACATTATAGCAAAACAAATCATTTGAGTTTCCTGAAGAGATTAAGTTCTCTGGGTGCAAGCAGGCAGCATCCGGGACAGTTTGTCAAACACATTCCTGAGGGAGAGAGCCGGACATTATAAACAAAGCAGTGGTGAACCAGAATATTCTGCGTTGATATGCTTACCGTATTTCTATTTTTTGTTGACATCAAATATGTAGAGTGTGGTTATGTGGGTCATGGGGGTCAGATGGCTGAGTGGTAAGGGAGTCGGGCTATTTATCAGAAGGTTGCCGGTTCGATTCCCGGCCGGGCCCTTACAACTACTTGCCTCGGGGAGAATGTCCCTGTACTTACTGTAAGTCACTCTGGATAAGAGCATCTGCTAAATGTAATGTATGTGCTGGGTCTGAAGACTGACATTAAAACTTTGTCAAAATTGTGAACAACAAAAAGACAACCTCTTTCTATCCTCCCTCACCTTCTTCCTCCATCAATTTCCCTTCCTAGCTACCTCCCTCCCATACATCATCCCTCACTCCCCTACTTCTTTCTTCATACATAATAGCTACAGACACTCTCCCAGTGCTTCACATTGTTGACAGGAAATGGCCAGTGTGGCAGCATCCAGTCTGACCAGAGCCCTTCTGTTACCTCAGAGTGTTCCCCCTAATGAAGCCTGCACTGCCAGTCGTGTTGTCTCCCGGAAGCACAGAGGACGAGACCCAGATGTCTCGGTGCTGGCACCTCACAAGCTAATAGGCCTGGCTTCTCTCCTGTCCTTTCCGCTTTCATACTGCCCACAGAACCAAGAGAAGCAATTAAATTCAATTGGAGGTTTGCTAGGGACTCAGCCCCTTGGGGCCAACTGGACTGGACATTTATTTGTGGTCTGACCTAGTTGCTGGTTCTGATAAATAGGTTTGGGGGGAGAAAGCCACCGGAGGTCATTAATCTACAATGCGATCAGGACAACCTTGCACGGTCAATTCTAATTAATTGGCCATTTACTCTAACGTAAGCTGGAGGTGCCAAGGAAAAAAAAAATTATGGTCCTTTGTTGATCCATAATTTGATCCTCACCGGCACTAATATGAGAAACCCAAAAAAGCGCTAGAAATATTCAAACACCTTATAGTGGTAAAAAACACCTCTTCAGTGCTTAACCCTTGTGTTATCTTCGGGTCATTGTGTCCCACTGTCGTATTGCGACAACTTTACCGCATACAAAAACAAAGTGAAGCATTTTCTTTTAACTGTTGGGCTGTCTCAGACCCCCAACATTGCGAAGGTTAAAAGAAAATTATTTTTATTTGTTTTTGTATTGGGTAAAATTGGGTAAACACAACGATGGTTCGTTATGAACCTTTGGGTCATGTGACCCGAAGGCAGCACAAGGGTTAAGAAACAAATCCCAGTTTGTGACTTTTGGTATAACAGGATAACTGAATAACAAGTTCCGGGACCAAACTAGTTATTTCTCCAGACCTCTTACTGTATTTAGAATATGCAGATAAATAAAATGATTGGAACTATAAAGATACTGTTGAGGAAAAGTATGAGGTTAAACTACTTCTCACGACACCGTCTCAAATCAAGAAGCAATGAGTATCTCTCTTGTTGTCGTCATTTGGGCTGTTCAGTCTTGGCTGAGCTTGTGTAAACACTCTTCCAGATGGAAATAGACTCATTGACTTGGGCTGATAACAACCTTATCTTGACTGGGCCTTCCTCTCCATGGACAAGGCTTAGTCTATCAGGTATGGATAGATGGAAGGGTGGAAAGAAGAAATGTTGGGAGGACTTAAAGGCCAAGGGCACAAACTATCCTCATCTTACTCTTATCAGTGAACCCACTCTTTTTTCAGTGCTCCCAGTGCTCATGCTGAATCTCTGCTAGGACACAAAAGAAACCGTAGTCACAGTAGGCCTCACAACGATGGGCTCATTGAACCAGCGTCATCATCACACATACAGACACACACAGTGTGTCTCATTATTGTCTCACTGTTTCATTCCTCACTACTCACACACACTAACCAACACACCACACACAAACACATACCCGTATGCACACACACTGAGGCCTTATTTGAAACTAAATAACCATCCAGGGAGAATACCCAGCCCTCCAAAGCTCATCCTTGCCCTGTGGATAAGCACAATAGATGACATAGAAGAGACTGCACATTCATGTTATAAAGTTTTTTTAAAAGTTGGCTATACTTGGTCTGTAGAGTTGTAGTACATAGATTACATGTAATCAGAGAGTGAGGGAGTCAGATGGCTGAGCGGTTAGTAAATCGGGCTATTAATCAGAAGGTTGCCGGTTCAATTCCAGGCCGTTTTTTGCTGCTATTGAATGATCCATTTTAAAAAGCAAGCCGTGGTTGAGCAGATGGACTCTGGCCCAGGTGACCTGTTCTGGTCCCTCTCAGTCAGTGGTCAGACGTCCAGGCCCTAGTTAGCCTCTCTGAATGCATGCTCATCCCCCTACACACCCCACAGGACACCCCAGACCAGCCAGCTCCAGGACCAACCCAAACAAAAGGTACAGGCAAAGGGGTCACAGCTCTGTGACAACCATCCTTGCAGCAGGCTCCAACCGTGCCCCCCAACACTCCACCCCCCACTGCAGGCTCCCCGCTGTGAGCAGGCCATCGGGTCTCCTGGAGGGTCATTGTGATGGTCACTGACAAAAGGCCCCCCCTTGGTCGAGACGTGACTGGAGGAGCCGTGAAAGCAAGGGGCAGCGCTCAGCTAATTTATATCGGGATGCTGTCTGTGTGTGTGTGTGTGTGTGTGTGGGGGGGGGGGGGGGGGGGGAGAGACAGACCCCAATAATTTGACACACACTGGTGTGGACAATTCTGTTTGTGCAAGCAGTCTTCCTGAGTCCTGACCAGCACTCACAGGCACCCATTTATCTTCAAAGAACTGACCTGAGATGCCATTGAACACATCAGTCCTAATCAGACGGCCTTTCTTCTAAAGTCCTCTCTTCTCAATCCATAGATATTGGTGTTGAAAGCTGCTTAAATGACAGATGCGTCTGACCTTTTGTGAGATATAGTGCAAATATATTCTTTTGATGTTGCAGTCACACCTAGGCACTCAGAGTAGCCTGCTAGGAGGCTACACTCTGCTTCCCCTGAGTTTTGAGTTGATTGGTTTCTCCTGTTGCTTGTTTGCCCCTTTTTTGTTTGCTATTTAAACCCCTGTGGTCCCTAGCTTCGTTGCAAAATCTTACTCTTTTCTTAAAAGTTTGTGTGAGCCTTGATCCACTTAGCCTTATCCATTCTGTGTTTCTGACCATTTACCTGCCCTCTGAGTAAGATTCTTGGATATTCTACTTTGCCCTGTTAGTCGTATTACGACCTACTGCCTGTATTTGGATTACAATTTTGGATTACCTCTATTGCCCTGTCTGCCTGTAAACCAATCTCTGCCTGTTCCTGGACTAAAAATATTTAAATTTCAATAATAAAGCCCTCTGCACTTGGATCCCGCCTGAGTCTGGTCTGGTACAGTTGCTGAATTGAGTATTTCAAGACTAAAGTAACTGTCATCTTTGGAAGTATAGACCAGGGTAGCGGGTTTAACAAACTGTGAGCCTAACCCTGAACTCTGAGTTGCGTTACTCTAAAATGGGGAAACTCCGACTTTTCAGTTCCAGAAAAGCAGATTTGAATTTAAGTCAACTCGGAGTACGTCCACTCTGAGTTAAGCGCGGGCATGAGAACTAAAGCCAACATCAATGGACCTCTGATACTAGGATCCACCATGGCACCCGGCGACCAAAAACGTTTTCCTACTTCACCACACTTCAGATATAACTTTTATTACGTGTTTATGGTCAATCTGAGTACATAACCTATTCCGGAAAAAAGCAACACGGGTGTAGCAGTGTATACAATTGGCATGAGACAAATACAAATCAATGCATACATTTGAATACAATAGCCAGTCCATAGATTGAACATTTAACCCCACTGTCTGTTAATAGCCACCTCTGACTGCCAAGCGCAACCACTACCAGCTATGCCAAAGAAAAGCTAGATATTCGTTGACGCGGATGGTCTTTTACATACCTGAGGAGTGAGTTTCACCGATTCACACCGGTTACATATATACGCTTTTGATTGTAGCCATTACGTCACCTTGGTTTTAATCATATTCGACATGATACAAAGTAAATATCAGTTGGTGCCTATTTCAAGTTGTAGTAGCAGTTACCCCCAACAGAATGCTTTTCATCACAGAATGATGATGATTACGATGACGAAGAGACATTGACTGCTGCCGCAGAAATGGATGCAGAGAATTATGAATGGTAGCTACTGGTAGTTCTCTCCCCAAGTACTTTTATTTACAGGCTTGTGTGGAATTGTCATTTACATTATGAGAATAATGAATATAAAAACGATTTGCATATTCTGATCCTGTTTAACAGAGCATGGATGCTGTATACAATGAGATGTTCATTTAATGGCAGGTGAATTCTGCATGTGAACTGTGAAATTTAATGTACCGTATTTCTTCAAATAAACGCTGCGGCGTTTATTAAATAACGTTCATTTTTGGTGCGGCGTTAATTCGAGGGCGGCGTTTACTCGAGGGCGGTGTTTAATTAGTAAGGGTGATCTTGTGAATTGTAGCTGCAGTGCAGCCATAGACAACTTTGTTGCTGGCATTGTGACAAATGAATCATGCTGCTAAAAACGCAGGTTTCATTTACTACCGCTGACCTCCTTGTCTATTCTTTGTTTGTCTATGAGTGCGGCAACTCCCTTTCTCATTGGCTATCAATAAGGTGTGCGTTGGTAGTACAACTGTCTCAAATAGGCCTACAGGTGTTCTACATTGTGTAGAAATCTGAAGCAGCATGCCTAAATGTTCATACACGTTAGCTTTCAAACAGAAAGTTATGTACATGTGTAATAAATACTGCGGTTGAATTTAACCAATTAAATAACCGTTTTCTGATTTTTTTGGTGCAGCGTTTATTCGAGGGCGGCGTTTATTACACAACGTTCATTTTTGGTGTGGCGTTTATTCGAGGGCGGCGTTTGTTCGAAGAAATACGGTAATCTCATGTATTCCCAGTTACAAGTAGATGAGTTGTACAAACTACATCTCATGAAGAAAGTGCCAAAAACTGACCAAGAGATGGTGTAGGCCTACTTAAGGTAGAAGAATAAAGGCTAATCTTTAAAAGGATTTACTGGAACACCAGTTACAGGAGGGTGCATGGTCACAGGTAATGTTAATTGTAGGAACAAGGGCCTATATGAATACTAATTGTTGAATTTGCTGAATTTCTATTTTGACCAAGAGATGGTGTCCTTAGGCCAGAAGAATAAAGGCTGATATTGTAAGGCAACCTGCCCCCACCTCTCATATGGTCAAATCTGGAGTTACTGGATGGAGTCTCAACTTGATGGCTCTCACACATCATTGTGTAACTTACTGTAGCATTGCTAGTCATATGTTGATAAGTAAGGGTCAAGATTGTGGTGTGATTGGTTGTTCTAGGGGATAAAAGGAATTGTGAAGGATTCTTGATCTCCTGAGACCTTCTCCTCAGCTCTGACTTGTCCTACTCCTCCTTCCTCACCTCTTGCTTTTTATCTCTGGTTTACAATAATCGTGGTAGAGTAGGTAAGAGTTAACCTTCATTGATTTCATTCATTTGCAATATGATTGAATTATTATTTTATTTAACCTTACTTTGACCATTCTTGCTATGATTTAACCCATAGAGTCAAATAACTGTAATTCCATTGGTATTGGCAATACACTGTTCAGCTTCCCATCTTCCTTCAAACCATACTGTAGGAGAATTAGTTTCGGTTGTTTGGTCAATATTGATCCCCTACAAGCTTGAAATAGATTTGCTGAAACACCAGTTACAGGACGGTACATGGTCACAGGTGAATCATGTAAATTGTAGGAACAATAGCCGATAAACATACTCATTGTTAGATTTCTATTTGTAGGCAATGAAGAAGACTAAATACAATTTCAATTATTTGTGTTTATTTCACTGCCAAAAAGCATTTGGTCAGTTCTGAGTGCACATCCACGGCGAGTAATAAACACTGTAGTGGACACGTACCGTGAGAATGTTGCTAAAATAAATTACAGATTGTGATGGGAAACGGTAACATTAACCTAGGTATTCATCAGGGAATTAAAGCACATCGAATTGCAGTCTTAAAATCCTCTTCCCGCCTATAACTAAGCAAATTAAATTTTGTTCGAGATCGGTTGGCTGAACCAGGAAATGATCTCCCATGTCTTCCAACGCTATCAGGCTCAGAAAGTGGGAGGGGATAGGTAGAAACGCAGAGTTTGGCATGGAAAACCTGCTAGCGAGCAGGTAAGTTTCACGGAGTAAGTTACCATGGAAACTTACCAAAAGGTTTCGTTACCTCTCTTTCTGGAATGGGAAACCCGAAGTATGCCACTTTTCAGGGTGAACCAACTCAGCATTTTCACTAAACCCGCTACCTGGAATACCCCCATGGAGTGTAATGTTGTTGTATTTCTAGATACACTGACTGCATTGATGGGATAGAGGAAGGTCATATAATTCATTAATCCATTAGAAATGCAGGTAATAAATAGTATCTAATCATTTTTATGCCAATCAATTGAGCAATAAACATTTTTTACACTTGATAAAAATATTATGAAGATATTAACTTATATTGTATGCACTGAAATGATAATGTACCTTTATATTACATTCTGTATGTTATAGGAATCATATTGATTGGATTGTATAACTGATAGATGTAAGAGGCAACATGTGTGTGGAGATAGGTAAGCACCAGTCTGGATCCAGAGTGACAAACTTGGATGGAGGATTGTTCTGTAAGCCATCCCAGCATGCTCTCCTGTAGGAAGTTGGACAGGAAGTGGCTGCACAGGAGCAGAAAGTTGCCAGGAGTGGCAAGGATGTGACCCCTCTGGTGAGAACGGTCCTGGGGGGATTCCTGCCCACTGCCCACTAGCAATATCAATACCCCATCTAATATTACCCTACTCAGGTCATGCTAATGTATGTTTCCCCATGCCCAGGTATGCTGTGGGAACCTGACAGAAGGGAAATGGTGGTTCACATCATATTACCAGAGGAAACTGTTCTGATCCATGAAGAATACCCCTTCCTCACATAGCTACTTACAGTACAAATAAAGAACCCACACTAACCCAAATCCTAAAATGCATACTTGGAATGAGGAGTTATCTTCAGTTGGACCCAGAGATACCTGTGGTCATCGGGGGGCTAAATATAGAAGCTGAAAGTGCAGTACTGGTGCATTCTGACATGCCTTTTTGGCCAAGATAGTGGTTGGAAGACACTGTTATATCTGTCTACCATTTGCTGGCTTACAGGTGTGTTGTGTGTGGGTGTTTTAGTAAGTATGCAGTCATTCAAGCGTTTGAATTCTTACTGTACATGTGTGTGTAGCTCACTTATATGTGCGTATGACCAATGTATGCGTATGCCCTCACCAATGTGTGTCTCTGTCAGGCTGCAGCCAGAAAGCAGACTGATTAGGAGCTTTCCTCCAGGTTCCCAGGACTCCTGCAACCTACTCCAGACAGAGGACAACGCAGAGAGGAAACAGGTTAAGGAGTCCAGACACAGCCCAAACAAAACACAAAACCTAGGGACAGCCTGTCAGTTGGGGAGGCATTCAGGTCCCATGCAGGTAGTCTGCCTAAAAGGAGCCACTTTGTTCCGCATGACACAAGAGGCTTTCATTCTGGACAGGATGTGGTCTGCAGGACTCCCCAGACCTTTCAGATGTGTGTTGTCCCCCAGGGGAGGGAGGACATGGTTCTGACTCTGTGTGTGTGTGTGTGTGTGTGTGTGTGTGTGTGTGTGTGTGTGTGTGTGTGTGTGTGTGTGTAGGGGTGTGTTGATCTAGAAGGAAGATTGATGAAGGAGGACAAGGCTGTCTCATGCTGCATGAAGATGTTGTATGTCTGAAAGTGAATAAATTGGAAGAAACAAATTTAATTAGGCGACTTTGAGATCTGAAGGAGGTGTTACATGAAACAATGGCTATTTTCTGTCAAGAGACTAGACTGAATAACTGATAAGCTGTTTGTGTGTGAGTGTGTGCATGACTGTGTGTGCCATTGTCCATACTTACAGATATGAATGTATCTGTTTTATGAACCGGGCTGTGTATTGCAATCCTCAACTCCATCGACCATCTGTGTCCTGTGTCTCCTCTTAAAAGTGAACAGTGCTTTTGTTTATGATAGGCCAGATAAGTTATAGTTTGACCTTCATTTCCCCAGGCCACCACAGAACAGGCAGCATATTTCAGTGACTCACAACTGTCCTGTTAAGGAAAAATATTTTTCTTTCCTGGTTCATATTTCAAAGTGTAGGTGATGATACAAGCAGCCTGGCAAGAACATTTATGTCACCCAAAATCTGTACAGGGAAAGGGGGTGATGAAGGGGGTATAGAGGCATGAAGGGGGGTTGGGATGGAGATATAACTATGACAACAATGAGGAAAACATGCAGCTTCCTTGAAGCTGAAAACCCCTTTTGGTGTGGCTGAAGAATTGATGACAATTCCATTAATGTCATAGCTCAGTGCGCTTGCACTTGTGACCAGGTCTGGACTGGGACTGAAAAACGTCCCGGCCCACGACCGTGTATTATTATTATATATATATTTTATTTTGCATTATGCCGCAGCCATTTGACCGACCATTCAGAATCAGAATGGGATTTATTCGCCATGAAAGTTTGCACAGACAAGGAATTTGCTTTGGCAGGAAGGTGCATACAATAAACATATAGGGACCCATAATTTAAATATGTGGACTATCTATACTAAGGGTACATTCGGGAAATCTCCCGACGGCCAGTCCGACCCAGCTTGTGACCAACATAAAGAACTTGAAAACGTAAAATGCCTTGTCATTAGAATGTGTGTGAATATGTTTGAATATTGAAAGAATCTAGTGGATTGGGAAGACCTGTGAGGGAGAAATGGGCGAGTGAAAAAAAAAGACAGTATTATCGTCAACTGTTTTGTCAGGAGACTTACTTTTACACATATTTTGTCAACAGTGCTTCTGCACATAATTTTAGATAGGAAAAAGGCTTGTAGCTTAAACAAATTGTTTAGTTAATGAATGCCAGTGTTATTCCAATCCATAATGCGTGTGAATATTATTTTTTCCCCCCCAAGAATATGACAGAATTATGACTGAGCCATATAATAATAATAATAATAAAAATAAGACTTTATTTATATAGCACATTTCATACAATAATTGCAATTCAAGGTGCTTTACATAAAATCAATAAAAACAATAATAAAAGTAATAATATATATACAGTACAATTTTAACAGTTAAAACAACATGCACTCTCACTCATGTCATTTTACAAAATGTTTCTTATGGCTAACTACTGTGATTTGCATCAGAGTCTTGTGAGAGACGTAGAGACAGATATACCTTTTATTCTAGTGGACTATAATGTGTTTCTGTGTATATTTATTTATGATCCATGTCTGTTGATTTGATCTACTGTCTGTTGACACTTAGCTCTGTTAGGTGAAGAGTCAAAACTGTTGACAAATACTTTCGGGATAACCCATCCACTCCGCCAACTGGCTTTCAGATTATTTGTCCAAACTGTGATTGAGAAGCTCAGAAAAGTTCTCCTTAGAGTTTCGCCTTCTTTCAAAACTGCCTAATTCGTGTACAAAGGAAAGAAGGAAAGAGAGGAGAAACAAAGGGATAGGGAAGGGCTAACAATAAACAAAACCCATTCTTGTTAAGAAGTGACACACACTTACACACACACAACATAACCACAATATCATCACTATGGCAACCTGGATCTTCTCCCCAGCCCCTCATATCAGGACTCCGGGAACTCTGCCCCTTCCCAACCTTCATTCATGCCTTCTCTTCTTCTCTGGAAGAAAACCAAGCTGGGACGTTGAAAGGGCTTTGAGGTAGGTAAATGTATTCAGTGACACTGGCCGGATGATTCTTTTCTGCGCCAGCCCTGTAACATTTGTTTCCAGGCTTGTCTGAGGGCCGGGACAGCATGTTGGGCTCTTTGTCCCAAATGCCTGCCACACATCCCTGCAGTTAATGACCGTCTTGTCCCAGACCGCTGGAGCAGAAATCTGCCTGTACCACCACAGGGCAGGGGATGGGGTCAGTCTCAAGGTTTTTTTCCTTTTTTGTGGGGGGTGGGTTGCAAGAGGGGAGGAAGGAGAGGAAGGAACTTTAGGGGTTGCTATGGAGAAAGAAACGAGAGAAACAGAAGAGCGGGATCTGGTGTTGAGACAGGAGAACGAAGGGGGGGGATGTTGACAAAGTTTTGGAGGACGACGACTAACTTACCACCCAAGCCCTCCTTACCTTCACTCTTATGTCTCCATTCTTCCTATTCCCTTTCATTGAATGTTGGTCAATCTGTCTCTCCTCTTTCACATGAGAGGCCCCAGAAGTTCTATCCTCATCGCTGTTTCATTCTAAGTTGCCTCTGCGTCTTAGAAGAGGCCACACAATACAGATTCTCGCTTTTCATGCAAGGTTTGATATATGAGGGGCAAGGTGGTGTAGAGAAGGTGAGCCTGTATGTCTGTCTATCTGGAGTGCCCTTCTCAGCTCTCTGAGATGGTGAAGATTAAAAAAGTTTGGGGCCTTTCAGAGTCCAAGGTGGTCAGTATTCTTTACAATATTCTCTCTCTCCTCCTACTCTTTCTTTTTTCTCAGTTTTTCTTACTCTCTCTTTCTTACTCTTTATTTTTCTCACTCTAACCCTCTCTCTTTCTCCTTCATGCTGTCTTTCTTTTACAGAGAGCAGAGTTAGCCTGTGCTTAGGAAGGCTAAGCAGCATCCACACTTGACTTTGCTAATCTGCAGGACACCAGAACTCTTCAGCACAATGCTGACTTGGGATGGAACAGATTCTCTGAGAACAAAGGGATTTAACAGAATTTGATTTTTTTAATAAATTATTTGCTTAAAGACTGTGCATATGTCTGTTTTGACCAGATACCAGAAATGTTTTAAACATCGTAGTTGTTTCATAATGTCAAATGTATGTTACTTTGTAAGATTCCTTACACACTTGCCTTTCTTTCAAAGTATGTACGTATGCACATATATACATTCTAAGCGTAGGATCATTTTACCTTGTCAAAGGATATATTTTAGCAAATCCTAATCTTTTCATTAATCTCTGTGTCATGTTTCTATACAGTTCAGTGCTTGCTAGTTATTGCAAAATGTAATTAGCTGCTTATTTTTCTCCCCCAGTTACTTGAGTGTACATATTTGGAACCCATAATTTGTATCTATTTTATCTGCATTAAAAATGTTAACAAAGTTTGACAAAGATTACATGTTTTATATAAAATAATGTTGATTACAGTAACAAAAGTATTATCTTTATCAATACATTAATCAGAATTTAAATGATCAGACATTGCTTTGCATCTTTATAGAGTTTTAAAAGTTTTCAACTAAAATAATTTTGATTATTTTCTCTAGATACAACTTTTGCATCTTTCAGACATGCACTGTATGAATTTAACGAAAAATCCCATTAGTAATCAAATCAAATAAAAATTTATTTGTATAGCCCTTTTTACACGCAAACATGTCACAGAGGGCTTCACATACGCCCATAGAACTGCCCCTCAACCAACCTAAACCCTCAAGGAAGACAAGGGAAAAACTCCCAGAAAAACTCACTGGAGGAGAAATAATCGAAGACACCTTGGGAGGAGCAATTCAGTGAGGGATCCCCTCCTCCAGAGACAGTTGGTGAAAGAGAGGAGCAGAACACAGGCTTAACATAGTCATACAGTGTGTGTGTGTGTTTTGAAACACCAAAATCCATTGTTCAACTTGGTATATGTGGGAAGGGACCCACGGTTGGCAACCAGGTCCACCATGGTGTGGCGACCCCCCAAACCATAGGGGATGTGTGGAGGGGGAACAGAGAGAGGACACCAGGGATTAGAGAATGTCAGGAGCAGCTAACAGTTACAGTCATATTACAATGAGATCCCCACCGGTCAAGTGTGGACTAGTGCAGCAATTTAGCAAAGCAAAAAAGGGTATTTGATGCAGCCCTAGACACTAAGACAGCGCCAGCGCCCCTCGGTTGGAACATGCAATCTGTTCCAGGGGAAAGAACTCTAAAATAAGTTATACTTATACGAATAAGGATGAGAATGCCCCGTCCCCCGTCGTCACCAACTAGTAACAGAAATAATAACAGTAACAATATACAGTAACAGGTTTACTTTATTTGTAAAATCTAGATGGGGCAACATGAACATATAGAAGCTTTAATTGTAATTTAAAAGGTACATGTGATACATATACAGACAAACACACACTTCAGATTTACATAGAAAGTACATACACACATACTTTAGCAGTCATAGGACACTTAGCAGTCATAGAATTGACTAAACAAGAACGTTTTTAACCTAATTTTGAATGTCGAAACAGTATCAGCCTCCTTAATTGAGACATGTCATTTGTTCCAGAGAAGAGGTGCTCTATATGAGAACGCCCTGCCTCCAGCAGTTTTTTATTAATTTTGATAGCCAACATCTTGAGATGTTAGTGTCCTTACGGGGTGATAAGGTGCAAGGAGACCAGAGAGGTTAAGTGGTGCCAATCCATAAAGAGATTTGTAGGTTAGTAGTAGAACTTTGAAATCATCTCTGGCTTGGATAGGGAGCCAGTGTAAAGAGACAAGAGTAGATGTTATGTGATCAAACTTTCTGGTTCTAGTCAATAGTCTAGTAGCAGCATTTTGCACCCGCTGTAAATTCTTTAAGTAGGTAATTGGGAGGCCAGAGAACACCACATTGCAGTAGTCCAGTCGGGATGTAATAAAAGCATGTATTAGTTTTTCAGCATCATCCTTTGAGAGGAATTTTCGTATTTTGCTATGTTACGCAGATGGAAAAATGCAGTTCTGGTCATTTGCTTAACCCTTGTGTTATCTTCGGGTCATTCTGAGCCATCAGTCATTGTGACCCACCATCGTATTGCGACAATGTTACCACATACAAAAACAAAGTGAAGCATTTTCTTTTAACCGTTGGGCTGTCTCAGACCACCCACATTGCGAAGTTTAAAAGAAAATTATTTGTATTTGTTTTTGTATTGGGCAAAATTGGGTAAACACAACGATGGTTCGTTATGAACCTTTGGGTCATGTGACCCGAAGGCAGCACAAGGGTTAATATGGTACTCAAACAAAAGGTCTGGGTGTTATGTTGGACCAACTGGCTACTGGGGTGTGGATCCATTGAAGAACTCATATGAGGAGCTCAGCGAGCCCCCAGCGGTCCAGACCGCGGTGGCCCAGGAAAGCGCCCTTCCAGACAGAGGAGGAGGAGGCCGGAGGAGCAGGAGGGGCCTGGGGAGGCTGTAAGGACCCCAGGGAAGCAAGGACTTCAGCGAGGGTGCAGGAGAGGTTCTGCATGGTTTCCTCATGACGTTCCAGTACTGCACCTTGGTGGCCGAGTGCCCTGCGAACAGGATCGGTGTCCGAGTCGGCTGGGTCGCTCATGGCCAGTTCAAACTTATGTTGGACCAACTGGCTTCTGGGGTGTGGACCCAAATGCACAACTCCACTGAAGGTATGGTTGACTGGTTTATTGAAACTGAGGTGAAGGAGAACGAAGGAGATCCGGTGGGGCAGGCAGGTGTGGCTGGCAGGCAGGTGTGGCAGACAGGCTGATGAACCGGAGGATGTTGTCTGTAGCAGGCAGAGAGAAAACAGGATATTAGGATGGGCTAGATATATTACCATAGACTTAGGAGCCGATACTAACTTCTGGATGAAGCATTGAACTGGCGATGAGTGACTGGTAAACCGGGGTTGAAATACTGTGGTGCTGATGAGGGGATGAGTTGCAGGTGTGTCAATTACTCAGGAGGAATGGAATATGACATGAAACCTGTAGCCGGCACATCGGGAAAACAGAAACCCTGGCCCGAATCAGGCCGGGGACATAACAGTAACCCCAACGGGCGTCCCCCGGCGCCCGTCCAGCGGCACGGGCACAGCAAAAGTCCCGGATCAGGGCAGGGTCCATGATCCGGGAACGAGGAACCCAGCAGCATTCCTCTGGACCGTAGCCCATCCAGTCCACCAGGTATTGGAAACCCCGGCCGCGCTCATCTAGCAGCCAACGCACGGTATAGACGGGATGACCGTCCACCATCCGGGGGGGCGGAGGGGCAGGGTCGGGAGGGCAGAGAGGACTGGAGGACACAGGCTTGAGATGGGAGATGTGGAACACCGGGTGGACCCGGAGAGAGGAGGGGAGCTTCAGCCGGACGGCGCAGGGGTTGATGACCGACTCCACCTCAAAAGGACCCACGTATCGGGGTGCAAGCTTACAGGAGTCCACTTTGAGGGGCAGGTTCTTGGCCTGAAGCCAAACCCTTTGTCCAGGGGTGTATGTCAGAGCAGGGGAATGGCAACGATCGGCCAGGCGCTTGGATGAGGCAGAGGCGCGTAAGAGTGCAGACCGGGCTGAACTCCAGACTCGATGGCATCGGCGCATATGGTCCTGCACCGAGGGCACAGCGGCCTCGTTCTCCTGTGCAGGGAACAGGGGTGGTTGGTAGCCCAGAGAGCACATGAAGGGGGACATCCCTGAAGAGGCGTTGACCAGGGTGTTATGGGCATATTCCACCCATGGCAGGTAGGTGCTCAAGGTGGACGGCCTAGCAGAGGCGACGCTGCGGAGTGCACCTTCCATCTCCTGGTTGACGCGTTCTGTTTGGCCATTGGTCTGGGGATGGAACCCTGAGGATAGGCTGACCGTTGCCACAACGGCCTTGCAAAAGGCCCTCCACACCTGGGACGTAAACTGGGGGCCTCGGTCAGACACGATGTCCAGAGGGATTCCATGGAGACGGAAAACGTGGCTGACCAGGAGATCAGAGGTCTCTCTGGACGACGGGAGCTTGGGTAAGGCAGCAAAGTGAGCAGCCTTGGAAAACCTGTCAACTATGGTGAGAACAGTGGTCATGCCATTGGATGGAGGAAGGCCGGTGACAAAATCTAGGGCAATGTGGGACCAAGGGCGGCTCGGTACCGGCAGCGGGCGTAGGAGTCCAGCTTGTGGACGAGAGGAGGTCTTGTTCCGTGCACAAGTGGTGCACGCTGAGACAAACGAACGGGTGTCAGACGTAATTGTGGGCCACCAGAAGTGCTGTCGGAGGAAGGCCAGGGTGCGGGTAATGCCTGGATGGCAGGTGAGGTGGGTGTAGTGGGCCCACTGGAGAACTTGAGTGCGAACGGAGTCGGGAACAAACAGGCGGTTTTGGGGTCCCGTACCTGGGTCTGTCTGTTGTTGCTGTGCCTGGGTGACCAACGACTCAATCTCCCATGACACAGTGGCAAGAAGGCAGGTGGGAGGTAAGATGGGCTCAGGAGGGGAGTCCCTTTCGTCTGGAGCATGCAAGCGGGAGAGGGCATCCGGTTTAGTGTTGTGGGACCCCGGACGGTAGGTGAGGTGGAAATTGAATCTGCCAAAAAACAGGGCCCACCGCGCTTGGCGAGGGTTGAGGCGTTTTGCTGACTGAAGGTAGGAGAGGTTCTTGTGGTCTGTCCAAACTACAAAGGGCTGGTCAGAACCCTCCAGCCAGGGGCGCCACTCCTCCAACGCCAGCTTCATCGCCAGCAGCTCCTTGTTCCCGACATCGTAGTTTTTCTCGGCGGACGTGAGCTTGCGGGAGAAGTAAGCACAGGGGTGCAGCTTCTGGTCTGGGGGGAATCGTTGTGACAGGATGGCTCCCACTCCAGTGTCTGAGGCATCAACCTCAACCATGAATTGTAGCGTGGGATCAGGCTGGGTGAAGATTGGGGTGGAAACGAATCGTCGCTTTAGCTCCTGGAAGGCAGCCTCCGGGGTCCACCTGAAGGGTGTGGATGTGGAGCAGCGACCTGGCTGTAGTTCCTGATGAAGCGGCAATAGAAATTGGTGAACCCCAGGAAGCATTGGAGCTGCTTCACAGCTTGCTCGGCGAAGGCCATTCTGTTACGGTCATCACCTTGGCTGTATCCATCTCCATCCGCCCTTTGGAAATTACATGGCCCAGGAAGGATATGGAGGATGCATGGAACTCATATTTCTCTTGTTTAATGAATAACCGGTTCTGGAGAAGGCGTTCAAGGACTTGATGTTGAGTATGTTCATGGAGGGAACGGGAGAAAATGAGGATGTCGTTGAAGTAGACAAAGACAAACCGGTTGAGCATATCACGGAGGACGTCATTTACCAGGGCCTGGAACACTGCAGGTGCATTGGAGAGTCCGAAGGGGACCACAAGGTATTCGAAGTGGCCCAGCGGAGTGTTGAAAGCCGCCTTCCACTCGTCCCCCTCCCGGACGCGCACCAAAAGGTAGGCGTTACGCAGGTCCAACTAAGTGAAGACGGAGGCATCACGGAGGGGAACGAATGCCGAGCTGAGGAGCGGCAGGGGGTACGTATTCCTGGTGGTGATGGCGTTCAAGCCCCGGTAGTCTATGCAGGGTCGCAGCCCTCCATCTTTCTTCCCTACAAAGAAAAATCCCGCCCCCAGTGGAGAAGATGACGGACGGATGAGGCCTGCTGCCAGCGAATCCCGGATGTAAGCTTCCCTGGCCTCAGTTTCAGGACGGGAGAGGTTATAAAGACGGCCGCTAGGGAGGGGCGCACCTGGGAGCAGATCGATGGCAAGATCATATGGGCGATGGGCAGGGGCGGAGCAAGGGTTGTGTCTCAGGGGGGGCGGAAATTGATTGGGGGCCCCCTGTTATTAATATTTTGCACAGCACGTATTAGCCTATAATAAATGTGTCCAGTCATCATAGCCCCTAATGTGCGAAGAAAATGTAGGCCAGTAGCCTCTCATTCAACATATATCTCTCACACACAGGAGGCCTATACACAAATCCATGCATAAAATGGGTTTAATGATCTGTCCATTTACCAAATACATTACATTCAAATTCAATGAAGAGGTCATAAGCCCCCCAAAATGAAGTTAAAGACACTATAGTCATCCTAACAGTGACAATTTATAATAAATAAACAAAAATTCTTTCAGCAACAGTTTGGGTCGAGCTGCACGCGAACCAAACTCCCATGAAAAAAAAACGAGGCTATGCAGACATGAAACATAGGACACAACAAATGCCATATTTAAATAATCATCTGTCTGTTCTTATCTTGTGAATGTCAATCTCGATGTCCCTCTCGATGCACAGCAGCGCTAAGTTGGACAGCCGCTCCTCTCCCATGCTTGATCGCAAGAAACTCTTGATCAATTTCAGACGGCTGAAAGTCCTCTCTGCCTTAGCACTCCTTATCGGAATAGTCAAGTAAATGCGATAAAGAATCGAAAGGTTGGGGAAAGCACGGTCCATGTCGTTGTCAATTAGAAATGGTAGGATGCTGTGTGTGTTTCCATGCTCAGCTCACGGTACATAGTACAAATTTAACAAATTCGTCAACCACATCATCAGCTTTGACAGATCCTCCGAATAGAACTCGGCAAGCGCTCTGACTTTCTGAGCAGCATAAGGGTGACAAAAAAATTTCGGGTTCATCACAGCAAATTTCTTAGCCATTCTCCTGAAATCAGCAAAGCGATGATCAAACTGCGAAACAAATAATGGAGTTAGGCCTGAAAGGGTTAACTAAAGTTCGGGAGGAAGGTGGCACACCAAGACTCCTCCTTCTCCAATCAAACTAATACGCATCAGCCCAGTAAAGCACGGAAGAATGTGACCAAACTCCCTTTGGTCAATTAAAAGTTCTGTATAAAGTATCTTCCATTCCTCTGGTCCCTGCGCTAGCATGTTGTTGTCACGTCGCCTTTCCGTGCACCCTGTTGTTGCTATCACCCTGCTTGCCTGCCTGCCCGCTCCGCTCCGCTGCTGTTCTGCTCGCCCTGGCTCCTGCTGTTTGCCTCCCGGCCTCGTCTTCTGCGGTGGGGGCTGGACGTCCTGGACCTCCACCCGGCCGACCACGGGTTTCCCTCCCGGCTGGTGAGACGGTCCTGCCCACGGCGTTCTGGCCACGTACCTGAGTGGTGCTGCTCCGGGCTCCTCTGCTTCCTTGGGTCCCACGGTTCCACCTCCTGGTCCCGGGCCTCGGCCTGGCCGTCCCCCATGGTCTCCGCCTACCAGGCCTTCTACCTGGAATCGCTCCGGGTGTCGCTCCTGGGCCGGTCGGCTGCCCGTGCTGGCCCCGGATTCTCCTCTCCTCGGCGTTCCCGTCCTCGCCTCCTCCGCTGGCTCTTCACGCTGCTCCCTGTCTTCTGCTTCGCGGCGACTGGCTCCGCCCGCTCCACGCCTCCCGGTGCTGCCTTCGGTTTGGACCGTCGCTGGCCTGCGGCACCTCCTCTGGGCTCGGGATCCGTTTCAGGCCAGGCTGCTACCAGCCTCTACCTCACTGCATTGGGCTCGGCTCTGCTACCAGCCTCTACCACACCGCATCAGGCTTGGCTCTGCTACCAGCCTCTACACTGCATCAGGCTTGGCTCTGCTTCCAGCCTCTACCACACTGCATCAGGCTTGGCTCTGCTACCAGCCTTGATGAACCGCAACAGGCTTGGCTCTGCTACAAGCCTTGATGAACCGCAACAGGCTTGGCTCTGCTACCAGCCTTGATGAACCACAACAGGCTTAGCTCTGCTACCAGCCTCCACACTGCATTAGGCTTGGCTCTGCTACCAGCCTCTACCTCACTGCATCGGGCTTGGCTCTGCTACCAGCCTCTACCTCACTGCATCGGGCCTGGCTCTGCTACCAGCCTCTACCACACTGCATCATGTTCGGCTCTGCTACCAGCTTCCTCCACCATCAGGCTTGGCCTGCTACCAGCCTCCACCAACCGCCTACACCAACCACATCAGGCTCTGTTCTCTACCAGCCCCTCCTCGCTATTACACTAACTCCCCCTCCCGTCTCTCCATCCAGAAATTGCCTCTTGGCACAAGAGACGGACCACTTCCTATTTCCGGATCCTCCGTTTTCCTGTACCATCTTCCCATGATGGCACCCCTCCACAACCTTCACTCCACACCCAAGAGGCCATCCTCCAAGCTTCATTCCACGCACACATACACCTCTCCATCCGCACTTCCACTATCCTGTACCTTGGCAGCATCGGCTTCATAAACTTCTTCTGCAAGTTGCTCTCCCTCTGCACGGCTCCCCCTCACTGCCAACCTGCTAGCTGCCTGCATACACACCGCGCACTGGCTACTCCTCCCCTTCCACCGATTCCACCCAAGAGGCCATGCTCCTCCTGGCCTTCTTTGGCTCCCTGAGGTGCTTGAGTTCACGTCCACCTTCAACCCCTACGCTCACCCATGCGTCTCTGGCATCACGCTACATTCCCCAGACAAATTCATCTTCACCCTAAAACGCAGCAAATCAGAACAGGCCAGCTGTTCCGATCTTCCTCTTCTGCCTTAACTCTCCCCTCAGCCCCTATGAGTCCCTGGATAATCAGGCTCTCTCCAAACCAAGAAGCCATGCCCTCCCCTCCAGCCCACCATTCCTCACGGAATCAGGACATGTCGCCTCCCGCTTCTGGTTCCACCATCATCCTCGCCAAATCAGGTATTGACCCTTCACACTATTCCGCACATTCATTCAGGATCGGTACGGTCTCCTCTGCTTCCAGCCAGGGCGTTGCTGACCACACCATCCAGCTCCTGGGTCGCTGGTCCTCCCCGGGCATACCACTCATACGTCAGGACCAACATCCCCGACCTTCACCACAGTCAGGCTTGCATCAGCCTCGCTGTAGCCCGTAGGTGAGTCTGTTCCTTTTGGGGATCTGCTTGAGCTGCTGCTCGGCCGTGACCCATTAGGACTCTCCGCCACACCCCGAGTCCATGCCCGGACACCAGGCCCGGCTCTGCTACCGGCCTCCTTCACCATCGGGCTTGGCTCTGCTACCAGTTCTGCTTCAATAAAAGTTATCTATTCAATCTATGGTGTGATTACTGAACTCGTGAACATCAAGTATGTAGTAAAAGACATCCACTCTGAAACGGTCTCTACTATCCTCTATAATTTCATCCTCGTTCTAGTCCGGATAGAAACGTTTTTTCTTGCTAACCCTGTCCTGCTGATAGTCAGTCGTTCCCTTACAGTGTCGCCAAATCTCTGGCCGTGTTCTCCATGGATACAAATGCCTCCTGTGACCGCAACTCTGTGATCTGTAGCATGCATGCATCAATAAGCTGGACGGCTGTGTTTACATCTAATGCTTCCTGTTGTAGGTAATTAGACAGTGCAAATGTTTTCTTTAGAAGTGTTCCAAAACGTGAGCATTAGCTTAAACTCAAACGTGCACACTTTTTCAGAAGACCATCTGCTTCGGCGGGAGCTTTTGGAAAACTACCTCGATGCACCCTTATACGATCTAAGGCCTCTTCAATGGCAGGCAAGCTTTGTATGACTGCATCGGTCGCATGCTTTCTAGAGGCCCACCGTGTGTCAGACAGTCTCTTTAAAGTCAGAACAGTACCGTCCAGCATTTTCTGCTGTTCCTCCTCTAGTATTTTGTATCTGGGCAAACTAGTGGTCAAAAAAGTGTACAGTGTTTCAAGGCCTCCAAAAAAAATCTTCACACTGTTCAACGAGCTCACAGCATCCATAAGGATTAAATTCAAATTGTGCGCACAACAGTGCACATAAAGCGCATTTTCAGAACAGTGCTGTTTCACCCTGGCCTGTAGCCCTGACAAGTGACCTGACATAGTCCGTGCACCATCATATGCCTGCCCTCTGATTAGTTTCACATCAAGACCCAGTTTATTTGAGTGTGTTGGTCAGGATGTCAAAAAATGACCGTCAGGAAGCTCCGCGAATTTGATGAAGCGCTCCATAGGCGCACCCGCTTCATCCACATATCTCAAAGACAGAGACATTTGGTCAATGTTTGAAATGTCAATAGTTGAATCAACTATCACCGAAAAATGTCTGGCAGCTTTGACATACTTGGTAATAGTGGACAATGTTTCGCTTGCCAGTCCAGAGAAACTCATTTTGTGAGTGGTGACTTAAATAAGTGACACGGCTACCAGGATTTGTCAGGTGCTGCTCCGTAATTGCATCATAGCGCGCTAGATATTTAAAGATCCTGTAAAGTGGAATTAAAAACGAGTTTCAAGTTCACCACACCACAGAATAATGTGTTATTAACTACCCATCCAAATTCGAATGAAAAAAAAACACCGACTAGTATGTTAAATTAGGCTTTGAAATCGTAAGAAAATCAGCAGTCTTCTCTGTTCGAGACTGGGGGGGGGGGCGTGTCGCCTGAAGGAGCTGAAGCTCGGCCCCCTCGCTGGAAGGCGCCGCCTCTCTCAAGTAAGCTACCTACGAACCTAATGGACGCTACGTCAAGCCGAACAAAACAGTATAGAATTAGAATGTATTTGTTCAATGAGTGAAACATACAGATGCATATAAATGAAATATTCCCCTGAGCTGTAACACAAGAGTAAAAATTTACAGCAGAGACAGCAGACAGTGAGCTCTCCAACTACTTCTAGCACATTAGCTACCATTTCACCAAAATACCATCATTCTACACCGAGTAGCCTAATATCAAGTTAGCAGTTTGCACTAATTATAGCAGAGATACCTCTGGAAAAGTTATCTAGTATAATTATAACAAGCACACAGAACTGAGTGATGAACTGCTGGCGGCAGTGGATGGTCCAGGTGCGACCGGAGGATGAACGGCCGGGGGGGCGATGCTCGCTACGGCTCCGCGCTGCAAGAGAAGCCGTGTGTTGGTGAACCCCGTCTGTCTCTGGTCCATGTTAAAACTGTCTGCCGTGAAATGGTCAATGTGCAAGGCACTTTGTATGAGAAGTAGCCTAGTTGGAGAGCTCACTGTCTGCTGTCTCTGTTGTCCATTTTTACTGTTACAGCTCAGGGGAACATTTCATTTATATGCATCTGTATGTTTCACTCATTGAACAAATAAATTAAAATTCTATAGGGTTTTGTTCGGCTTGACATAGCGTCCATTATCTGAGTCGAGGGTGGGAACTAGGCAGCGAGGGGCGGAGCTTCAGCTCCTTCAGGTGACACGCCCCCCCAGTCTCAAGAAGAGAAGACTGCAGATTTTTTCACGATTTCAAAGCCTAATTTAGCATACTTGTTGGTGTTTTTTTTTCATTGAATTTGGATGGGTAGTTAATAACACATTATTCTGTGGTGTGGCGAACTTAAAACTCGTTTCCAGGTCCACTTTACAGGATCTTTAAATGCCGTTGCAGCGCAGCTGGAGTTCTTTCATCCAGGGAAGATGCAGTTGCGGGTGGTGGGAGACATCCTGAAGCTAGCTAGCTAGCTGATGTAAGCTACAATAACAGTACTGCAGGAGGAGACATTCAGTGATCTGACGTAGATGGGGCGAAATGACGTAGATAGGGCATTTTTTGGCTCCGCCCATTAAAACCTGATCTGAAAACAGAAGAGAAACTGTTCTTCGGTCTAACTCCACATTTCAGTGCGACAAAGTTTTAGTGCTTTGCACTTGCTTTCAGGAACTAATTTCACACGTATATAATGTACTTAGAAGCAAAACATGGAATTTACTTTACAGGATCTTTAAGTGTCTCAAGGAAATTTCCCTCATTGGTAGTAGGGGCACCAAGACCAGCGTATTCTCTGTGGCTTCTGAAAGGCAACCCCTGTCTCGCCAATAAATGCGCAGTGTCGATGAATCTGACAAGAATCTTTAGATTCTTATCAATCAGTTCTCGCTCTGCTTTGAGGAGTTCTGCCACAACAGTGCGGTCCTGATTTATACGATACATGGTCATGAGGAACTCCTTTTCGGCTTGGCGGTGTGTGGTGCTCTTTTCGTGCATTTCTATTTTTTCAATTACATTTACATTTAGTCATTTAGCAGACGCTCTTATCCAGAGCGACTTACAGTAAGTACAGGGACATTCTCCCCGAGGCAAGTAGGGTGAAGTGCCTTGCCCAAGGACACAACATAATTTGGCGCGGCTGGGAATCGAACTGGCAACCTTCAGATTACTAGCCCGACTCCTCACCGCTCAGCCAACCGCTCTGTTCAATGCCTTTTCTATAATTTGAAAAGCCACTGCATGGATCTGCCCACTTACAGACCCGTCGCCAGACCTCAGTCTTAAGGGGGGCATATGAAATGCATGGGAGGGCACACTTATTATTAACCTACAGTACGTATACTTATAATAATCGTATACTCTATTCGCGCAGCACATAATCATCACGTTAAACATAACCAACAGCAATATGACTAGATAGCCTATAGCCTACAGTATAGGCTATCTGGTCATATTGCTGTTTTCCACCGAGTACTCAAGCCAGTCCCTGTTCAAATACCAGCTATAGGAAAATGATCGCTTTTTTGAACCAAACATTTTAACTGTATATTTCCTCAACACAACCTGTTTGGGTTTGTCTGTGCCGATGTCACTCACACCCACTGATTCAACAGGCAGTTGTTGTGGCCCAAATGCAGCCCCAGTCGCGGTTGCACTTGACCTGCTAGGCCCAGGGTTGGGCTCCACGGAGCTAGCATCAGGCTCAGACTGTCGTCCAGGGTCTCCTTCTCCAACATCAGGCGTCGGTATGGTTTCAATTGTGGCAGAGGAGACTGTTGTTGGGCTTTTCAACCACTTACGGATATCCATCTTCTTATATACTGTCTTTGATCTGAAGCGAGTAAGCGAAAACTCATCCAGTTTTAAAAAATGTGCGGTAACTGTTGAGCGGCTACACTGACGTAGGCAACGTCACGTACGTAGCCTAACGTAGATTCTTTTTAGTAAGAATCTACACTGCAGATTCCCATTAATCAAACTTAATCACACCATTGTTTCTTTATATTTTAATGTTTTAATGATAAAGAATGCAACACAAACAACAACACAAAATTAGCAACTATGATAATATAAAATTACTGTATTTTTTAACAGATCTGTGCCTCAAGTGGGGGGGCACAAGCATTTTTGGCCCCCTATGGCCCGCCCAAAGCTCTTATTGTGCTGGTGGCAAGATTCTTATTTCTAAAAAGGTATGGATCTGTGGGGTACGACTCTGTTAAGTCTAAAGGGGATGAGCAGACACCTGTAGACTGTGCTGGCTGCGCAGGTGTGGGATTATCAAAATTAGCAGCAGCCTCATGTAGGCCTACATTACCAGGCGAACCACAGTTGACATCCTCTGACTCTGACTGACAGTGTTGATCTGTGTCCCTTGTCTCTGCCCCATTCTCAACAAAATCTCCTTGGACAGAGGGGGGCTCGTCTCTCTCAGCGCAGTCCGTAGATTTGAGCAGCACCTCGCTAGCTTGCGCTTCATCCTCCGATGCATTTACGTTAGCAACATTTGGTTTACAAAAATAGCTTGTCAGGGCATACTTTACAGATTTCCTCCTCTGCTGCTCTTCTAACCTTTCTTTTCGTTTACATGCACCAGATATATATGTCCGCTTCATATTTCAGAATCAGAATCCGGTTTATTCGCCATGTATGTGTTTGTATATATTATACAAACACAGAATTTACTGTGGCAGGGAGGTGCAAAACACTAAACATATACAGATCTTAAATTAAGTAAAAGTACAAAAGTTTAACTATTTCTAAGAACTAAACAATCTAAGAATACAACAATTTAAATATAAAATATATATAAAAATAATAGAATAAGCAGCGTGAATGGTCAACAGTGCAATCGGATACTGAGATAAAGTGGCTTATGCATACTGAATTTCCATTAGATGGACTTATAATAGTTAAATAAGTGAATGAATGTCAATGGGAGTCCTTGGCCTTGTTGAAGAGGCCAGTAGCAGATGGAAAGAAACTGTTCTTATGGCGTGAGGTTTTGGTCCTGATGGACCGCAGCCTTCTGCCAGAGGGGAGTAGTTGGAACAGGGAGTGACCAGGGTGGGAGGGGTCGGCCACAATCTTCCTCGCACGCCTCAGGGTCCTCGAGGTGTGCAGGTCCTCGAGGGTAGGCAGATTGCAGCCGATCACATCATTTGCACATTTAGCTAATATTTTTGTCGTTTAACATGGGATCGGCGCTAACCGTTACTGTACATTACGTCATCCTACTGTACGTCTACTACGTCTCTACGTCATGTAAACAAACGCAAGGTCGTGGTACTCCTGTGGTACTGTGGACATGTCTGGAGGAGCCACATAGGTGGGGGAATCGGCAGAGTCCGGGGTGGCAGCCGACCTGAGACAGCGCTGGAAGCAGTGACTGCCCCAGGAAGTAATCTCCCCGGTAACCCAGTTGATGTGGGGATTGTGGAGCTGCAACCAGGGGTATCCCAGCACAAGAGGTGACAGTGGGCAGTTGATGACATGGAGTTGGATTGTTTTGTGGTGGTTGCCAGCAAGGAGCTTGAGAGGAGCAGTTTGTAGCTCAATGTGGGCGATCCTTTGGCCGCTTAGCCCTCTGACTACCATAGGTGGACTGACGGGTTCACAGTCCAATCCCAGTTGCCTGGCCATCTCCCGGTCAATGAAGTTGCCGTCAGCTCCCGAGTCGATGAGGGCTTAGACCAACGTAGAGACTGTGCGCCATGCGAGTGTGACGCCAAGGGTTGAACGCGGAGGGGATGAGCAGGCTCGACCTGTCAGTAACTCCCCTACTACTGGTGGGCCTGTTCGTTTCCCGGGCGAGTAGGGCAGGTGGCCACCAGGTGTCCAGGTTGACCGCAGTAGAGACAGGCACCCTCGGCTCTTCTACGTGCCCGCTCCTTAGGAGTCAACCTTGCACGCCCGAGCTGCATGGGCTCAGGCTCACTGTTCAGATGGGTACCAGGGGATGCCGGTGCTCGAGGCGGGGGTGACTGTGGGTGTCTAAGGGGGGACAAGGGACGTGGCTGGGAGCGAGGAACCCTTTCACGACGGCGCTCACGGAGCCGGTTGTCCAACCGAATAGACAAGGAAATTAGCTGTTCCAGGTCGGTTGGTTCGGAGGCCAACTCATCCTTCATGGTCTCAGTCAGTCCCTGTTGAAACTGAGGTGAAGGAGAACGAAGGAGATCCGGTGGGGCAGGCAGGTGTGGCTGGCAGGCAGGTGTGGCAGACAGGCTGATGAACCGGAGGATGTTGTCTGTAGCAGGCAGAGAGAACAGGATATTAGGATGGGCTAGATATATTACCATAGACTTAGGAGCCGATATTAACTTCTGGATGAAGCGTTGAACTGGCGATGAGTGACTGATAAACCGGGGTTGAAATACTGTGGTGCTGATGAGGGGATGGGTTGCATGTGTGTCAATTACTCAGGAGGAATGGAGTATGGCACGAAACCTGGAGCCGGCACATGGGGAAAACAGAAACCCTGGCCCGGATCAGGCCGGGGACATAACACTGGGTCCATTGTGAATCCTAGATTTTTTTGCAGCTGGCTTTGAGAGACTTAGATGCCGTGTAAATCTAAGGTCAGATTGGATAAATTATTTCTGTATTTTTTAGGACCAAAAATGTGCACCTCTGTTTTATCCAAATTGAGAATTTCGCAGACGCTTGCGAAATTGCCTGCAGGATGATGAAATACACCATAATAGTTGATATATTTGAATAAAAAAACATGTTAAGATTTTACTCCATTAATTGTAGACTACGGTGAACATTTGTAAAGTTGTAGACTTTAGAATTACACAATGTTTGTAACGAACGGCCTTTACATGTGGATACCCTGATGAAAACGAATGAAAATAAACGGATTGATTTGTTGAGCTAGCATTCCCGTAGTTGTTTTGTTTGTTTGAGAGAAACGAGTTGTCACGCGTTGCACACAACACACACGCGTGCAGACATAGCCTACGGAGAGAGAACCCCCAAGTCGATTTCTAAAATCAGCATCAAATGAATTCTCGTTGAAAAGTTGAAAAGTCCAGGGAGTTGTATGACCCCCAGCAACAATTAAGGACAACGTAGATAAGGATCAATGCTGGGATATAGTCAATGCCATGTTTATGTACCATGTCAGCGTAAAGGAAAGCTCAGAGTAGCTGAAAGGCTTGGTGACCGGCGCGGAGAAATGCGCGTCTGGTGTGAACAGCTTTTGCTCAGTCGTAGCCGATCGTAGCCGATCGTGGCGCTGCGCGGCCCTACCAGGCGCCTCGCAGCCAGTGTGTCCCAGGCGTAAAACTCCCTGTCGGTGATGTTGCGCCAGTCGCATCTAAAGTTACTAGCTTACTCTCTTCTTCGAGCAACTGGACACGACTCTCTAACAGAGTCAACCTATCGAGTAAAATGACACATGTAGGACAATGTGAGTGGGTGAGAGACATTATACTTACGTTAATAGTTTATGCCAGCCAAGAGAATTTGTCAAGAGCGTTGGAGTTGGCTAGTCGAACTGGTACAGTAGCGTCAAGTTCCAAGGAAGAAAGCCGAGCCGAGTAAACGTATAAATAAGACTATAAATGTGTAGATTAAATCGGGAAAGACAAAATAAATGAATTAATATGTAATATATAGCGATTAACAGGAAAAAGCTTGGGAAAAGTTTGGAGCAGCAGCAGCTTAGGTGTGGGTGTTAGTAAGAAGAATGACTACTGACTGTAAATACTCAAACTGAAACTAAATTAATTGTATTATTCTCAACCACACTATAAAGGGCAGTTATGTGTCCCTTTGACTAATTCTTATCTGATATTTACATTAAAGTCTACTAAATTAAATACATTGTAAGAGCTGTTAGTCAATCACATTAGATCCAAAGAGCCGCCTGGACAGGAGACTACAGGGGAAAACATCTACGTCTCTCATCCCATAATAATTCAGTCATGAAAACTCCTCATCAATTTTCCCTTGGTATTATACAGGATATAACTGGAACCCCAAACCTTATCTAAACAGTCATGACTAATTAAGCTTAGCACAAGTTCAGTCAGGCTCTTCACGAACTCTTCACGCTTGGGCCATACACATTTTGTCTTACTACTCACTCCCCTCGCTACGCACGCTCTCTCCTTTCCCTCTACCTTATTGCTTGCGCTGTCATCGTACAGTAGTTCTATGTTCGATTAGCCGCTCTCTCTATCAATTAGCGCAGTGCCATGCCTTCTCCGCTAGCCTATTATTACCGATACCGTGCCTTTAACCCTTGTGCTGCCTTCGGGTCACATGACCCAAAGGTTCATAACCATCGTTGTGTTTGCCCAATTTTACCCAATACAAAAACAAATAAAAATATTTGGGGGGCCAACGGTCAGTGGCGGAACTAGAGTTTTATACATGGGGTGGCCAAGGCTACTTCAGGGGGTCCATAGTCCAGAGTCTTGGGTCACTGTTTTCATTAATATATACAGTATAATCTGGGTCTATAAGTGCTGGAACATCCAAAATATTTTTAGGAAAAAAAGCTCAAGCACCAGGGACTTATAATAGCATTTCTGTGTTACAGAAATAAAACAGTGCATAGTTTATTTACAAAAGAAAATGAATTTACACACCCAAAAAACAGCAATTTGACTTGACAGGTAGCAGAAATCAAGCAGAAATGGACTTGAAACATATAAATAACTTGGTGCCCAAAAACATTACAAATTTACAGTATAATATTTATGGTCATATATATTATGTTAACTAATAGCAAAGAAAAGTTTGGGAATTGGCCTAAACAAGACCACATTACATCTGTGTGATAAGAAACCCTTTGGATGTATAATTTTAGAATGTCAGTGTACAAGCTAGTACACAATGCAGGTATTATTTATTATACCTACTAACACAGATGTAAACACAATGTTAGGCTAAATTGGGAACCGATCTCTCGTCTATCTGATTACCGTATTTTTCGGAAAATAAGCTGCATAAAGCGCACCCCCCCAGAATGAGCACTTTGTGTTTGTAAATCGGAGTATAAACCGTACTGGAATATAAAATGCACTTTGAAAGCAAACAACGTTATCATTGCGCCGGTTAACATTGAGCGGACCACTGCTCACGATTGATTATTTGACATCTAACTAGACAACATTCCCAATCAGGGTGAACACTCAAATGATATTAAACCATAGCATTACACATTTCAAAACAGAACGAATACAACTATATAACTCCAAACAATGCTTATTTAACTAAGCTAATGCCCTTAACTTAGAAGGTTTTCAGCTTGCCGCAGGGCATTCTGCGTACCAAGAGCAATGCACGAGTATAGGCGATCTACAGTATTGTGTAACACACTTCGGTTGTGGATAGTATGTCCAGAAATATAGCCAAGTCACTCATTTAGTGGCAGAATCCACTGTTATGTCTACAAAATTATTTTAGATATAGTATAAATTTAGCTAACTTGCAAATCCTGAGGATAGCCTACTGTAGCAGACCTTTCTATGTGACAACAGACAAGGGTGTTTTGTCCCTCGGGAGTTGCCGTAGTCTTGATGCTGAACGCATTTGTGAAATCAGTGAAGGCTGTTCGAATAGCGATGTCAAGAAGAGCAGTGGTAAAATACAAGTTATGAAAAGAGATCGCGTCCGTGTCTTATTGTCCACACGATCATATACAATTAGATCTAAAACGAACTTACAAAGAGCTCGGTTACACTACCAAAGTTGAATTAGTAATGATGTTAGCGATGCTAGCGTTATTTTGCTAGAGCTAGCTAGTCTAACATTTCACTGGGTCTTGCAGCTGTTTGATTAACTGAAATTATTATGAAATGTTATGTTCTACTAGCCATTTGCCTACTTTAGGAAGTCACTGTATTTCCAAGCCCTGGTAGTGTAACTGAAACAACACAGTAGCCTAAATAATTCATCTTTCAAGTAATAAATTAATAAAAAATTAGCTGCACGGTCTGTAGAGATCTTGAGACGAAGCCACTTTTTTGTTCTAAAACCGGATTATAAACTGCTTCGAAATATAAACCGCACATGCACAAGAAAACTGTAAAATCGAAGTACAAGCCTACTGACTGTCTCAGTTTGTCTGTAGGGAGTCAGGTGGCTGAGCGGTGAGGGAGTCGGGCTAGTAATCTGAAGGTTGCCGGTTTGATTCTGGCCGAGTCAAATTACGTTGTGTCCTTGGGCAAGGCACTTCACCCTACTTGCCTCAGGGGAATGTCCCTGTACTTACTGTAAGTCGCTCTGGATAAGAGCGTCTGCTAAATGACTAAATGTAAATGTCTGTTAATGGACAACTTACACAGCTACTGCTATTCGTAAAAAATGTTCAGGAAACCTAAACCCAATGCAAACCTTAAAACGTACTTAAAATATTATGCCTTTTTCAATCGCGAAAATAGCTTGTGGAGCTGTGGAAATATTCTATATTCTGGTGTCTGTTCTTCTTATTCTTCTGTATCTCGCAACAAACGTATCTCTTCGATTTAAATAATGCACCGCAATGCAGCAAACTAAATGCTTTCAACAAGAGGTCAAATAAGATGTCAATCAGCATCAAATTTCCAGTAGCGAATTACATTTTGGGGTGGCACCCGGGGTGGCCAATCAGATGTCAGGGGTGTCCAGCGCCACCCCAGACACCCCTCGGGCTCCGCTACTGCCAACAGTTAAAAGAAAATGCTTCACATTGTTTTTGTATGCGGTAAATTTGTCGCAATTTTTGATTTCCCAGAGGGGTCTAAGCGCCAAACATTTCCGAATGTATATTCGAGTAGTATGGTAGGGTCTCCTTAGGTTGATCTCTCCCAACATGGCTGAATTATTACACTCATATCGGCTAGTTAATTTTGTTTTTGATTTGAATGTAAAAACTCCTCAGAGCCCCACAGAGACATGAGACTTGAATCAAGCTGAATTGGCTCTATTTTCAAATCAAGACATTACATTGTAGCGATTTTTATTTTGAGGGCATACACACAAACACAATCAACAAGTCACAGAAAGTACCATTTCAGTCATCTTGAATGTTGCACTCATATACTCTGCGGTCCGAAGGCATACATGGACAAATTGTCCATTGTCTCTAATGAACCCCATCTTTCTTGTATATCTTCTGTACTCTGTAACTGGTAAAATGTTACCCTCCTTCCTAGCTCGTCATGGCAGCTCTGGGGCTTTGAGGTACAATAGCAGGAAAGGTTTGATGATGTCACCCAAAGAGATGAAATTGGCCCAAAAGTCCGAAAATTTTCAAGAAATATACACATCTTTCAATCAGATTAAATTCAGTTTTACACTACATTTAGTTATTTGAGGTTGTAGTTAACCAATTCTTCACACATCCTTCATGGTCAAGCATTCTGCTTCTCTCCTCCCACTCAACCCCCAGTGACCCTAATACTTCCCAGCCCCACCATCCAAGCCAGCATGCCACATCAGAATTCCTAGCCTGGACTGTCATAGTAGACCTATAGAGATTGGGTGAGAGGAAATTCCCGTAGGGACCCTAGGCATCTACATAGGTTTGGTGTGTGCAGAAAACTAGTTTGAGTTTGCATGTAGAGAGTGTTTATTTATTTATTTAACCTTGAGATCAGTAAAGATACTACCTGTTTGGGTGAGCGACAATGGTCTCTAAGGCTGCAATAGCACTCACCATAGATCATCAGAGACGAAGACACTGTTGGACAATTCCCTAAATACCTTTGCCACAAGGGGGAGATGTAGCCTCTTAAGTATTGCCTCTGTGTGGACACTTGCCACACTATTCAGACCATCAACAGCAGGCTTTTTTTACATTTTCAACCTAAAAGTAGCATGCATCATAATTATTTATTATTTATTTATTAGCACTGAGTTGATGCAGGTCGAACAATCTTGTTTTTCCCAAACAACAAACCCAGTAAACTATGACATGAGTGTTCACTGCGATTTCAAAAAGTTTATACAAACAGTAAAGTCTTTGAAGAGGTGTCAAAATTAACTGGTAGCTGTAATAATTATGACTATGAACTAGTTGAAGTTGAACAAAGTCAAACTCTCTCTGTATGATTGTTACATTTCCTGCATCTTATACTCTCACATCTAAGTCTACCAGAAATGCAAGGATAGCATGTGAATGAAAACCTTTCTTTACTTCTGATCATATTTGAAATATGGCCTTTGAAACTTGAATTGCCTCCATATTATGAACAGGAACATTTTACCTACTTCAAATTATCTTTTGTAAATAAAATGTGAGTAATTTAGCATGTCATTCATGCAATATGACTTAATTGAAAACAAGTAACATTAGCAGACAGTGCAAGATCATACACATCCACTTTTTTCTATCCATATCACTGCACAGACAGATGTACGTGAAAACCCCTTCATAAGACTCACTCCATGATTTTGGAATAAGAAAGGCGTACGTTTCATTATACATAGGTGGGACACTTTTTTTAAACGGTAGAACTGTCCTTCCCACTTTTTGGGAAGGACATTTTATTTAATGGCCTCATCCTCAGTTATTAAGAAAGCTGTCCTGCCCACATTTGAAAACAAAAATCTATGCCCCTGGAATAAGATGTTCGATAAGCATAGACTATGACATCTTGACAGTAATGGGTAGCTCATTGCACTACGGTGCTGCCAAATCAGATGAGAGCCAGCACTGAGAAGAGCGATCCCTGGGTCCTCGTGTGGAGTGCTGGGTGGATTCAGAGTGATGAGAGATTGTAACGAGTGATAAGTCATGAGAGAAAGTCGAAAAAGGGCCTTGTTGTCAATTCACAAGATGATTCACAGGATGACGATATTCCTATTATCATCCACTAGCAGGGAGATAAAGTTTAGTAGACCATCCTCAGAAATCAGAATGTCTGTCCATGTTCGCTCCATGGATTGCATAGAAACACACAAGAGAGAAACCAGAGACCAACAGAAAAGTGTGGAGGTCTGATGATGACACGCAGCTCCATATATTAAGAAGAATACCAGGGAACTGGGGTGAGTCTGGGCAATGGCTGGAGTCTCTGTGTTTGTCTTGTCTTAGATGTTTGTCCTTCTGGGGTGCTAGTTGACTCAGATGCGTAAGTAAACAGATTGGGAGTGAGGCTGTGTGGGCCCTTCATTCTGCTGTACCGCTAGACTCAGTGGATTAGGGTAATTCTGGACCATGAGGGGAGCATGTGGTGCTGGGTTCACTGACAAGTACCAATGACTTAGTGGCTTTGTCAGGGGGATGCCCATGTAAGATCCAAATAATTTGATTTATCTCCAAGAGAGGTAGCTTAAACATTAGAATTGTAAGCGAAATAAGGCCTTGCATTTTGGTCTTGGGTAGATGAGTAGTGTCAAGGCTAAATGTAAAGCCATTTTGACTGATGAAGTAGCAAACTAAGACAATCAGTAATCTGGCACCATCCGATGACAGTGATGTCCACTTACTACCATTTGCTACCTTAAATGTAAAATAAAATAAATGATAAAACAACAATTATACCAAAAATATGTTTTGGAGTGAAATGGACAAAAAACAAAAGAATTAGAAGCACACCAAATAGGATTGCAAAAACATAAAAGAATTATGGTTGGCTGGCTCTGACTGAGTTAACTATGGAGTCTACCATTACTAAAGCATGCACTCCCTAAAGAAGTTTGACATATAATGTAGATGTTGTAAATATAATGTCAGAGATTGTTCAGGTTCAAATTATGTAACTCTTTGGTAAGACATAGCTCTACAATGTAACCAGTTGCTAACCATAGTGGTCTAGGCCTAAATTCCACCTGCAGATTGACTCGCTATGGCTCAGTAATCATGTCAGAAAAAGTTATAAAAATAGTTTCTTAATGAAAGCTATGAACCTGTCTGATTCTGCAGTGGAAAAGGAAAGTGGTGCTGTAGAGTGGGAGGAAGGGTTAAAGTGAGTTTCCTTTACAGCAGAACACAACAGAACTGTTATGTTGCAACTAGCAATACATTTAGCAGTTTTTTTTCCGACCCGATAAAGTACAACCACTAAACAACTCTCTAAGTAACACGTCTGCTGTTTGTATTAAACAATGCAGTGTTGGCTGATTCAGATGACAAACTGTCTGCTTGAAGATTTCACCAGGTTAATTTGTCTACATGCCACAGGGGAAAAACAGTAGAAGTGAAAGGGTGAGATACCACCGTGAGACACCACCATGTAAGTCCTTGTGCGTATGCATATCCGTGTGTGTGCTTGCCTCTCCGTGTGTTTGTCTGCATCCTCTCTCCCCGGTGACATGTGGCACAGAGGCACCGATCTTGGCTCTGCGAGCGTCACCTCACCACGCTTCGTGTGTCACAGCCTGCCACTTGCTGTGTGTCATGCGTGGGTGTCTCCTGACACGTGTGTTATGTCCGTCTGGGCTGACGGCGTTCCTGAAACACACCCACATAATGACACTGTCCGTCTACCCTGCAGTAGAACTCCCTCAGGTCCACAAGGAACCAAGGAAATCACTAACCTCTGTAATTGAATCTCAGATTTCTATTTCATGTACATTTCACAAAGTCTCACGAAATTATCTTTCAGTACTGCTACTGAAATATTTACTTATTGACTAAATTCATCGTTGTAGAGAGAGAAAAGTCAAGTCCAGTAGAGGAGTGTAGTGTGGTGTAGTGCAACATATTGTAGAGTAAAGTAGAATAGAGCAGTGCAGAGCATCAGTGTTTCCTGCCCAAATTGTCCAAGTGCTCCCCTGTCAGCAGGGTCTTTGTCCTGAAATCCACCACCTTCTTCTTGGTCATCTCTGCGTTGAGCTGTAGTTAGTTCTGTATTCGCCACTCCTCAAAGTTTTCCACCACATCAGTGTATTCTCCTCTTGTTCTCCCTTTGAACATCCAACAAAAGCAGAGTTGGTTCTGTATCATTCCCTGGTTAATTTCAGTTTAGTAAACAGGATGTAGGTAGTGCGATCCCTGGAATGCACCAGGCAAAGGGGGAGAAGGAGGATGAGAAGATGGAAGGCTGGGGTCTTCCTTGACAATAGCCCTCCCTCTGATCTCTCTCCCTGGGTGTGGGCGGAGGAGAAGTTAGGGGCCATTCAACACCCTCAGACCCCCCAAGCCGCCCCCACATTCTGTGGATGACTACCTGCCCAGGAGTCCTCCTCACCCATCTGTCCCCTCACTGGGCGGAGCGGCCCTTGTCCCCCCTTCTTGTCGCCAACACACACCCCACCCTGGAGAAGAGGTGCTGACTCAGCCCCTTGTTAATATATGGCTGTGTGAGGCTGGCAGGAGGAGGGAGAGGGCGGGAGGAGAAGGGGGAAAAGGGGATATGGTCAATCTTGGCTGGGTGGATGTGTGTGTGTGTGAGAGAGAGGTGCGGGGGGGTGAGTGCTGTAATTGTTGGTTGGTTGGGAAGATTGATGGTGGCTAGTTGGATGTTTCTGTGGCAGGGTTTGTGTAGGGATGTAGGTTTTGAGGTGTGTAGACTGTGCACAAATGTGTTTACATCTCCACAAACCAGAAGGGTTTCACCTGATATTTGTTGCATGTTGGCATGTGTTATTGGTCCCCAAATATAGTTTTAGAATAAATGGCCCTAGCTGTGTGACTTTTATAAAAAAAATTGTTGGCTCTTTTCATTCTATTACATATGTATAACATTGTTTAAATTTAGTTCCCAATCCATACTTCCATGCGAGCCCCTGTTCTTACTGTAATGCCCTATGTATAAACCACACCCCATGTTTTTAAAGATTCATGCAAACATTCTCTTCAACCAAGTGTCACTCAGTCATGCTTATGTCCCACCTGTCCTGCTAGTCCCATATACTGCCTCACCAAACCTCCAACGTCCACTTGTCCTGCCCTTTACCAACTTTTCGAATCCCCAGATTTATCTTTGTACAACCATCAACACTCACATCTGACCCCTCTTATGGCCCTTGTCAGTCTTACCACTTCTCTAGCTGTGGTCTGTCCTACCCCTGATATACAGTAACTCCTGTATGTCCCTAGTCCTTATCTAGCCCCTGTCAGATATCAGGCTGTGGGGGGTGCCTCTTGGAGTGTGTTCCTGGTGAGGGCCTTCATGCCTCCTCACTGTGGGGCAAATGTGGGACACCAAGGAGCAGCATGTGTCAACAGGCCAGGCCGACCAAGCAGATGTTGTTTCCTCGCCTAGCATAGAAGAAGGGAAGGAAAGCTGTCAGTCAAGAAACTGCAGGAACCCCACATACTCCCACACACCCCTCTACCCCCACATACACCACCCCCCCACACAAACACAAATACACCCACAACCCCCCCCCCCCCCCCTCCCACACACACACACCTAACACACACACTAGCACAATGAGTGACACACTGAGAGGCCTGCAGGATTTGATAGAATTGTTAACAGTGCAGGGGCTAACAGTATTAAACTCTGTGTAAACAGGAAACAGGTGTAAATCTTTACACATCCGATTTTCCTGAAATTTATGAACACTGTGAACTGGAATGGTATACTTCCATCTATTCCATCCATGTACATAACATTTGATTGTCCCCACCCCATCAACTCCCATATTTTAACATACACGGTTGTTACTAAAGGATGATTCAATGACCATGGGGGGAATGTCCAAATTAAAAAACGACACAAAATGTTAGGTTTTTAAGGCCGAAATAGAGAGTGTGACGAGTGTTTGACAGGCTTAGTTGAGGCCAAGTCAGGTCACAAAAAAGCCAAGAATCTTTAATAGAGCAACGTTATGGCAGCAGGAGATGAGGAGCATTAGAAAAGTGCTGACGTGCTGTGAAAAAAGGCAACTTGAAAAAAGAGGCAAGGAAGTGTGTGGGCTCACATTGGACCAGTGTAATGGCCACTTGCCTCCTTCCTCTCTCTTTGACAGATGAGCATATACGTACCTGCCATCCTGAACGATATCACCATTAGGAGAACAGTGTGAGAGGAGGGCGTGACGCATTGTTATGCATGACCATGTCAGCACGTTTTCCAATTGGCGTAATTTCAATGAATTTGTATGCTTTAAGACATAATTGCCGCTCAAATTAAGATTGTTTCTTTCACAATGTCTGATACTACTTTACATTAAGGTTACATTAAGTACCATGTAACCACATAGCAACACCTATTGTAAAACAAGTGTAGGAACATGGGTATTGTTATTACAGGGTATTCAGTGTTAGTGGTATAGGTTAGCACAAAAGTGTAGGAAGGCACAATATGGGGGAGGGGGTGTACGGGGTAAGTGGGTTGTGTTACCAAAACAAGATCAATGTTAAATCTAATCTAATCTAAATGTATTTGCATAGCCCTTTTTACAAGCAATGTCACAGAGGGCTTCACATACGCCCATAGAACTGCCCCTCAACCAACCTAAACCCTCAAGGAAGACAAGGAAAAAATCCCAGAAAAACTCACTAGAGGAGAAAAAATGGAAGAAAACTTGGGAGCTATTCAGTGAGGGATCCCCTCCTCCAGAGAAGGTTAGTGAAAGAGAGGTGCAGAACACAGGCTAAACATAGTCATACAAAAGGGACGTGTCAATGGGTGTTGAAACAACAACATGTTAACATTCTCTGACCATTGTAAAGCCAAGTTTCACCTGTAATAACTTTTACTGATAAGTAAAGTCTAACTTCATAGCAGTTCTTATGTAACCACAATATTGTTATGTAGGCCTAGTACCGTATTTTCCAGACTATAAGTCACTCCAGAGTATAAGTCGCATCAGTCAAAAAATGCGTAGTGAAGAGGAAAAAAACATATGTAAGTCGCACTGGCATTTATTTCAAAATATATTTCACAAAATCCAAGACCAAGAACAGACATTTAATCTGGAAAGGCAAGTTATTCAACTACACAGTAGCACACAGAACAACAGACTGAATAGGTGTCCGGTATGTTAACGTAACACATTAACAGTTATTCAGCTACACAATAGCATAAAGAACATACCTGGGAGGTATGAATAGGCTAAATTAACATAACAAGCTAGCGCGTCCAACAAGCAAGTTACCGGTAAGTTCACCAAGCTCCCGATCTCATTCCACATCACTAAATCCATTGAACTCGTTGGTTCATGTCAGTCAATATGAATTAACATTTAAAAACATGTTAAATTATATTTATTTTGATATATACTGTAAGTCGCACCTGACTATTAGTCGCAGGACCAGCCAAACTATGAAAAAAAAGTGTGACTTATATTCCGGAAAATACGGTAACATGGATATTAATGTAACCCTAATGTAGTGTTAAAGTGTTGACAATTTCTTTCTCACTCAACATGCAATAGATGCCCTTCAGACTGTGACACCACCCTCCCTCTATATATTCTCTGATTCAATTTCACCCTTTCCTCCTAGTGAGGCTACCTGCAGGACACTTCCACCCCCAAAAACCAATATAAAATCAAACCTCAAAAGTCCTCTGTCCTTTATCGAGCCTAACATTCCAATCCTTTATTCCTCCTCCTCCCACCACGCCTCACTACATACGGGCACACCACAAACAGACACACACATGCACGCACAAAGACACACACAAACACACGCACACATTCATGCGCACACATACACACTCATGCCCACACACACTCACAGAAACACACAAACACACACAGACAGCTTGCTGGCCCATCACTCTGAGCTCTGACAGTGAGTGGGTGCCCTGTGACAGGTCATATAGATCTCCACTGCTGGGAAAGAAGTCTAACAATAGAGAACATGTGTCAGTTTTAGGACAAGCTCTAACTTGTCTGAACCCTCATTTAAGATGTACCCCTAAAAACCATTGCTCAAAAAGAGCAAATATTTGTCAGAGCTAAACTACTTCCAGTAACTTAATCAATAAAAACTATTAAAATACAAAATTTGATATTTCTAGTAATAAGCATCCTAGTACTTGAGCAATATTAAGTGTTTAAAAACTGAAATGTTTTTGTCTTGCCTAGCTCATTTAACTTTAGTCCTAGATCTTTGCGATCGTTTAGCCCAAATCCTTTTACATTTACACATATCATTATCCTCAGCATTTCAGAGAAACCATACATGCATTGTTTTGCCAAATAGTCCCTGTCAACCACTGTTCATGTTGTCCTTTCAGCCAATGTCCAACAGCTAAACTGTTTCCTGCCTTGTGTCTTCTCAACAACTCAATGTACCTCATCATCACTGGAATACCCCATTCATAAATTCTGTAATCTGTAAGTAAGATTCTCAACAGCTTTGGGTGCAATGACGCTTGATCCCCCCCTCTACTTCCAAAGCTCTGCTCGCATGTCTCTAAATTGTTGCCTCTAAATACATGCAAAGTATGGGTAGGTTATGATTAATCTTGTACTTTTCAGCCACAGCTACTTGATGTCGTTTTCCTTGCGTCACGGCAGCACAAGCTCATGTGTGGTTGATGAGAGAAGAGTGTGTGAGAATGAGAGTGCTGTTGTAGAGTGGGCAGGTGGCGGCTTTCTGAATTTGTGGTAAATGCACTGATGAAAATCTCCACAATACAGAATGAACAGCGTTCGTAGAGATGGCAAAATTGCATGTGTTAATTCAACATTTTCGATAATTGTCTGGGACTTGGCAATGTGGTGCTCCTTCTCAAATCCCATATGATTACGCTTTTCTGTTCAGTGGCTGTCGACAATAATCTTTCACTGTGTTAACCACACATTTAAACAGATAACATAAGTAAAGCCTACATCCCTGACCTAAGGGGTGACTAGCTGGAACTTAACATTGCTCACTTACTCCCTTTAACACCACCGTCTTGTCCCTGTGGAATGTTCACCTGAGCCTGCACTGCTTCCATAGACTGTCTGCTGGAAGATTTTTAATGCAACTGTGATGGGTCACCTTTTCTACATCCCTGGCCTGAGCCCAAGGAGGTCTCCCTGGCCTGTGGGCCCCACTGAATGACGTCCCCTATCCTCCAGCCTTCCCACAACAGAGTTTCTTGTAGCTGGGCTGTTTGACGACATTCCCACCTGTTATTGGGACAGAGGGATGTGCGAAATATCAGTGTTGGAGGTCGCAGCAGGCCCCTAGAACAGACCAGCTGCAGGTCTAATTGCCATCCATGGGTCTGGGAAGGCTTGCCTAACATGATACACATGTGCTACTTCCTGTCTAGGCAAAGGCCTGGCTTTCTGTCTCAGCAGTGTGGAGGGCAAGATGAAGTGTGCGTGCCTTTGTGAAATATGTGGATAAGGATATGTCTCTGCTTGTGTGTGCCTATGGACATGTACACTCAGTTGAGATGTGTGGGATTAATCAGAGAAAACTGAAAAACTGTACATGTAAATATACTTTAGTAAAATCTCTTGAAAATACACTGCCACAACAGTAAAAAGTATTTTGTTGAATTAAAATGTTTTTACTTTTCCCTTTTGTTTATTCTGAAATACTGAAAAACGCAGGCTACATTCTATGGCAAAGGTTCATACAGTACACATACCAGAATATCAGAGCAAAATAAAATGTTAAAATAAAAAACAAACAGCTATATATAATCAAGGTTTTTGTGTTTTGAATATTACATTTGTAGCTTGAAGAGTTCTTCCCCTATAACTATGTAATAACTTGAGACATCATGCCTTTACATAATGCATTGACAATAGCTTTCCCTACAAATATATATAGCAAAAGTTATGTTGAAACACTGAAATTAAAGTAAAACTATATCTGCAGTTCCAAAACTATGATTTTTGGTGAGGTCTTAACTTAAGCATTGAATATAACTCTCATCTCCCTTGTCCACAAATGGACCTAAAAATTGTAGTTCAACCATGTAGGATATTAAAGATCCTGTAAAGTGAATTCCATGTTTTGCTTCTAAGTACATTATATACGTGTGAAATGAGTTCCTGAAAGCATGTGCAAAGCGCTAAAACTTTGTCGCACTGAAATGTGGAGTTAGACCGAAGAACAGTTTCTCTTCCGTTTTCAGATCAGGTTTTAATGGGCGGAGCCAAAAAATGCCCTATCTACGTCATTTCGCCCCATCTACGTCAGATCACTGAATGGCTCCTCCTGCTGTACTGTTATTGTAGCTTACATCAACTAGCTAGCTAGCTTCGGGATGTCTCCCACCACCCGCAACTGCATCTTCCCTGGATGCAAGAACTCCAGCTGCGCTGCAACGCCATTTAAGTTCCCTGTTGATAATGAAAGGAAAAATAGGTGGATAGATTTTGTGAAGAGCCACGCTCATGGAAAGCTTCGGATAAACTCCAACAGCCGCCTCTGCGCCACTGACCATTTCACGGTGGACAGTTTTAACATGGACCAGAGACAGACGGGGTTCACCAACACACGGCTTCTCTTGCAGCGCGGAGCCGTACCGAGCATCGCCCCCCCGGTCGCACCTGGACCATCCACCGCCGCCAGCAGTCCACCGCCGCCAGCAGTTCATCACTCAGTTCTGTGTGCTTGTTATAATTATACTAGATAACTTTTCCAGAGGTATCTCTGCTATAATTAGTGCAAACCGCTAACTTGATATTAGGCTACTCGGTGTAGAATGATGGCATTTTACATTTAGTCATTTAGCAGACGCTCTTATCCAGAGCGTCTGCTCATTTTGGTGAAATGGTAGCTAATGTGCTAGAAGTAGTTGGAGAGCTCACTGTCTGCTGTCTCTGCTGTAAATGTTTACTCCTGTGTTACAGCTCAGGGGAATATTTCATTTATATGCATCTGTATGTTTCACTGATTGAACAAATACATTCTAATTCTATACTGTTTTGTTCGGCTTGACGTAGCGTCCATTATCTGGGTCGTAGGTAGCTTACTTGAGAGAGGGGGCCGAGCTTCAGCTCCTTCAGGCGACACGCTCCCCCAGTCTCGAACAGAGAAGACTGCTGATTTTATTACGATTTCAAAGCCTAATTTAACATACTTGTCTGTGTTTTTTTTCATTCGAATTTGGATGGGTAGTTAATAACACATTATTCTGTGATGTGGTGAACTTGAAACTCGTTTTTAATTCCACTTTACAGGATCTTTAATGCTAGGAGTTCACACAGCAAGAAGAATCTAAATATATATTTTGTAATCATTATTTTACCATAATTTGTGTAATTGAATGTCATTATTTTTTGTATGTTTAAGAAAGCTGACCTCAAAAATCATCAAGGGTTTCCGCAATGGAATAGAGTTTATCTGAAAATCAGAATCAGCCTCAGCTTTATTCGGCAAGTAGATTTACACAAACAAGGACTTTACTATGGCAGGAAGGTGCATACGATAAACATACAAGAGCCAAACTGTGAGACCCCTGGTTGTAAAATTACAACGTCACTTTTAGCTCTCTAATTGCTAATTTCTTTTTTTTGAAAGACCACATTTATCCAATGGCACTGCAAGGCAAGACAATAGGGCCCATTGGCTATGTAAATGTTTTCTTTCAAAATAAATAAATAGCAAATGTGTTTTTTGGAGAGCTAAAAGTGAATTTTAAACCGGGTCTTACAAAAATGTACAAAAAAGCACAAAAAACACAAAAACAAAAACAACAAGAAAAGCCAAAAACTGAACTAAAACTAAGATACATGGAATTAGAATGTGGGAGTGAAACAAAACATTTTATTTTTTAAACTACATTAAAAACACAAAACTACTATAAGCCTACTTCTAACATTCTTTATATTGTGTATTATGTGGGGATTTCCTGGAAAGGTTGTGTTTAGGTGTGCCTAAGCTTGTGTAAAAGACACAAGCCTCATTGCTAACACATTTTAGCTCTAATTAACTCTCTGGTGAGTTGCTCATTGACCCTTCAACACCTGTATATACGCACAGGAGTTATAGACAGACTCCTCAAGGGAAAACATGTCTTTTGATTTAAATCCACCTTGAGTCTTCAACTTAAGAAAAGGGTAAAGGATATGGAGTGCAACCCTTTCTGACACTGTAAAGATCTTTTATTGGAAGCAAAGCAGGGTGGATACACCAGTGTATCCTCATAGTCTTACTCAGTAATGCTTCTTTCTCTACCTGGGATCCACCCCTATCCATCCTCCCACAGACAAAATAAACCACGCTTTGATGGCTTAAAATGAATTACCTAATTTTCACATTCTGCAACTCTATCTTCAAGTCCTTCTAAGCTGCACATTTACTTTTTGAAGCAAATGAAGAGCACATTGAAGCAATTTAATTCATTGTTAATGAAAGTCATAGTCCTAAAATGTTATCATCGGTCTTAGTTCAGTGTTTTGAAAATTGGGTTGCTGTTAATTAGGAATATACATTTGTTTCAACTCTATGGAAGATACCTCGGTCTATAGCAGGTTTCATTATAAGGATAAAGGTTTGTTTCCATGGGTTGGTAAGAAGTTCATGGTGATTGGTGATCAGAGTGAGTCAGAGAGCACTGTCTCTGAGGAGAGAGGTTAAGAGACGGGATTGGAACCCAGTGTGCTGTCAGTAATCATGGCCTCTAATCAAGTTATCAACCAATCTGTTATCAGGGGCCAACAACTGGCACTCTTAAAGATACTCCGAGAAGGAGATGACAAATTTAAAGCAGCGGGGTGTGTTGCTAAGATGGGAGGACAGCAGGTCTGGACTGGGACTGAAAAACAGCCCGGGACTTTGAAATGCAGACCGGCCCACGACCGTGTATTATTATAAGAATTTTTTAGCATTATGCCGCGGCCATTTGACCGTCCGTTCGGGAAATCTCCCGACTCTCCCGCCGGCCAGTCCGACCCTAGAGGACAGACACCTGTAGAGGCCTCCTAGCCTAGCCTGCTCTCATTTTAGGCACCAAGCTGCTCTCTGGCCCCAAGTCAGACACAATGCTCTGGACAACAGAAGCAGCACAATGGGCAGTTGGTACAATGGTAGCACTATATCACATAGACTGTCAATACATTTAAAGGCATCCCACAGACAATTAGCTGAAAGGGCACAGGGGTTTCTTGGTCATAAGCTTCAGCTCCACAGGCTATTGGAGGCAAATTGTCCTCCCACGTGCAAAAGGCAGCTGGGAATCTGAGCATAGAATGTTATCAGAGAGTGTCCAGGACAACGCAGTGAGCTCTGATGTATGTCTCAAAAAATGAAATCAACGAATAATCTGCTAAAAGCAGATGTATGAGGTCAGATGTCATTTTGAATTGAGGCCCCCAAATGGTTACTTTCTGGCATAAAACTGTAACCGTTTTTGCTCTGTTGTCTTGTAATGTTTACTTTTTGGTACAGGGTAAAGTATTCAGCTCTTTTCATTGATGAAATGTGATATCAGTATTTACATTTGGTTTCTAGTGTGGTAAAGTGAGTCATCAACATTCACAGATAGATACTTGATCCACGATATAATACTGTCTCTTTTGATTAGATTCTTTTGTGGGATAACATCATCCAACATGAAAAACAAATGTCATCTTTGATATGGGCAACTGAGAAAGAAGTACACCTGTTTTAAAAATCCTAACAAGATCAAAAAACCCTATGGGAAAATAGAGCTTGTCTACTGAGACTCAACTTAAACTTAAATACATTGGAAGAGGATAGACAGTTGCCAAAAGGATGAGAGAAAAAGCGTTTTTTCACCCGCAAATAAACATTTGAAACCATATTTGTATTAAGTTAAACGCTGATCCATCAAAGATAGTTAGTCTGTTTAATTAGTGAAATGTTTCAGGGGATACATGTGCAAGGAATATCAGAATCAGAATCAGAATCAGAATCAGTTTACTTTCTATCAGAAGTAGAAAGTAAACTATATCCTTATATTTGTGAAATTGGCTGAAAGCAAAATAGTTAGTTTGCAGAAAGGTTTAAGTGGATTGCGCTGGTGGAGGAAAAGCTACAAATGAATAAAATGTCTTTTGAAGAAGTTGAAGAAATGCCCAGGCACGTAAATAAGCGCAACCTCTCACCATTACCACTTCTGGAGTACCTATAAATCATCCGACTAGCTGTAAGACTGACCACCGCTGACCGGCTCGCCCCATGGCCGGCTGTCAGGCCTGTGTCCGGGCAGGGGCCTGACCCATGAACCTGGGCCAGAGCCAGTGGGGTAAGCCAGTCAGAACAGAGACCTTAGCAGCCTGGGCTACCTGCTGATCTGGGATAATACAATTAGACACAGCCTTCAGAATGATGGAGCATGGGGAATTGTTCACGCTGACCACTCCAATGACCACTCACCATTGGAGCCAGAACTGAGCACAACTTCTGATTCCACCGAGAAATGGGCCTTTTGATATTGTGTCACAGATTCTTTTTTTTGTTTTTTTCCCCATCACCATATTGGGCTTTTACGGTTTTCTTTAAGTGCTGAACAGCTTGAGACCTTATCAAAACGGCACGGAGGCACTGTTTTAAAGGTTCCATGAGAATTGTTTCAAAGAAAGGCCTACATCATGGCCTACAACAATTGCTGTCAGTTATACCTTTAGGTTTAGCAAATATTTGCATACTTTTTAAAATGTAATATCAACCAGGTAATTGTCTCATTTTATATGGTGTTATGTGCATCAGTTTCTAGCGGTTTACTATAGAAATTACACAACCAACAAGACTTCACTTATACTAACAATCATGACTGACTGTATACCAAACAATATGGCTGTTGTATGTAAATTAATTACTATAGGTTCAGCTCTTCAGTTAACCAGCCCGACAGCCTCGGTTCCTTGGATAAACATGAACGTGTACAGTACTGAGTGTCATGATAACATACCAGATAACATACCAGCGGCCATGATTAAGTCAAGTCCAGTCAAGCACTTTAGGAAACATAATGGAAATGGTTGGAAATGTGTCATTGTTTACCTTGTTCATACAGTAGAACATAATAAGGGTGAGTATTTTGGTGATGTCAGAGGGAAGGTGAGGGACTTTAAAAGTTAGGAAACAATGTGGCAAAGAACCCTCGATAGCGATGGTCTTAAACCCTGGTACTCAGGGCCCACTGTCCCATATGGTTAGATGTTTACCTACTCCAACACACCTGATTCAAATAAAAGGTCATTATGAAGCTCTGCAGAAGCCTGATAGCGACCCACTCATTTGAATCAGGTGTGTTTCGAGCAGGGGAACATCTAAAACATACAGGACAGTGGGCCTTGATGACCAGGGTTGATGACCACTGCTCTATAAGACTAAGACTAAGACAGTTTTGAAAATCACAATACTTTATAAAACAAAATGCCAGCAATAACAATGTAGACTTTTCGTGTACACTATACTTTTATGCAATTACATTCAGATGAAAGAGATAAGAATACTTTTTTTTTTTTAAGAGGCTGCACTTCACACTGCATTGTTTCCACTGACAGTGAGAATCCTCTGGGCCACTTTACTTCTTTACTTTCTACTTGAGTAGAGATTTCTAGCTCACTATCCACTCAAATGGAAACAGAATTGTCAAGACTTACCAGCATCAGCCTTGCACCACTTTTTCTTTTTTTGAGATTGACAGTTACATCATCCGTATTGTGTCAGCTCCCAGGCTCATGCTGGCAGCATAATTACCAACCCTAACCCAGACTAAGAATGCCTCTGCAGGATGCTGACCCCATGTGTCTCAACCCCTACCTGCCTGGCAGGTGAAAGGGTATGACAGTTCTCCTGACTCTGGGTCCTCCATTATGAGAAAGGTGCCAGATTGAGGAACTCCTCAATGCAATTAGTATCCTCGTAAGCCTGCAGAGTTCGATTCTCAAAGCAAACAAAAGCATCTGACGAACAGAAGGCTTAGACACCTCTTGTTTAACATGGGCTGAGACTTCTGGGCTTGAATGGAGTTAAAATGTATTTAAGATTCGGGAGGAGACACCACACCTCAATTCTCTCTGTCAATTTCCGTATCACACACGTATTGCCCATGTGATATACAACTGAGAACAGTTAATAGACAGTAGTCCATGTAAACACAACCGTGTTCCACTGCCACTTGCAGCCACAATTCTCAACCTCTCTCCTCTGTAATCCACTTCTCTCCTAGCAATCTGGGTACCTGGGGGAGGGGGGGGGATCAGATGAGTTTTAGGAAATTAGGCTGAGACCCACCCAGACTCATCTAAACCACCCAGACTCTCCTGCCTGGACGGCCTCGGTATTTATACATTCAATTGTTTTTATTCATCCGATTGTTGCTGTGGTCTTTAAATTTTTGCAAGCAGCCTTAGTTAATTTCTGCTTCCGAAAGTAAGGCTGTCTAAGAAAGGAAACTGGATTCTCCTCAGTTAATAAATCACATCATGGTTGAGGGGAACATTTGATGAGCATTTGATGAGCATGTTTGTGGACATCAATAGGAATCCAAGCAATATTCCTATTCACAACAGTTTTACATAATACATTCACATACATTCCATACTCAACTGTACATATTAATTTGTTTAAATAAAATAATTCCCTCTCAAACAAAGTAAAACAAATCTGGCAACCCAGGGAATGAATTGTGTTCGCCCACTGAAATCCAAAATTGTCTTCAAAGCATGTTCACATTCCACCAATAACTCCCAAAAGTCATCTTTGAATTTGGTTAGATCTGAGGTCTTGCATGGTGCTTGTGGCAGTGCGTGGGGTGTAAAGTCTTCTATATTCAATGTCGTCATTTGATAATACCAGGATGGGGAGAGAGATAAAAAAAACGATATAGAGGGAGGGGGTGACACAGCAGCCCAAGCTGAAGCAATAGCAAGCTGAAGCACGACCAATAGCAGCATCTGTCTGCTTTGTCAAAAAAAGCAAAACTTAATGGAGGGATAAGGCAACAAACTACTGAAGGAAGACATGAGGACAGTGATGGATGGGAAAGAAGAAGAAAGTCACTGGCATCTTCTGACCAGAAGCCCCAACATCTTATCTTTGACCCCCGGCGGCAAATTGATTGGGTGCGGAACATTAGTCACTGGTCAGGCCCTGGTCAATGCTTTCAACCCCTCCTTGGGCCCATGAATGCAACTTTGCCAGGCTTCACACACATGGACCTATGGAGACATCAGAAAAGACTGGTGTACAGTACAGCAAATGTATCTTGAAAATCTATGTTGAATAGTTGAAAATGTAATGGAAAATGTATCCAATGTCTTCAGACATGGGTGTTATTCTAAACAGGTGGTTCTCTGCCTTTAAAAGGCTAAACACATCAACCCGTCAGTCTGTTAAAAACAGCATGTGACAGAGAAGATTTGGTCCCTTTGTTTTAAATGTTGATTTCTGTCAGACAATTCACCAACCGACTTGATGAGCTGACTACCACCGCTGGTGCAGTTTGTTTAGCCACAGTCTGTTAGAACTGATTTACTTTTAAACAGACCTGCCTTCTTCGTTGCATGTGTGTTTGGTGTGTCCAGAGCTTAACTGTTACTGGAGGGGTTATCAGACGAGGGCTTATCAGATGAGTCCCGGTTCCCCCCAGGGGAGCTATTAGAAAACAGGATGAGGGGAGTCAAGGAGATGTCTACCCTCCAGGCTTCTAATCTGGAACCATGGGCTCCTCTTTAGGAGAGACCCCTTTCTAATTCCTGAGCTCCTGGGTTTTCAGCAGGTGCTGTAGTGGCCATTAGCTATCCCTGCGGTTTGAATACTTTTGTTGTCGCCCTAAGCCGCTACAAGCGTTAACTGGGGCCACATTATCTTAAATGGAAAAGTCAGCAGGAGCGTGGTATGCTTGGATAACTTTATTGTTTATTTTTTGTTTTACAAAGTTGTCAGTAACATTTAAAGTCCGGATTTTCTTACGTTTCTTTTCAGGCATGTCAACAAAAACACTTTCGCACATATTTACTATTTGTTTATGCCTTTAAGAGATCACAAATGACTTACCTAACACTTAGTGAGTCATTGTATTGCATAAATCCAGTTGTTTATTTGTACTGTAGGTTCTGGAATGACCATCCTCCTTCCTCCACCGCTTTGACTATCTATCCTAGTTGACTTGTTCTAATCATTGGCCTCTTAGACAACCAAGCCTTGGGTCTGTGGACATCTTTTTCAAGCTCCTCAAAACTTACACCTTTTAATCTGGGCCTCTGTGTCAGAGATTTCTTATTACTGCTCAGCTTTGAGTTGCTGCATGTGAGTGAAATTAATTGTGCGCTAAGGAGAGTGGAATTACCAGCTTGCACTGAAATCTGTGGCTAGACTGGATTAGCCCCCCACCAATCTTCCTGATCCTGCTTGTTACAGGAGCTGGCCCATTGTAGATTATGAGTTGTTGTGAGGTTTCGGCTTCTCTTTTGTCTTTGGTGGGGGTAAAGGACTTCTCGTTTTGTTTAGCTTCATGTTCGCCTTGTCAGGTGGTGTCACAGCTGTTCCCTTAATTCACTGAGGAAACATGGTGACCCTTTTTAACAGACCCACTGTAAAAACACTCACAGCCACCCAGAGAACAATATAAAAAGACTAATGTTAGAGGTTTTAGCAAACAATGTGACGGTCCCCATTTTGTCAACTAAACCAAATTTTTCAATCCTAGACATGCTTTAATTTGATTTTCTTCTTAACCTCATATATTGTTCAGTATTGTCCTACTCAGGCTTTCCACTGTACTGACTCCTCCCTGGGAATCCCCCAACATTTGTTGTCCAGCCATCTGTCAGCTCAAAAGACGCTGACTCATTGAGATCTACGAATAGAAATAATATATGGCTAAACAATTGCCCTTAAACAGCTTGATAATGATTTTATGGGGTCTGGACTGACAACCTGCAAAATAAAACTACAGGATCCCCACACAAACCTTACATGGCTGTAAATATGTATTAACCAGAAAATGGGCCTGGCTGGGGATCATTTAGAGGACACAAAGACTACCTCTTAGACAAAGAGGCGAGGTGCAGTGAAAAAGAGGGGTTTCTACTTAGCTAATGAGTTTCTCCATAGACATGTAAAGAGGTGGGTCTTGAGGAGGGTGATTGCCCCACTGGTTCGGCCTGATAGACTATAAAGTGTGTGAGTTCGGAGGAACTGTGCCCACTGTCCATTGTGGGCATGCTAATTCACCCAGGGCCAGTTATGTTTCAGTTGGTCTCTTATTGTAAAGTGGGGTGGAGGGGAGAAAGTCATTGTGGAGGGAAACTAGTCGATCAGCCCACCGAGGAGAAAGAGTCTTTGTTAAGTGTTCCCTCTTTCAGAATCTCAAAGAGAAGGACCTCTACATTCCCAAATAAAAATAAAACACAGAACAGCATCGATTGAGGTCTATTTACCTTAAAGTCCTTTATACACAAGGGCACTTCTCAACCACTTTGGCCATTTATTCCTCCTGAGGAGAAGTGGCAAACTACTTTGAAAAGTGGACAAGGAACAATTGTGCGAGAGCAACAACATGTGGACAGAAGCATCAAAATGTGTGATCTAATACTGATGGCTAATATCGATGCAATATCCAATTTACTGTAATAAATTGTCCTACCACATTGGCACTGAGACATGCAAGAAACTTGTGATTTGAACGGGTTATTTTAAAAGCTTGGACAACTTTTACAAAAAACAAGTCACTATTTTGATGCATCATTGTTTATTTTTTGGGACAACTATAGCCTCGGCTACAGTATTGATAACTATTAAATATTTAAATGTTTATTAACCAAAACACTGAACCAAAACATTACAATCAGTCAAACTCTAAGCTGTGTTTTATTAACAACTGATAAATGGTTCAACGTTGGGATCTAAGTATATTTATGCTGAAAATATAAATATCTGTGAATTATTCTTCTGGTTGAAATTTAAAACTGAGCAATTATTCCTAACCTAGGTGCAAACCTCACATGAAATAGAAACTAGTTTCAAAGGCTTGAAGAAGATTCTTAATAGGGAGGGAAGATAACAAGAATCCATTAAAGATGCAGAAAAGAGAATGGATATCTTTAATCTTGCTAGAATTGTTTAACCAATTTAGCTGTAGAAATTATCTCTGTCTGGGAAATATACTGTACATGTGCATACCTATACACAGTGATGTAATTAAATGTTGATCAAACAAAACTATTTTGTAATTTAAAGTAGGCCTAAGGCTTTTTGATTTGTGTTATGGATGTTGTCGATTGTGTTGCTTTTCGCTCAGATTGTCAGGGGACCAGTATATTCATTCTGAGTCTATAAATTGTTGATTGTGAGTTATGGACTGGCTGGGCTATCTGTCTTTCCAGACTTTTGTAAAAGCGGCATTACTGTAATTGAGGTATCATAGTTGTGAATTGGCCTGTATTGTTGGTGGATTATTTTCTCAAACCTTGTGTTGTAGTTTCACAGAGTTGTGAATGGTCTGTTCAGCTCAGGGCTGAGCTGGGCTTAGCAGACCACTGCTCATATTAGTATGCAAATGTACTCTTTTGCAGTCTATACAGAGAACAACCAATATGGAATCAGGGGCAAGGCTACCTTAGAAAAAGACGCTGGCACCCCTTTTTAATGGCATTGCAGATTAGTGAGGTGTACTGTTTCTGTCCAATTGTGTGTGGGATGGAAAGAGGTTTAAGGTTGTTAGTGAGGGGGAGTTCAAACACACTCACACACTTCAAACACACCTAATCGCTCTACGCAGTTTCAACCCAAATATCACACCAGTTTTGATGTTTGATGCTCCTCTGATTTAGCCTTTTTATCACTTTGTGTCCGTGAGGGGGTAAAGCCTGGCTTCAGACACTTGAGAACACTCAGTCTCTCCACCACCCCTCTCCACTGACACACTAATCTGGCAGGCCAACAGTAGCAGCATGAAGCACAGATGTGAGATTTCAACCAGCTTTCCATCTCTATCCACTCTGTCAACATGTTTCTTTCAATACTGCTCTATCATGTTCACAATACCACCAGTGAATCTTTGTCTATGATGAGTCTAAATGGAGAACCGAAACTGTCTTCTACACACACATTGTAAAACGGCATCTATTTGATTTTGGTCATCTATTTTGAGGTACAAGCAGAGAAGCTGCACAGTCCTTTTGTTTTCATCTGTATTGTTATTCGAAGTCTAAGCAGCAGTTATTCTGTTCCTTCTGACCAACAAGCAGTTAAATATTTTACCCTTTTGTAGACATTTCCAGATCCTCACCAACTGACATCGTAAGAAACATTGACCCAAAATGCCTCATGGTGGTGCCATAGCAACCTGTCAACCTTTTAACACATGTTCTAAAATAAGTGCCAAGCGTAAGTTTTCACATTTACATTTAGTCATTTAGCAGACGCTCTTATCCAGAGCGACTTACAGTAAGTACAGGGACATTCCCCCGAGGCAAGTAGGGTGAAGTGCCTTGCCCAAGGACACAACGTCAGTTGGCATGACCGGGAATCGAACTGGCAACCTTCGGATTAATAGCCCGCTTCCCTCACCGCTCAGCCACCTGACTCCCTATTTTTATAGTGCATGAGATCATAGAATGCATTATTATTCTCTTACTCAGTCATGAGTACCTAGTGCAGTGCCAGTTTGAATAAAATACTTTTGTGGTTTGGCAAACATGATGGGTTTTGGAGCATAACCTGCCACGCGGAAGGATACCATAAACTTGGGGAAGTCTTCACAAACCAAATTGAGGTTGAATATCGAATTCTCTGTGATTTTGCAAGGCAATTTCTTAGCTATCAGGATACCGGCCGCCTTCAGACCCTTAATTGCAGAAATGCAGTTTGGTTATAATGTGCCTGATATTATTCTCAGATAAGTGTAACCTTGGACAAGCAGAAACCACCTGAGATACACAAAGCTTTCTTGCATGCGAGTGTCCAACCCTCCAGGCCTCCTCTGCTAGGACCCTGGCTCAATGCTGGAGCAGCTGTAGTTGTGCTTGAGCTTTCAGCTTTAGGCCGCTTCAGCCTTGGATTGAGATGGCTTTGCGTTACATTCGGTTTATTTGCATCAACTCTGAATGATAACTCACAAACAAGTCATTTATATTTTGCAGGTCGAGTTGATGAAGACCAGCAGTGTGCACCGATTGGCCCATGTGTTTTCCCCATGTCAATAGCAAAATGAATGCTCAAAATCATGTTTGGGTATGTTTGTACAATTATGATTAAAGTAAAAAAAAACAAAAAACTGTGAATCTCACTTCTGTTTTCACTTTGATAAAAAACAAAATTTAAACATATTTTATTATCTATTTCTTTATTTTCCGTTCAATTCACTATAAATGTGGTCTGTATGTCAGGTTGGAAATGAAATAACTCTACGTAAATCAAGGGAGAACCGGAGGCAGGGCCAGATTGAGACAATTGGAATGTAACAAGGGCAACTTTCTCTCTGTCTTTATTCTCTATATACGTATCTCGTTCCATCTCTTTATCTCAATCTCCCTCACAGCAGCAAATCTTACTATTCTCTGCATTTTGTAACTGTTGGCTGCAAAATGAATTGCCCCAGAGGGAATATAAAGATTTCTCTTCTCTACTCTATCTCTTTCTACATCACTCTCGATCGCCCTCTATCTCTCTTTATCTCCATTTTGTATTAATTTAATTGACTGGGATAGTCAGATGGTTTTGTTTGCTGGGCTGTAAAGTCAGCAATAATAAAATACTTCAGAACTTGTATTACCTTCATGTTGGCTGCCATGTGTTATATGTTAAATAAACATGTGATTGCATACATTGTCACTTGAATAGGCACGGGTATTTTGTCAGGAAAATCTTGTCACAGCAACTTTCGCTCAAGCCCAGCCACACAGAAAATGCATGTCTGCATCACAGGAACAAGTTAAGAGTTGTCCATCTACCCTCCATGGTTGGCACAAAAGGTCTTACCAAACAGAACTTTGGTTAAGGTCTCTATGATTGACATTATGGGAAATGGATGGTGCTTTTTTGTAGGGACAGTCTCAGACCTGCCTACCTCAACAGCTTCCACAGCCCCCCACTTCCTAACCCTTGCCCCCTCTCCCTCTCTCTGTCTTTTCTCTGTCTTCCCTCTGTCATAACCAGATGAGGTATTGCTGTGGCAGGTACTCCAAGCGAAAGGTTACAGGTTAAAGGTTCAATCAAGATGGGAGCACAGCGTCCAGTCCACCAGGCGACGTTGCTCTCACTGTCTCCTTTTGGTGACATCACTGGAGCCAACATCTATTCCTTGGCACTCACCCGAGGGCACACACACATGTACACTCACATACACACACACATACACAAACTTCCATACACACACTAGCTCACTCTGGTATTGTTCAGGGGTGTCACACTTGAGCACATCTATGTGTGTGTGCTATCAGACTCTCCGTATCAATGTGTGTGCATGGCTAAGGCACCAGGAGCTGGTCTGTGTGTGTAAATGTGGGTGTGCATGGCCTGACTGTGTGTCTGTCTGGTGGAAGTGAAGGGTGTTATACCATGCCCCCATGTAAGCAGTCCTCTCCCATGAACTCATCTGTGCCTTAGCTAATAGCTGAGACTTAAATCCATTTAGCCATGACCTCATCCTCCCCTAGAAACTCGACCATAGGTTTTTATTAAGGGACACATAACCCTGTAGGTCCCAAGGTCCATAATTTTTCCTCTCTCTTTTTCTTATTCTCCTCCCATATCTCCCATACCTCATTTCATGGGTCACACTCTATGACATCATAGAAGTCATTCCTCTTGAACTCCCGTTACTGGCGGTTGAAGTCAGTGTGATGCCAGGAGGGATGAGAAATGGTCAGTAGCTCAGAGAGCAGAGACAAGACATTACTAACGAGGTGTGTGTGTCTGCACGTTCGCTTAGTGGCATTATATGAATGTCTTTTCATAAAAAGACATTCATATACTTCAGGAGATTTCTCAGAGTATCGTGTATGAGAAATGGTGCAAGGCGATGGTGTTTCATTAGAACATTTGATGGTCGAAGTACAGTAGTATCATTAGAGTAGAAATATTTTGGCTGGACTATCTTACCTTGACTCTTTTATGGAACATTGGTTATTGGGTGTGCTCAAGCCTTCGGCGAGAGCACAACCTTTGTTCTCTCACATATATATTTATTTATTTATTTATTATTTATTTTCGCCCCCCTAAGGATCAGTCAATATTTGGACTACATACACAACGGCGGTGTCAAAAGGTTCGTCTTGGTAGCGATTGCGTTGGTTGTATTTTTATTTACGTTCCGTTGCATGGTTTAAGTAGAAATTGCGTTTTTGTGGTGAAAAGTGAAGCTAACGGTGGCTAATTTGCTAGCCACAGTCACTGACGTTACTAACGTCACTACGTCACTAACGTCACGAAAACACGCGTGACTACCTGTAGCAGAACATTCGTTTCACATCTGTTAACTTGGGGGATAGCAAGGCTAACTATAGCTTTACTGCAAGGCAGCTGCAGGAACGCCACAAGCAAAGAGGCCAGGGTGATAACTATTTACTCATTTTACTTTGTGATATGACACACAATTGTGATGTGTAATGTACAATATAAGCTGATATTATTAAGGAAGTACATCTACTTTCGGAAACAGTAGTCTACTATTTC